>NC_063213.1:1496059-1796059 GCF_020740725.1 Corvus hawaiiensis | reverse complement strand
ATTCGTTATCCTTTTTTTGCCCTCTTACAAAAAAAGAGGAAAGAAACGAAATTAAAAATTGAAAATGTTAAATCTGTTTCATAAAGGGTTTTAAATGCAATTTTTAAAAGGTTGCCCAGAGAAGCTGGGGCTGCCCATGGATCTCTGGAAGTGTCCAGGGCCAGTCTGGACAGGGCTTGGATCCCCCTGGGATAGTGGAAGGTGTCCCTGCCCATGGCAGTGGTGGATGATCTGTAAAGCCCCTTCCAACCAAACCCATTCCATGACTCCATTATTATTTCAAAGCTTTTCCAAACTGTGACATAAATCATTTTCATCCCCTAAAAATAACTTAGAGAGATTTATTTCACTTCCTTTTTAAGTGGAAAGAAAGGGAATTTTTTATCATAGAATTTAAATTGCACTTCCCACTTAACATCAGCCAGATATAAACAGTGACTGGATATGGAATTTAATCCTGGTCTATAGAACTGGGTTTAAGTCCTCCTGGGCTGGGAGCAGCTGGCTCGGCAGAAGAGTTGCTTGGTCCTGTGAAGTGTCAGGTCCTAAGTATGAACCAACTGCTTGGTTTTGAGCTGTTGACTTTAAGATCAGTGGGTTTATCCCAAATTTCCTTGATATTCTTTTGATATTTTGGCTTTGTCCAGTTCTAGCTGTGACTCAGAGGTGAGAGAGGGTCTGTGGTGAAGCCCACTCTGCTGTATTCCTTACCCTGGAAAGCACCAGGAGATTTCTGGGAGATGAATTGAGATTAGGAGGGATGATTCCATTAATCTCTTTCCCAATCCGAGAGAAAATATTGGCTCTTTAATGAAGATCACGGTTCTCCTGCAGGACGAATAAATCCATTTCAATGGATGAGAGATATGAAGATTTCTCTGTTAAAACACAAAGAAAATGCAAAACAAGCTTTCATCCTTTGGGAGAAAAGAAGTTGGATGCATAAATAAATATAACTCTTTTTTTTTTTTTTTTAAATATCAAGCTTTTATTTTGCAATTTTTCCAGGTTCCCTTTTAAGTGACCAGCCAGAGGCAAGTGGTGCATAGAAAATTTCTTGGAGTTTCTCTGTGAGGAAAATTGAAGGGAAAAACAAGGAAGAATAGGAAAAAAAACGGAGTTTTTTAGCTGAAATAGAGGATGTAATTTGATAAAAAAAATCCCTTCAAGAAAACTGTTCAGTCTTGGGTGGAGGGGAGGTGGATAAGAAATAAGGAGATATAAAATGCTGGTGGAAAGTTATGGTAACAGCTTGAGTAATAAATACATGGCTTGAGTAATATATCCATATATTTATTAGAGTATCCGGTATTGTTCTTTTACAGCGCATTTAATGGTCCCAGAAGATGTGGAGGAAGTCTTGCTCTGCTGGAGCCCAGATCTTTGGGATCAGGAAAAGAAATCCCACCCAGAAGCAGAGCATGAGTAGCTGAGAGGAAAAATCACTGAGAAATAAGCTCTAATTAGGAGCTCAATAAGCAGAAAGAGTAACGAGGCACCCGAAGGAGATGCCCACCCTAAAGAGCACATCCTTCCTTTCATTCCCACGGAGGTACATTGGGATAATCCCGACATTGATATGGATCAAGCTGAGTCTCTCTCTTCCTGCTTTTTTCGGGTTTGTCTGGTTTCTTTTCTATTTTGTTATTTATGGGGTTGGTCACCCAGCAGAAGTGAGAGCAGGGGCAGGAAGGGGCTTCCTGCTCCACTGAGGATTGTCCAGAGGTGCCTCTCCCACTGGAATTAATCAGTGCAGGACCAGAAGAGCTTGACTCTGGCTCCCAGTGAAGCAAGATCCTGGAAAACATCTGCCAGGGTGGAAAGAAGGAACAACAGACGGGAGAGAAGAGGGAGAGCTGGGATGTGGAATGATGAAAGCTACAGAGCTGCCAAGGGGTGATCCGAAGCCCTCACTTTGTCAGTGACTCTCACAGCTGAGGTCAAAGGGCTTTGGATCAAAGTCAAAAAGACTCTTTAACATTTCCAAAGCTGGGATTGTCCACCTGTGATTGGTTCTGATCTGGAAAAGTCAAGGAATAAATCATAGTAAAAGCCTCAAAAATATTTTAGGTTGGACAAAGGATGAGGGAGGTTGACTCCCCATGAAAACCTTGAGAGGTCCATAAACCAGAAGAGGTAGAGCACCAAAAATTCCACTGTCTTTTCCTTGCTCCTGTATTCCATTAGCACTGGGATCTTCCCTGTAATCTGCCACCCCAACGCACTTGCAGAAGAAACCAGGGATGGCTTGTGAACAAAGAAATCATTCCCAAATATTTGGATAAGATTCGATTTCTTGAGTCTTGATTCGAGCAGGAGCTACATTGACACAACTGAAAATTTCACCAGTGCTGAGAAATATCGATGGGGAAAAAATCCCAAACAATTAGACAGATGTGCAAAAACATTGGGATGATCCCAGAATTCGCTGCACTGTCCATCCACACTTATGGTCTGGAGTCAAACCTCAAGGTGACCAAACTGGAACTACTTCAGGATCATCTTAAAATGCTGTTTAAGCTTTTTCGCATTCTCTGGGGAACATTCTGGGTGCAGCTTCAGCCTGGCCATCAGTGCCAGCCTCCTTTTTCCCATGTGCCTTATGAAAAGTCCAAGGAAGATTTGATCCTGCATGGAAGCACCAAAATCTTCTAGACAGGACAGGACAGGGAATCTCCGAGGCAGCAGCTCCCAGGAACACTCTGAATTTCAATCTGTTCTAAAATACAGCCGAAGAAAGTCTCATCTTTCCTTTCTGCCAGAGTTCCAGGCTAATGATAATAACTTTAAATCCTTTCATCCCTTAATGGCCCAGTTATTCCACCAGAAAGGCACATTAAAAGGGTTATTAACATGCAGGAGGCAGAGCACAGGATAAGACAGGATAAAACACTAATCCTGGAGCTGGAGCAGCTTTTTCCTCATCAAAACTCCTTGTGCAGATGTTTCTCAGCATCATAACCCAGCCTGGTCTAAGTACCTGAAGGCACATCTGGATTATAGATTCTGCCAAGAAACCTTTCAAAGCATGGAGGTGCTTTATGGGGGAAGTGCTCCTGCAAAAATCGGCTGTCAAATCCCACGTCAAACAAGGAAATGGGAATCTGCTTGTGGAAATGCTAAAGCTGGTCCCGGTATTGTTATTCCAGATGAAGAACTTCCACCTGCCCCAAAGCTCCTTTGCAGAGGCTGGAGCATTTTTGATGATGTGTGTCTGTCTTTAAAAGGATATATGGAGTGTAGGAATGGTTTATAGTCGGATTCATCAGGGCTGGCCTCGTTCAAGGAAGCGCTGAAGAACCCTCAGGAGACCCCTGAGTGCTGCTACCGTGACCACACCACAAGGTAAATTCTGGAAGAATTTTAGGAGGAAGGAATTATCCCAGGGCCAATTCTCAGCTGGCTCAGCTTGCACAGTCCTGGCACTGTCTGGTAGAATCAAACCTGCCAAAAATCCCTGGAAGGAATCTCCTGGGGAAGTTACAGGCTGCTTGAATCTCCTAGAGCTTTGCTCTTCTGGCTTTTTCTTTGTTGCCAGGTGGGCAAGGAAAAGTTTTGTAGTCAAAATTCCCTGTGCAACAAAGAATTTTGGAATCAAAATTCACTATGCAATGAAGAGTTTTGGAATCAAAATTCCCTGTGCAACGAAGAGTTTTGGCATCAAAATTCCCTGTGCAACAAAGAGTTTTGGAATCAAAATTCCCTGTGCAATGAAGCATTTTGGAATCAAAATCCCCTGTGCAAGGAAGAGTTTTGGAATCAAAATCATCTGTGCAATGAAGAGTTTTGGAATCAAAATTCCATGTACACAAAAGAGTTTTGGAATCAAAAGTCCCTGTGCAAGGAAGCGTGGGTGGCATAAAGTTGGAACTACAGGATTTCAGAATTACAGAAATGTTATCCCAGGAGTCTTGAGGAATTTGTATGGATTGTGCCATGTCCATGAAGTCTGCAATGATGATGAATTCTTCAATATTTTTGAATCCTTTGTTCAACTACTGTCAAGTTGAACACTTTAACTTCCAGCTTCCTACAGTTAATGAAGGAAAAGTGTGGTTGGGAAAGAGAATCTGTGATTTTTTTACCAAAATAAAACTTGGACTTGCCCATATTAAACACTTAGGGGTCTACAGAGGCAGGAGATCATACAAAACCCCTAATTTCAGATTTCCTATAATCCAAACTTTAGACACACCAGAATTTAACCTTGAGAGAGATCTCGTGCTCTAGGAAACCCAACTTCATCTGTTTCATCACTCAGGACTGATTAAGTCTCTTGCCAGCAATAATAATTCTGATTTTTCCTATCCTTGTGTCTCTTAACAGAAATTGTTTGGCTCTGCCTGTTTGTTTTTGATCAATCTCTGCCTTTCTCCAGAGTATCCCTGAGTAACCGGGCTTTGAGCAGCACATGGAGCAATCACCCACGTACTTGGGATTTTTTCCTGTTCCAAGCAGGATGGAGCCAGCTTTATATTAAATCATTTGCATTTTAGGATTTCCCCCAAAGCTATTTCTTGTCAGAAGCCCAGGGACTGTGATCCCTCCGTGCTTCGTGTTTTCTTGGAGAATTCCACGCAGAATCCTGCTGGCCATGATCCCAAACAGGTTATAGTGCTAATGGATTTTGCTTGGAGCCAATCCACTTCACCCTACTCTCATTTTATGCTGAATTCAAGCACCTCGTTGTCACTGATTCTCACATGACCGGACCCACAACAGGCTCTGGACTTGTTTTTATTTCTGTTCGAAGTTAAAATCAAATGAGCGCCTTTGGAGAAGACACTTGCAGGAAAGCATTTCCACTTTTAACTGGAAACAGCTTTGTCTGTTCTTGACAACAGATTGAGCTTCTCAAAAGCCAAAATTCATTCAAAATTCAGATTATTTTGCCTTTTTCTTTCATAAAATAAAAGGAATTCCTAAAAAGAGAGCCATGGATTAATGGGACCAGCTCAGATGTTTTGCTCTGTGTTCCATGGCCATGTGGATACCCATCAAACCAGGTAAGTGATAAGATTTAGATAAGAACATCTCACCTCTCCAGAGCTCTGCAAGTGGCCTGAAGAGCCCAAAATGATCTGTCCAGAGCTCCAAAATGATTTGTAAGGAATTGCACGTGGAACCAGAGGAACTGGATGGGAGGCAAAGCCCTCGTGCAGCGTTTCCACATCCAGGCTGTACCTGCTGTACCTAATCCGAGCTGAAGCGACGACCACCATGGGACTGGAATACCTTTCCCTCAGTTTTCCCACTGCCAGTGGCTTTGGAAACCACTCAGAGCAGCACACAGGGAGGCCACATTCCTGCAGTCATCCCTTATGGAGGACTGAGCTTCCTCCAGCCAGGCCAACCCACCGTCAGTAACACGAGATAAATCTGCTTTCCAGGCCTTTTTGGCTCTTCTCTCTGGAACCACAGTGGCTGGAGAGAGGGCTCCATGACTGACTCTTTATCCTGGAAAAGAAAAAATAAAGCTTCTACGTGTGCGTGTGTGCGTGTGTAGGCTCTGCTTCATAACTCTGCCTGAGGGCGAGTTCTTTCAGGCTTGAGTGTTTAATTTATTAAACTTATTGGATTGTGATTTTAGGCCCCTCCTAGTGAACATCACTGGATGGGAACATCATTCCTCAAAGAGGACAGCCCAGAGGGGAAGCCTTTTCCTTCTTTTTCCAGCAATTGTTGTGTGCCTTTTGCTTATCCCTTTTCCCTGGAAGGCCCAGGAATGAGGCCTGGTGACCCACGGGCACACGGGACACTGCTAAAACAGGGAACACTCTGGGTCCTGTGTTTGTGAGGTCCCCGTTGGCCCTGACCAGCCAAATCCTGGAATATTGTGGACAGTTCTGGTGCCTGCAACGTAAAAATGACATGGAACTGTTGGAGCAAGTCCAGAGGAGGCCATGGAGTGGATAAGGGGACTGGAAAATCTTTCCTGTGGAGACAGGCTGGGAGAGCTGGAGAAGAGAAAGTTGGATGGAGATCTCAGAGCAGCTTCCAGGATCTAAAGGAACTACAGGGAAGCTGGAAAGGGACTGCAACTGCAGCGACAGGACAAGGGGAATGGCTTTAAGCTGACAGAGAGTAGGTTTAGATGGGATGTAACACAGATCCGTGCCGTAAATCAAATCTCTCCTGATGGGAGAGAGTTTTTAAAGTCCTTACCAGGAGTAAGTTCAAGAGACAAACTCAGACTTTCAGCTTTCACTGCTGCTAGCTAGTTGTTTATTAAGTCTTACCAGAGAAATAGAGTCACTAGCAAGACCCAGACACAGCACAGAGCAGAGAATTCAGGAGAAAGCAAAATTTTCAAGATTTACACAGCCTTTTAAAGATAATTTAACCAGTGGTTACTAAAAATGTACATTATTTTCACTTTTCTACCAGTTATTCGGTAACACGGACAGGAACTGCGGAATTTTTTGTCCAATCATCCCAAACTACTTTTACTGCAGAATATGGAGTAGTAGAAGAAGGAGAAGAAGGTTTGGAGAACAACAATAATCCTCCATTTTGATGTTTTTTACTCTTATCTATTTACCACAAAGAGAAGCCCAAAACCTCTAAATTTTTCACCCTGTGACAATCTTACATAGTAGTCTATCCCCTAATTCACACCACTGTATTTTCTAGTTCTTGTCTAATCGTAGGCAGTTTTTTCCAAGGTTAGAGGTCAAAACAGTGTTGTTCAGGGGGGTAAAACCCCTTCAAAACAGGCAGAGAAATATTCTCTGCACTCTGGGTTCCTACAGGAGGTTAGGAATGAGTTGTTCCCTGTGAGGGTGGTGAGGTCCTGGCACAGAGAAGCTGTGGCCGCCCCATCCCTGCCGTGAGCATCTTCAATGGGATCAGGTTGCTCCAAGCCCTGTCCAGTCAGACCTTGAATATGTCCAGGGATGGAATATCTACCACGTCTAGGTAACCCGTGCCAGTGTTTCTCCACTGTTATCACAAAATGTTCTTCTTATCTCTGGTCTGAATTAACCCTCCCTCAGTTTAAAACCATCACCCCTTGTCCTGTCACAGCAGGCCCCAGTTAAAAAGTCTGTCCCCATCTTCCTTAAAGTATTGGAAGACTGCAGTAAGGAGTCCCCAGATCCTTCTCCAGGCTGAACAATCCCAACTCTCTCAGCCTTTCCTCATGGGAGAGGTGCTCCAGCCCTCTGTCCTACCCTCTCTTTCTCTAGGTGGCTCTTAGATTGGGGCGGATCAACCATTCCCATCTCAGCTCCTTCTTGACCTCTGTGCAATTCCCTGTTGGAGCTGAGGAGCAGGAAGCCAACCCCTGGATGCTCTATGGACTCCTCATAGCTAGAACCATTTCTTGGTCTATTTTTTCCCACACAGCCTTGGTTTAGTCTGGCAGAAGCAGGCTGCCCACACCAAGGGGAAATATCAACTATTTTCATCCACAGCATGCTCTGGGTTTCCCCCAAACCTGGCCTGAAGGACTTTTTCACAGCTCCTGATGATGAAAGAAATGAGGAGGATGTTGCTGGTTCCACACTGGGATTTCAACTTTTTCTGAACAGTCATTGACTTATAAATTTTCATTTTTGGCAGGTGTTCAGAGTGAATTTAAAGATAAAGGAACCAGAAATGGCATGAGAATCCCACTTCCTTAGGCTCCAGTAATTATTTAAGTCTGTCCATCCACCAATATAATCACCATCAAAAGAAAGCGCTTCCTCATGCAGATCAATTTTCTCTTAAGTCCTCCATAGATTTCCACAGCTCCCAGGGAATTTTAGGCCAGAATTTTAGGCTTATTCTGCTCCAAAGGGACAAAAACCACAAAACAATGGCAGGAAATATCAATATCAGGAAATATCACAGCCGGGACCTTGGAAAATGGCAGGAATCACACGGATGAAGGTGAAGGTGTCTATTTCCAGGATGCAGCAGGGAATTCCAGCAGAGCTAAGGTAGGAGAACAATCCATAGAGGGATATATGACTTTTAAGGAAGTTTTTTCTTCTGGTTTTGCCATAATTTAAAATTGTTATCTTTGGGAAAGATGGTTTGATTTAGTTGTTGGGATTTTTTTAATCAGTGGAATCCATCCAATTCCTTCACAAAATTTTGGGTACTAAGATGGTTATTTTTGCGCATATTTAAATGTGCAAGGCTATGGAATAGATTCCCAGATTCCCAAACTCCAGAAAATCTGTTATGACTACTTTACTCATCTATGGAATAGATTCCCAGATTTCCAAACTCCAGAAAATCTGTCATGACCTACTTTACTCATCTACTTCCCTCATTCCTTACACTGAACTTTCGGATTTTGGATTCTGGGGGGTGGATTCTAAGCTTGCACCATCTGCTTTCATTCCAAATTAGGATGAGAAGATTAATTCTTCCTTCTTTCACTAAATGGAAATGCATCTGTCAAAATGTTTTCCTTCAGCATTTTTTTTGTGAAAAAATGAAATATTTCAGCATTCCTTGAAATGGGATTGTTTAACTTGGATTCACTGAGCTGACCGGAAGTATTTTATTTGACATTGGTTCAATGCTAATGTGCTTTTAGGGTTGGTTTTTTTCCTTCACTGTGGCCTGTTGCCACCTGGAAGTTCTCACCCCAAGTCTGCTGCCGTTGTTATCAACTTTGGGACAGGTTTTTTGTCCTTCCCAATTGTCCTTCCTAGAATTCCATAGCAGCACAATCTCCATCGTCGGGCATTTATAGGATTGAACAGATTTCATTCAAGTTTTTCCATCGTTCTTCCAAAGGAATGACCTGGTTGGACAAGAGAATGACAGACATCCAACAAAAACTTTCCCATGGTTTTGAGATTAAAATTCTGTTTCAGAGGACTGGAGCTGCTCCTCGTACAGATGTAGAAAATCCAGGTTTCCTTCCTCCCACATTTGACCTCTGCTGGGAGCTGTCACATGCTTGGATCCTTCCCATCACTCAGGCTTCAGCTGGGAGGGAATTTTGGAGATAAATTGCCCATGGATTAGGTTGACACAAGGCAGGAATTCAAACAATGGATAAATGTGGCCATTCATGACATGGTTTAGTGGACGTGGGGGTGTTCAATCAAAGGTCGGATTGATGATCTTGGAGGTTCTTTCCAACCTTAATGATCCTGGGATTCTACAAAACTCAGGCAGCACATGATAAGATCTCAGCTCTCTCCCAACTTTTTTCCTGTGCTTCCCTCCCTCTTATTCCTTGATGTCCCTTGGATGTTGCAACCCCCAAACTTCCCCCGCTGCCGATGCCAAGGGCTCTTGCAGGAATGTGGCTGGAAGTTACCGAGCCAGAGGTTTCTCTCCGGAGATTTTCCCAAAGTAATTCCATCTAACGGAACAAAAGCTCCAGAAAAATCCTGCATTTCTTAGGAACCAGATGTTTTCATGCCTTGCCAACGCCTAATAAATGGCAATGTATTCACACTGTCAAGTCTGCAAACGTAATAAATTATATTTAATGCTGATATAAATACAGAAAACCACAGGGAAAAGAGACAAGGAAAGTGTGTCTTATTTGAGAGGGAAGACGCTGGTGTGAGATTTCACT
Source organism: Corvus hawaiiensis (assembly GCF_020740725.1). NCBI lineage: Eukaryota > Metazoa > Chordata > Aves > Passeriformes > Corvidae > Corvus > Corvus hawaiiensis. The sequence continues at coordinate 1,786,527 of NC_063213.1, read as the reverse complement.
CAGGCACGTGTGGGTGTGGATCTGAATACATCTGTTTATATCCGTATATATCTGCATATATATGTATGTATCTGAATATATCTTTATATATTGCAAGTGAATGGTACCAATTACCTGAATGGTTCTGGGTTACTCAAGCAAGACTCACCTGCAAAACAGTTTTTAAAAAAGGGAAGAAAAGGAGAATTTCTCATGTTTTACAAATTGCCATTCAAAAGTCCAAGTTAAACCCTTAACCCTGACTAAAGCTTCCCATAATTCATCTCCTGCTTTTCAGCCTCAGCGCCCTGGCTGGTACTGAAAATTAAAGTTATTGCAGGAAATTCTGACAGCTACCAAAAAATAACGTCCATAGTCAAGGCTTTGAGGGAGTCAGGACTGTCTGGTTGCCTAAAGAATTCCAGCTCCTGGCTCCAGGGACTGGATCCTAGAGATTCCTGCTCCATCATCCGGCAGCATGGGGAGAAATCAGACTAAAATAACTGATAAAAAACAAATAAATAAAACCAAAATTGATATAAAAGTAACTCCTGTTCCGCCCAGTTGTTTCTCCTTGAGTTGAAAATTAATTTGCATAGGCAAAACCTCATAGTCCAAAATCTGTTAATCCTCAGAGTTTCCAGACTGGACCAAGTGATGGAGATGAGCAAATATTTAGGGGTTTTGTGCTGGTTTTTGGTTACACATGTGGGCTGGTGCTGTCAGTGCATTAACAATTCCCTCTGGTGCTTCCTGCAGCAAAATCTGTCCAATATCTGCTTTAATTGCCATGCCTGAGGCCAGACCGAACCATTCCAAAGTCCAAGAAAGTCTTTTCCCTTGATTTCAACACGGGCTGGATGAGATTTTTCCCATTTCTGAGCACAATTTGATGCTGTTATTGATACCCTGGCAAAGTGCTCACCCAGATCTGTCACTGGGGATATTTTATACCCACTTTAGTCTTGTTTCAAACCTCCCAGCAGCTGTGAGGCCATAAAAAATCAACATCATCCCAAGTCAAACCCAAAATGCTGAAACTCAGCAAGAGTAGAAAGGAGTAGAAAAAAACCCCTCTCCTTTGTCCTGAGACTCGGTGAGCAGCAGTACCTCAGCAGTTTCCCCATCCCTCTCACTTGGAATTTCCTCTTCTTTGGCTTTTATCCAGGACTTGCATTTTCACCTTCAGGGTGAGGTATAAGGTGCTTCAATTTGCTTTACCCTTTGCCTCCCAATGATTTGTTTTCCTTGGTCTTCCTGCAGTGTGGAGCTTGATCCAGGAAGGATGCACCGTTTTTTCCTCTGGCATCAAACAGCCAGCACAGGCTCCTGGGTTTGGATACCTCTGCAACCTCTCTGGGTCATCTGTCCCAGTGTTCAGCTGCCCTCACAGTAAACAAAAGAGTTTTTCCTCTGTTGAAACAGAATTTTCTGTATTTCAATTTGCCTCTTTCTCTGGCTCTGGGCGTCGCTGAGAAGCTTCTGGTTCCATCTTTTCTCCTTCACCATCAGGTGCTTCATAGAATCCCAGAATGGTTTGGGTTGAAGGGGATTAAAAAATGATCCAGTTCCACCCTGTGCCATGGGCAGGGACACCTCCCACTATCCCAGAGTAATCCAAGCCCCAATGTCCAGCCTGGCCTGGGACACTTCCAGGGATCCAGGGGCAGCCACAGCTTCTCTGGGCACCCTGTGCCAGGGCCTCCCCACCCTCCCAGCCAGGAATTCCTTCCCAATATCCCATCCATCCCTGCCCTCTGGCACTGGGAAGCCATTCTTCCTTTTCCTGTCACTCCAGGCCCTTGGAAATTGTCTCTCTCCATGTTTCCTGCAGCTCCTTCAGGTCCTGGAAGGCCACACTGAGGTCACCCCTGAGCTTCTCCTCTCCAGGCTGAACATTCCCAGCCCTCCCAGCCTTTCCTCCCAGCAGAGCTGCTCCATCCCTCGGATCCCCCTGGAGCCTCCTCTGGGCTCTCTCCAGCAGCTCCAGCTCCTTCCCGTGCTGGATCCAGGGCTGGGGCAGCTCTGCAGGTGGGGCCTCACCTGAGTGGGGCAGAGGGGCAGATTCCCCCCCTGCCTGCTGCCCAGGCTGTGGGATCAGCCTGGGACACAGTTGGGTTTCTGGGTTCCAGTGAATATGGTCAGGGCACATCCAGATCTCACCCAGTAGCACTCCCAAGTCCTTCTCCCAGGGCTGCTCCATCTGTTCTTCCCCAGCCTGGATTGATCCCAGGGTTTATCCCAGCCTAATAATGTACCTTACACTTGGTTTTGTTCACACAGAAATGTGACAACTCATTTTAATTCTCAGTTCTTTGGGGCTTCTTGCCATGAATCCTTGTAGCACCTTGAGTGATACATCCCTCATTCCAGAGCTGCCCACGTAGAGCAGGGAATTATGTCCCACGAAGGAAAAAAATCCAAATTTAGGTGTCTTTCTGTCCAGAGAGCCATCTGTTTGCTGTCTGCACATGAAAGCTGTGTAACCATGTAAACAGAGTAGGGATTTTTGCCTGATTGCAGCAATATTCCCATTTGTTGTTTTTCCTATTAACCTTCCAGTGATGGAGCAAAGAGATTGGGAAATGAGCTGCATGGAAGAATTCTGAGTGATATTCCCTATCAGATCTGGCTGTTCCCGAGGCATGTTAGAAATGAGCCTTTCAAATGACGGGAGGGTAATTCAGCAGAGTCCTTTTAAGCTTGGAATTCACAGGTCAAGACGAATGCGTCTCTTTCCTTCTTTCTCTTTCAAAGAAGCATCAGAATAAAAGGGGACATGCTGACCTTGGAAATTACCTCCTTCTGTTCCTGGAGGAGAGGAGAGGCAGGAGGAAGAGGTTAGGAGTGTGAAATGCTTTGGGGTTTGGATGTCAAAGGCTTCAAACTTCTGTTGCAACACGTTTGCTAAACAACCCCAGCGATGAAAAACAGCTTTTTTCTGCTCACAGCCCCTTATCAGCCTTCCCATCTCATAACAGGAATCATGACTGGCTATTAACCATTCAGTAGGAATAAAGGTGACCCCATGATCCCCGTGGTGCTGGAAGGAACCTTGGAAAGCATCTGAGACTTGGCTTGGTGCAAAGCACAGCAACCACCAGCGTCTGTTCCAATGGATCACGTCAAAAACACCCAACATTAAAGCCAGGCAAGAGCTCTGGCAGCCCTAATTAACAGCAGGTTCTGCTTGGTTCGTGTTCCAATCTGCCTCGATTTGAATTCCAGACAAGCAGAGGGAAAGACTTCTAGGAGCTACATATGGATACTTTGGCACACCTGGAAAACCAGACAGTGCCTACCTTGACAAGTCATTGCCCCAGCGAAAGCACCGACTGGGCTTTGCAGATCTGGCCCGAGCAAATCTGTCACTGGATGGGGCAAAAGTGAGGGACCAGGTTGAAGATGGAAATTCCCAAACATTTGAGGCCACATCCCAGTGCCGTGTCCAGCTCCGGGCTCCTCAGCGCAGGAGGGACACGGAGCTCCTGAGGAAGGGCCTGGAGCAGCTCCGTGCCCAGGACAGGCTGAGGGAGCCGGGGCTGCTCAGCCCCGAGAGGAGCCCCAGCTGAGAGGGGCCCTCAGCCCCGGCTGTCCCTGGCTGCAGGGAGGGCTCAGGGCAGGGCCCGGGCTCTGCTCCGGGGCCCGGCAGCGGCACCAGAGCCACGGGCAGGGCCTGATCGCAGGGAGTTCCACCTGCACAGGAGGCAGAACTGCTGCCCTGGGCAGGGCCCAGCCCTGAGCAGAGACCAGAGGGGCTGTGGGGTCTCCTCACGGGGATATTCCAGAGCTGTCAGGATGCAATCCCGTGCCCTGTGCTCTGGGATGGCCCTGCTGGAGCAGGGAGGTGGCACCAGGTGTGCACTGTGGTCCCTTCCAGCCTGACCCATCCTGGAAATCTGAGATTTCTCAGTAGGGCAAAAAGAGTTAAATCCCATAAAAAGCAGTGATAAAACCTCCCAATACTCCGATCTTTTTTGTGGAATCCCTCAGCAGACTTTGCCCCGAAGCATTAGAAGAGCTTCTCCAGATGCTTCCATATCCCACTGAAATTTCAGACACTTAGAAGTAGATTTTACCTTCAAAAGGAAAATATTACAATATTTCCGTTGTATTTTATCACTATTTTAATGTATTTAATTTTCTGTGCTCCTCTAAAAGACTGGATTTTTGTTGATGGAGGATGTCAGTCTGGGGCTATTTAATCTCTAAAGTTATGAAGGGAAAATAACAATAAAAAGTCACAGAAGAATAACAAATAAAGCTTTTATGGGGAAGATATTAATTTAGAAATATTATTTTTATTCAAACAATCTCACCTGAAAAAAACTTTACCTGAGTAAAGTGTAAAGTGAGTGTAAAAATGGACTTGAAAGAGGAGCAGAAAACTTCATAGGAAATAAAATTTCCCTAAGGAATGTCCATGACCTTTTCCTGTTCTGTATTTTGGACTGGGTGCCCAGGTACTGTTTTCTGGTAATAAATAATAAAATTGCATTTTCATTTCTATAACTTCAAATACAGAAGACATTTCATAATCCATGGCTTAAAAAGTGCTTCAGGACTAAGCAAAAGGCAAAAAAATTGTGTAAATATTTTGGGACTTGAAGGAATGTCGTGGTTTTTTTAGTCCCTCCCCGTCCCCTCTCTTAAAATAACTAAAAACAAAGAAAATAAAGCCATAAACAAAATGAAAATCTAAATGCAGAGCAAAAGTTCTGTGATGGTACAAAGGGAAAGGAGAACAATAGGAAATAAAAGAGAATAAAAAGAACACTTTTGATGAAATTGGAAATCAAATTAAAATATAAATATATTATTTTAGCTATTAAAAAAAACCCACAAAACAACAACAAAGCCTCTCCATTTCCCTAAAACAGAAAGAGATAAACAAAGAAACATTCCCTAAAAACAGCTTGGAAAAAAAATTAAGCATCTTGAGTCTTAATCATAATTAAAGCCTAATAAGACTGGGCCTTATCAAATCTAAATTATTTTAGTAGCTGTAGTGATAAATAATCAGGGCATTTCTAAACCTTCAAAATCATTAGTGATGGCATCATCTGATGATTTGTAGGCAACAATACCCAAGCCAATCAACTCGGTTAATGATAATTGGTCAATGAAGATAAATTTAATGGATTTAATGTGCGATTTATACAAAGGAGAGGTTTAGAATTGAATGGATCCATCCGTTTTTCTCCATTGGATTTAAGGGAGAGCCAGGATTTCATGTTTGTATTTAGAGGTTTTCATGGGAAAAGTAGACAAGGCAAAAGGTTGGGAGAGTTGGGAATGTTCAGCCTGAAGAAGGCTCTGGGGCCTTTCTGTACCTACAAGCAAATTGGAGAAGGACTTTGGACAAGAGCACGGAGGGACAGGATAGGGAGGAATGGATTTGAACTGACAGAGAGGAGGTTTCGATGGGATATCGGGAAGGAATTCCTGGCTGGGAGGATGTTGAGGGGCTGGGATGGAATTCCCAGAGAAGCTGTGGCTGCCCCTGGATCCCTGGAAGTGTCCAAGGCCAGGCTGGACACTGGGGCTTGGAGCAGCCTGGGATAGCAGGGGTGGGACGGGATGATTTTAAGGTCCCTTCCAAGCCAAACCATCCTGGGATTCTATGGAAGTTGCCTCCTGTGCCAGAACCTTTTCAGGCAGAAATCCAAGAAGCTGTTTAAAAGAAGAGTTGCAGTACTTGGAGTGTTGTCATTCCCAGAAAACTGAGGAGTAACTGGCATTTTTAAGTTTGGGTGATTTTCTCCTGGTCATGGTCATAACAATTTGCTCAGAACGAGTGTCTGGCTTGTCCATAAAATTCACTTGGAATTCGTACAAATTTGGATGCATCAAGTTTTATTCCTTGAACATTTTTTGTTCCAACTGAAAAATGGAGGAGAGCAAAGGAAAAGAATCTTAATGATCCCAATTCCTCCCCCTCTTTTTCCCAGCTATCTGTAAAAACCAGGAAAACTGCCTGAAAAGAGAGGCCGAGTTACACAGTCCAGGATGATTCCAACAGATCAGTCCACATCTCCAGACAGCTGGAAGTGGATTCATTGAGCTCCCGTTTCTCGTGCCCCTTCCTCCAAACAAATCCATCTCCAGGAACCCAGGGTATGAGGATCTTGTAAAGAAAATTCCTTGGAGAATTAACCTGTGCTTCCAAGGCCTTCCTTGCTGGCAGGAGAACTGAAATCTTTTGATTGGCTCACTATTAATCAATTTATCAATCAATTAATCAATTTAATCTAATAAATCAGGCAGAAACACGAAATCCATCTGAAAAGAGAGGCCAAGTTATACAATCCAGGATGACTCCTCCAGCTCATCCCACATTTCCAACAGATCCTTTCCAGACAGTTGTAAGTGGAGTCATCAAACTCCTATTCCTTGTGCCCTTTCCTCCAATAAAAAATCCATCTCCAAGAACCCAGGGAATGAGGAACTTGTAAAGAAAATTCCCTTGGAGAATTACCCCATGCTTCCAAGGCCTTCCTTGCTGGCAGGGGCGTCGGGATCCTTTGATTGCTCCACCATTAATCAATTTAACGGGAATACGGTCACGCTCTTGGCTATGAGGTCACCTTGGGTGAGCAGCTGAAGCATGGAATGACCTCAGACCTCACTAAGGGGATTTTGGAAAACTTCCATGTTTTCCTTACATTTCAGAGAAGCCCGTGGAGGGGCAGGTGGGAGGAAAGCTTTGCTGAGTGCTTTGTCTGCTGGTTTTGCTCTTATCCTGTTCCAGTGAAACACCTGTTGTGCTCTCGGAAAGTTTTCCTGTGAGTGGAAGGAACGTGACAAATTTTCTCTTGGAAAACAGGGAAGGAATGGCTTGGAAAACAGACACCCAGCAGCATTAGTCTTGGATCTCAGTGGGGGTAATGCTCGCTCGTATGAACATGGAAATCTGGAATTGAGTTTTAGATGGATTTGTAGTGGCTCAGTTCATCCATAAATTCTGGGACAAAATCCTGGCAAATTCCCTGATCTCCTGGACGTTCTGCTGGATCAATCCCAGCGCAAGGTATTTTCCTGGATAAACACAAATTGGATTTCCATGCCTTTATTTTCTGGATATCGTCTTAAACTCATTTTAAGAAGTGCTATGAAAGACTTACTCAGATCTTGGGTTTATTTCATTATTTATTTCATTATAATAACAGAATTTTATTAGTATTTTATAATTATTTTATAATTATTTATAATTTTTTAATGATTATTTTTACCCTATTAAGGTCAAACCCTATGGATTTGTTCAGTTTGGCTTTAAAGGCAAGAAAAAAAATCTCACTGAGGTGTTTTTTTTAAAAATATTTTGGCTTTGATTAGAAAATATTTCCTAATTCTATAATTTCCATAAAATGAAATTTCCCTAAAAGAAGTGAACAGGAAAAAAGCATTAAAGACGTTTTTCCAGGCTTGAAAGAAATTGGGAATGAGCCTTTCCTGAAATAAAACATCATACACTTATTTATTCTGTTGGAAGAAAGTTGACATTATTGGGAATTTTGACTTTTCCCATTAGTTTCTCAACCTGTTTCAAGTTGAGACACACAAATTCAGGGGGAAAAAAGTGGAATTAACTTCTTCAAATTACTGAAAAAATTTTCGATTGACAATTGAAAAAAATAAACAAATTTCAACAACTTCTGTTCCATTTATATGCCATAATTTGTTTTATTTTCTCTGTTGTGAGCATGTTAAATTGTGGCTTTCAAAGCAAAAAAAAATTAATCCTAATTTGAAATATTGCAATAATTCAGTCTTCGAAATATTGAAAAGTTTGAACTGTTTTCATAAAGACAGATCAGTATCTACAGCAAAATTCGAGCTTTTCTACTGATTTTTCCTGCATATTCCGCGAGACTCTATAAACTCAAATTACCAGGGATTACAGCATTCCAAACCTGGCTGTAACCTGGGTGAGGATCCTCTCCCCAGCCCAGAACTGGGAAGTGCAGGAGGAAAAGCAGAATAAATTCAGGCAGTGTCGAGTTCCTTCTCCCCACCACACCCTCCCAACTTTCAGCAATGGATTTTATAGACTTCCGTAGAAAATCCAGGTTAATTCCCAGCTGGATTTCTCCCCTGTGATGTGGCCTAGTCTGGTTTCAGTGCATTCCTGGTTTTCCTTTGGGAACATCTGGAAGCCACGAGTCGCTCCCTTTTTCCAGAGGAATGTGAGGAAGTGCTGCCTTTTGCCTCCTGAGCCCACCGGGTTGTGCACAAAGGATTTCGGAATCCACTTGTTTTGTATCCCTGTCTGTAATCCTGATCCACCTCTGCTTCCTTGCCTTGAATTCTATTTTCTTCCCTGTGTCCTTGTATTTCATTGCCATTTACACTCGGATTTTGAATTATTTTAAAACTACGAATAAATTACTTCAGATTTTAATTGATTTTTTTAAAAAAAATATATAAAAAAGGCAATTCCAGCTTCTTAATAAGGACACAATTACAGAAAAATGTGTGATCAAAATAAGATGTATTGGATGAGTTCTGTAAACCTTTTTTAATTGGATCCAAGGAAATGAAGACGTATTAATTTTATAAAGGAAGACTGATTGACTACAGCGTTTCCCAGGATATCTTCCGCAAGAGTCATGGAATCCCGGAATGATTTTGGTTGGAAGGGACCTGAAAGCTCATCCCCCCTGCCATGGCAGGGACACCTCCCACTATCCCAGGGTGATCCAAGCTCCATCCAACATGGCCTTGGATGCTGCCAGGGATCCAGGGGCAGCCACAGCTGCTCTGGAAAATCCATTCCAGGGCTTCACCACCCTCCCAGCCAGCAATTCCCAATTCCCAATCTCCCATCCAGCCCTGCCCTCTGGCACTGGGAAGCCATTCCCTGGGTCCTGTCCCTCCAGGCCTTGTCCCCAGTCCCTCTCCAGCTCTCCTGGAGCCTCTTTAGGCCCTGCAAGGGGCTCTGAGCTCTCCCTGTGTCCTTCCCTTCTCCAGGTGAACATTCCCAGCTCTCCCACCCTGGCTCCAGGGCAGATGGGCTCCAGCCCTGGGAGCAGCTCTGGGGCCTTCTCTGGACTCAAGAGAATTGTTCAGAGATTTCCTTTATTTCTTGACTCAATGGGAAAAAAATTATTTTCCCAGAAGAGATTCTCTTTAGGCAACTTTTATCTTCCAGGTGATGATTCCAAATGAGGTCTGGTGCAAATACCAATGGGGTCATGTCAGAAAAAGCTGCCACAGATTTAATCAACTCAGTACCAAGACCTGGGATTTAAACACTCAACATCCAATTGCTCCGTCAGTTTTCCAAGGAGCCCCACAGCTGGTTCAGCATGGAAAAATGGATATCTGGCATTTCTCTAACTATGAATTTCAGGGAAAAAAATCCCAATCTGATTCCAATCATCCCGGAGAAATGCACTGTAACATCATAGGGTCATATTTTATGGAGTAAAACTACTGTAACCAGAGTCTGAATTTGCTATCAGTTGGTGGATTCTTCCCAATTCTTTTTTTTCCCACTTTTTTAGTCAAAAGCCCTCGATATCCTACTCCATATCAAAGTCAAGCCCCTGCGGACATTTCCTTGATTAACCAAAGACGCTTTTAGCTCAGCACTTGGCAGAAGAAAAGTCGTCCGCGACAATCGATCCCAGAGAGCTCTACAGGTTAGAAAAATGTTTGGACAAAGGGAGAAGGCAATAATAATAAACTGCATGTGGCTTGATAACCTCCCTGCCAACATCCTCAGCCAGCTGGAAGCGGAAATGGGAATGACACAAAGCTCTGGATGAGCAGTGGTAACTGAAACTTCAAGGAAAAATAATGTCCAGTAAATACTGGAAATATGACTTGGTGATCAGGGGGCTTTTTTTAGCAAGCAGAGTCTAAAAAGTGCCTGTAACATGCAAAGTTTCCATTTTTTCTGGATGAAAAAGCTGATGCTGTTGACCAGGATATCTGAGTCATGGGTACTAAATCATGGATAAAGGATCCAGTTGGGGATGGGAGGTCAGGCGTTGAAAACAGTCGTGGTGGGTTCTAAACATCTCCTTTTCTTCATAGGATCACAAAATCTTGGACTGGTTCAGGCTGAAAGATCCTTAAAGATCATCCAGTTCCACCCTTGCCATGGGCAGGGACAACTCCCACTGTCCCAGGCTGCGCCACTAGGAAAAGCCCCTTTAGCAGGATCCAGGGCTGGGATCTTCCCACTCAATTCCCAAGAATGGGGTAATAAATCCAAAATAAATTGGGTGAGTCTCCTACTCTGAGGAGGAGATTGGCAGCAGCTCCAAGCTACTCAAAGGACATTTCACTGTCATTTATACCCCGAGTCGGTGACACTCTGCAGCATAAATCAATTTAAATAGGATTTAAATAGGAGGTTTAAATAGGATTTAAACCTGTCCTAAACCACTGCATGGTTTATTGAGGCTCTAAGTCTAAGCCCTTGTGAAGCTCTTTCACCAGGGCAGGGTTTTATTCCCCAAAAACTCCAGAAAAACCCAAATAAACAAACAAACACAAGCCATGGATTTCTAACAACTCTTAGGAAGATGCCTTTCCATGCTGGAAAGCAATTCCCAGTTAGTTCAACCTCCTGGAAAATCCTGGAGCTCACTGCTCAGGGAACCTGACCACAGGCAAAGAAAATGGAGTCTGTTCTGGACTTAATTTTAACTCCATGTTTTAATTAATTTATTGCTTGAATTTTAATTGTTTAATTAAAAATGAATTAATTAAATTGTAATAGCACTGGTAATGCCCTGTCGAGGTTATGGCTGTGTCCGTGAGGAGGTAACAAGCATCAGTGTATAAATTGACAGGAATTTCATCTCAAATCCAAGGATTTAGTGAGAAGTTTGAGCACAAACTTCCAGATTTTATCTTTTTACCTTCCTTGTGTAAAAGCTCTTTATCTCCAGATAGGGAAAACCACCTGGAAACCAATGGAAAACCAGTATTATTCCATGCGTTGCAGTTTCAACAGGCAACTCTAAGCGTGGCTTTTCCAAATCCTTTAAATTCTAAACCCAGCTTTACTCCAACACATGGCCACTACTGCCAGGAACAAGTGACCTCGGAGGTGAAAACTCCTGGTTTAACTTTAAGTCCTTTCCAATGAAAATCCCATTTTTATTTCATGGAAAACATGTCCCTCTCCAGCTAAATCAGCTCCCCAAAAAGGGCAAACACACAAAGGGAAATAATTGTTAATTATTATCCTCATTATTATTATTTTGGTTGGGGGGGGGGGGGTAATTACATCATGCCTGTTCTCATCCTCGTATCTGATCAAAAATGGCCCTGAGGTGACCAAGAAAAACGTGGATTGTTTCCCTAACCCTGGTTAGGAAGCCTGGAAAAGGGTGTGGATACAGAGTCCTTAAGCAGGAGGGATACACTGAAAGGGAAACAGAGTCTGTGTGGAATTGTGTGGAATTGTGTGGAATTGTGTCCCAGGGGAAGAATCTGGCCTCTTGGAACCATTCCTGCAGTTCTGCCTGGATCCCTGGCACTTCTTTCAGTATCATGGAATGGGTTTGGTTGGAAGGGACTTTAGGGATCATCCAGTCCCACCCTCTGCCATGGGCAGGGACGCCTTCCACTATCCCGGGTTGCTCCAAGCCCCGTCCAGCCTGGCCCTGAACACTTCCAGGGATGTGGAAGCCACAACTCCTTCCCACAAATCCATTTACTTCAGGATCTGAAGGTTTGCATTCCCAGCTCCAGGACAAGGAGGAGGCTGCTCCTACATTTATCCATGGACATGGCACAACTGTCCTGGGATCACCAAAATCACACTTTTCCACCACTGGCAATTCTTTCACCTAAAGGGACATTTTTCCATCTTTCCAGCTGCATGGAGGGACAAGGATGTCTGTAAAAAGTTAGGGCAGCCTTCGCTTGGGATTCATCCTCCTCATCCAGCACTTCCATTGGATCTGGTCCATTGGATCCCTGGCTCCCTTTATATCCATGGAAATACAATACATGACACTGGTGGTAACTGAACCGCTCTGAAAATCAGATCAATTAAAGTCGATCAGATCAAAAATCAGATCAATTAAAGTCCACAGGAAAACAGGAATGTGGAAACAACTGGATCATTGGATAGACCCTTTTAGGAAGAACAGTTCTTAATCTGTGGGCTTCTTCCACATTTTTTTTCCTGAGCTAGGATTTAAAGAGAATTTTAGTCTGGAGAACACGCAGGGCTTTAAGAAACTCTGGCTTAATCTTTAGCTCCTTTAAGTCAGCATCCCCTCCTAACAAGTGTTCCTAATTGACACCAGCTGAAGTCCTTTGGGAATAGCTCCTCTGGGATTCATTTTGCCTTTATAGCTCAGGTTAGGATGTAATGTTGATTTTTCCATAGAAAACATTGATTTTTGGTTAAAATTCCCTCTGCTGAATGAACAAAAGCTTTTGGCTAAAGCCTGAAAAGACAGGTTTGGAAAATGTGTGGCAGTTTCTCATTGGAATATAATCCCAGTATTTTCTGCTCCCGCTCACTTCAGCAAATACCTCATAGTTTCATCTCCCTGGGAAAACCATGAGAGTCCTTGGAATTGCAGCATCATGGGAAATGTAGTCCAACCAAAAAACAGGATCCAGACCAGAGAACAGAGATACCAAAACCCACAATTCCCACAAAGTCCCGCTGTGCTTTGTCCTTGGGAATATTTGTGACCTTCAGGTATTTCCTTTTCAAATATTGAATTTCGCCATGGAAAGAAACACTTCTGGAATAAGGACAGAATTCCTTTGCCAAGAATCTTAATTTTCTATCAGCAAGTGGTTTGGGTGGAATTTTTTCCAAGTTTCACCGAGGCTTTTTGGAGAAGACAATGTGGAAAACATTGTGTAGCTGATGGTGGCGATCGAGTCGTCTTCCAAAGAAATAACTTGGATAAAAGGAGTTGGGATGGAAGATGCAGATCAGAAGCTGAAGGCTGAAAACCAGATTTGCTTCATGATTAAATCTGAGACATCACAAATATCATGATTGGAATAACTATAAAAATACGGAGATCCTTTATGGAGCTCCTTGTGATTCCTTTAAATAAATAAATAACAATTCCCAGAATACCACAGAAGCAGCAGCACTGAAAATCCCCAATTTTTTATTTCTCCCAAATTCTTGCAAAGTTGAAGGTGAGAGGTGAGAGGCAGCATCAGGATTTCACTCTGACACGGAAAAGGGATGATGGAAGTTCCCCAAAGGGAGATTTGAACTGAATTCGTGGAATACAATTAGGCAAGGAATGGTTCGAACATTCTTGCTTAAGGTGCCCTGCTGTGAATACTGTGCTGATGACAAATTAAGATTTTTGGGGGAATTTTATATCTCTTTCCACCCTCTGGGACTACTCTTACCTGGTTCAGGTGAATAAAAGCCAGGCTGGGACACATGCTTGGCCTTTCCATGATCTCCAGCTGAGATCACAATGCCAGGATGGGACATGATTTGATCACGAAGTGATCAGGAATTCTCTCTCCTTAAAAACTGGGGCACAAAGACTCCTCTCAATCCCCTCAATCCTTCCCTCTAAGCCCAGAGGGCTCCTCTGGAAGTCAGGCTCAAGTTTGCCCATGTTAATACTGACAGATGTTTATCCCACTTTCTCCTTCACTGCTGGAAACCCCACATCCTTTCCAGGAAACTCATTTTCATGTTTCCCACTCTTCCAGCAGCAGAAGGATCTCTCTGGGATCTCGTGAGAGCCTGATATTCCCACAGGGGCTGCGTCTGGAAGAGCTCTGGGAAGGAGGGTGCGTTTCTTGGATGATTTCTCTGTCTAGGACGTAAAGAGAGGAGCATTTTTATTACAGCTTTAAGCACTCCCTTGTTCCCACTCCGTATGGAATTCCTGGATATGCAGCCTATCAAACAACCACCCACAAACCCAATCAGCGCTAATTAATTTCAACTTCTAATAATCAATATCCTCGCTGCAGGCTGCCCAGACTTCAGCCAAACCCTCTCTGGTGACTTTTTCAGCCTGGCAGCTCCGCTTGGAGAATCCCAGCATGGAAAGCAGCCGATGTGGATGGGCTGTGTCGTTCCAGAGCTACTCGAAAGCTCGGAGAGATGGATCAGAGCCACGGAGTTATAAAACACGAGATGCCTTCTTCCAGGAAATATCCCAGGACACAACAAACTGGGCAGTCAGCACTTTCACTGATGTGAGGAAGAGCAGCTCGGTCTTTCCCAGTTTCCTTTTGACATTCAGAGATTACAAAGAGCCGGGAGCTCCAAGATAAGGGATGAGGTCACGGATATCCTGCAAAAGCCTTTTTTGCAGGAATATCCCGCCTCTCACAAGCTGGATTATTGAAAATGCCCAGCACCTGCCTGCTGGTTTCAAAATCAGGTACATGACCTGTGACTGCCAGGATTTTGGCAGCAGCATCCCAGCAGTGCCCCTGGGTATCAGGATATAGCTCCCTCTCCCATCCCAACCGGATCATCGTCCTCTGACCTCTCCTTTCCTGGATCGGAGAAACGACGTCAGATTTTTGGGTGGGGAAGGGAGGGAATGTTAAGCAAAGCTAATCTCCAGTAGCAACCTTGCTCCGGGAGTTCAAAGAGCGTGGCAGGGATTGTTTGGGAGACAGGGAGAGCTCCAGGACAGATCCAGGCAGGAATTCTGTGCTGCTTACGGAGGTAAAGCACATCCTGGCCTCAGCAGCAGCACATGATGGGAAAGGGATTGCTGCTGGCGCTTGTAATCCAAGCCTTTTCCATTTTTAATCCCTTGATGACAAATTATTTCTAGACTCCCAAATCATTCCTGTCAGCTCCATTCATTCGATTTCCAAGGTGTGTCTGAACAGTGGGATCATTATTCTGTTTTGATTAAATGCTGGGAAACTTTTCCTGTGGGAAAAAGCAACTTTTGGATCTCCCTTTACATACAGCTCCACGACACAAATTCCCAGTTCGAGGCCAGAAACACAAACCCTCAATTCCTTGCACTTTAAATACAGGAAAAACCTTCCTGTTGGGATGTGCTGGGAGCCCAAGGGCTTCCTGGAGGGAAAGGTGAGTTCCTACTGGTGGTGGAGCACGGCAAGGACTAATTGGACTCCCTGGAAATGGAGAGTGTCTGGAATGATACAGGAATTTTTGTCTTGTGTAATCGACTGAGAGCAATTTGGGGTTTGTTCCTGAGACAATTAAAGCACTGAAGGGAAAATAATTATAATAAATCAGTCTAAACTCATCATCAGGCTGTAAATTAAGGAAAGTTTCCTGGTAACAGGAATGAGTTTCTGGAAGAACATCCCATTATAATAATGAGGAAAGCAGGTTGAATGGGGACAATGTGGGTGATGCTGTGAGCCAAGAATTCCCATCTAATTCTGTGTCCTGTCAGGAGAATCCTCATCTCCCTTTCATCCAGCCACTTCAAAATGCAAAGGAATTAATTGTTAGATACAGCTGATGGAATATTACAGTGACCAAAAGACAAAACATTAATTAAAGGAAAGAAAAATCCCAGGAATTCTGTGCATGGAGCTGACTTTTCACTGGGACTTGCCTGAAGATTCCTCAAATTAATCTTTCAATTCCTCTCCACATTTATCCAGATCCATTAAAAACCATTAAAGACCCTTTTCCCCTCTGTTACCATTAGGGAATCTTCCCAAAACTCCGCTCTTCTCTTTAAATCTTCTGTTTTCTCACCCCAAGTCTGTCATTTCTATGAATTTTATTTTACATTTCTGTCCCGCCAGCGTCTTTTAGTACACTCAGATTCCTGCCTTCCGAATATTCACATATCTCAGTGTCTTGGGGTGACTTTGTGATGTGTATCCCCTATCACTGCCCTATGCCCAGAAATTAACTTTGTGCCTTTCTGTGCCTCTAAACTGAGCCTGAGAGGGGGGAGGAAAACCTGAGCAAAACTTCTTCAAAGCAGTTTGCAGCATGTTCAAGGTCACACAGAGACAGAGATTTTTTTTTCAGCTGGGGCGGCAGAGCGAGAGTGGGGAAAGCACCCGGCTTGCTTTTGGCCAGTTGTTCAGCTCCTTTTTCTTTCTCCACAGAGAGATGGAGAGTTGAACTTTTGTTTTCTTGGGACTTTGGTTTTTTTCCTTTTTTTTACTGCTGAATGGTTTCAACATCAGAATGCATCGGGAGGAATTTCCACCGAGGCCTTGGCCCTGGAGGTGGGCCCACCACCCTGTCCCAGCTCCATGGAGGGGGAGAGAGATCTACGGAAGGACTCTGAAATTTTCCCAGGTTTTTCTCTCAGCAGAGCGAGAGGTTTTGTTATTTAGCATTATTTTCCTTTCCTGTGTGTTTGTTAAATGAATGGTTTTTATCTCCTTCACTTTCCTTCAAGATAAAGTTTGGGGTTTTTTTCCCGAACCTGGTGGGGGAGGGATGGTTGTAACCTGCCTTCTCTCAGAGGATCTATTTCCAAATTTGGCCAAACTGGCACACTCAGGTACTTCTGGACTACACAGGAGTTGATACTGGAGTTTCCTCATCTTAATTTCCTTGATCCATCTTCCAGCCTTTGCTGCAATGACTCTTCCAGAGAAAACCTTGTTGGATTTCTGGTGGAATTGCCCTCATTTTTTTCCCTGCTTTGTCAAAAGAACCCCCCACATGAATCTCCTGCTCAGCTTTCCAAAGCCCAGGGATTTTCCTCCCAGAAGGAATGGTTGAAAAAACGTAACGGACTAAAATCCCCTGGATTTGGCCACCGCGATTTCTCTGACTCCGGAGGAATTTTGGAAAGCAGCAGGAATAAAAACAAAGGACAAGAGAGGGATTTGAGAAGAGTGGCTGCTTGGTTTTCCTTCTCCTGAATTCTGGCTTGTTTCCTTTGAAGTTCTGCTGAACTTTGGTGTGCTGCAGGGAATGAATCCATCTTCTCCTCGTTCCCATGGATGGGCACTTCCCTCTTCCTCTCTTTCCTCACAACCCCACCCCAAACTCACCCCCACCTCTCCCACTCGCCCTGTTTCACATGAGAGTTGGAAGAAGTTTTGAAATGAGCCTGGATTCACTGGCCCGAAGGAGGGCAGGGATGGATGGGAGATTGGGAATTGGGAATTCCTGGCTGGGAGGGAGGGGAGGCCCTGGCACAGGGTGCCCAGAGAAGCCGTGGCTGCCCCTGGATCCCTGGAAGTGTCCCAGGCCAGGCTGAATGGGTCTTAGATCACCCTGGAATAGTGGGAGGTGTCCCTGCCTGTGGAATGAGGTGATCCTTAAATTCCCTTCCAACCCAAACCCTTCTGGGATTCCATGGCTCAGCAGGTTGGATGGACAGACTCGTTTATATAAAATGAAATGAAATTAACTGAAATGAAATGAAATGAAATCAAATCAAATCAAATCAAATCAAAGAATCATTGGGATGGAGTCATAATTTTCCTTTTAGGATTGTAGAGAGAACAGAATCAGTGCCTGACCCTACAAGCTTGGTCCGAAACATGCTTGGGTGCGCTAAAACAATGAGGGAGGAGTAGAAAGTCCAACTAAATGATCTAATTCCAATTAAATGATCTAATTCCACTCAGACCTGAAAATCCGAGGAACTTGGCAGCTTCCTTATGGTTTGCATCTTTCCATGGGGCTGATGTCTCCACAAGGGGGTTGGATCTGCTAAGTGCTCAAAAATCTGGAAAGAAACTTTAAAACTTCAGTTAATTGTTAAATCCATTGTGTTCTTTACTAATCTTATGCAAATTATTTCATATTTGGCTGTGGTTATAATTCCTGCTCTGATTCCTGATTGAGGCAGCTCTTCCTCTGCTCCAGAAATGAGTTTTTTGGAAGTTTTTTGGGACTTTTTCAGGAGTATTTCAGGAGATTTTTGGGAGATTTTTGGGATTTTTTTGGGAGTTTTTCGAGAGTTTTTCAGGAGCTTTTTGGGAATTTTTTGGGAGCTTTTTGGGAGTTTTTTGGGATTTTTTCAGGAGTTTCTCAGGACAGGGATGGCCTGTTGGGAATTACAGACTTAGTCCGGAGCTGATTCTAATCTAGAGTGCATCAGAACTTCAGCACTAATTACAATTACAACGTGCTAACAGCTTTTTGGGAGGCTGCTCCGGCAGATCCTTGGCTGCACGAATTTATCCCACATTTCCCTCTTGGGGTGGGAGCTCAGCTCCTGCTCATCCTGACTTCTCCTTGATTGATTCAGCAAATTAGGGAATTGATGCTCATCTTCCAGGGATTGCTTAAGTGCTTGTGAATGTGTTTATGATGGGAGGTGGAACTCTAGGAAGATTTATTAGGCCTGGCAGGCCGGGAGCGTGTTTGTTCCATGATTAATGCGCTCAACGGCTCCCAATCAACAACTTCCAAATATTGTCTCAGGATTTGCCAGGGAAAATCTGCAGCTCCAACCCATCCAGAGAACAGTAGCAGCTTTTGTGCTACCGGATTTCAGCTGGTGACGGTTGTGTGGGCTGGGGAGACGAACTGAAAGAATCCTGGATTAACAAAAGAAAAGCTGGATTACAGATAAAATTTGGGAGAGTGAGTGGGGAAAAATGGATGAGCAGAACTGACAGTGCTGGATTTAAAGTGGAAGTGCAACTTCTTGTGTTCCACATCCTCTTGCAGAGAAATTGAGCCCAAATGAGAGAAAAATTGTGTTCCACATCCTCTTGCAGAGAAATTGAGCCCAAATGAGAGAAAAATTAACAAAAAATTGTTCTAAGTCCTTCTCGCTTTTATTTTCCATGGTTTTTGCTGCCTGTAGAATTGGATGGCAAGAACTAAGACTAGATCTAAGTACTAGAATTAAGAATGCTGGATTTAAAGTGGAAGTTCTGGTGTTCCCCATCTTCTTCCAGAGAAACTGAGCCCAAATGGGGAGAAAAATGCAGCTAAAAATGGTTGTAATTCCTTCTCTCTTTTATTTTCCATGTTTTTTGCTGCCTACAAGAATGGATGGCAAGAGCTAAGACTGGAACTAAGAACTAAGAGCTGGAACTAAGAATACTAGATTCAGAGTGGAAGTTCAAGGGGGAATAGTTCCCACTGCCAGGGAGCAGGGTTAGATGGGATACAGGGAAGGAATTCCTGGCTGGGAGGAATGGAATTCCCAGAGAAGCTGTGGCTGCCCCTGGATCCATGAAAGTGTCCAAGGCCAGGTGGGATGGGACTTGGAGCAGCCTGGGACAGTGGAAGGTGTCCCTGCCCATGCCAGGGGGTTGGAATGGGATGATCCTCAGTGCCCTTTCCAACCGGAATCATTCCATGATTCCATGAATCCATGGTTTCTGAACAGTACATTCCTAAATTTATACAACTTAATCTAATCTGAGAAAGCAAAAAATCAATAAAAACATCTTTTTTATTATTTACGGTTTTTATATTTTTCCCCTCTTTTTTTTTTTTTTCTTGTGAGAAATAAAATTATTCCATTTTTATCCCTAAATGTTATTCCCAAAAATTCACCTTTTGGAATGCAACCACTGAGAAATTTATGAAGAGCTGGAAAGAAAGGGGCAGCCTAACAAACCTTTTTATTGCTGTTATTTAGTTCTTAATTTAAGGTTTGGCTTGGAAAGAATCACAAAAGTCCCCTCATAACTTTATGTCTCCATCCCAAATTAAACGGGATTGTTTAAATGGCTGTAAAATGTCCAGTTCTCATCCATTCCCTGGATTTTGTGAGGTTTAACTCTCCTGAAATCCGTAGGAATTGTCCTGGCACTGCTCACCACAGAGATCTTTGAGGCAGGAGGGCTGAGTGGAGGTTCCCAACACAGGAAGCCAGGAGGATATTCCAGAACCTGTGGAAGTTTTCAAGGTACTGGAATTCCAGCCAGGTACTGGAATTCCAAAGTGCCTGCTGCAGGAATTTTCCCTATTTCAAGCTTTTCCAGGAAAAAGCAAAAGTCAGGAATTCAGCTCAGCTGTTTGAATAAGAAGTGTGGTTATCCAATGTCCTCCATGAATTCCTTTCCTATGGATCCCTGAGGAAAATTAAATTTGGATGGGATGAGTGTGGGTCACCTCCAGAAATTCTATCCAAGCAGCACTTCCAAAAAAATCTGGGATGCGCGTATTCAGCTCTGGTGGAAAACATAAATCCTGTGGGGATGAGATTGGTGGGAAAGGATGGAAATTTCCATGGTGTGAATTCCCAGGGGGAAGCAGCCTGAGCAGTGCAAACAAAAGACAGGAATCAGATCTACCCAAGGTCACACAATGGAGCAGCAGGAGAGGGAAGAAATGGGAATCACACGGTTGCAATCCCAACTTGCTGCTGTATCCATTGTCCTGGAATGATTTCCCTCCAGGTTTGGGGTTAGAAATTAAAATAGTCCTGACTCTTGATCCTTCTCCTGAGTCATCCATTCCCCATCCGTTCCTTCTCTGCCCCTTTCTCCTTCTCCTTTGCCATCCAGCCCCCTTCCCCTTGGAGCCCCCTGGGAGAGGTGCCTGAAGATTAATGGAAAACCAAGACTCCATGAAAGATTCTCCTGCAAGTGGATTTAATCCAGACTCCCAAGGACCCCCAAAGTGCATTTTGGGGCGTAATTAGAAGTGATCCACTCCACAGAGAGCTCATTTATTCGGGAATGAGCATGGAAGCCGTGTTTGCTCAGGTTTTTCCCTCACACCTGACGCTCCGGCATCAGGACACAAAGCTGCAGTTTCCCTGAAAATAATGAAGTGAGAGGTTCCATAAAGTCATTTCCAGCTGATGGACTCCATGCTCCACAAATATCCAGGAAACTCCCAGAGGAAAGCAGCAGGTCACTCAGGCCTGCACCAGATTCCATCCAGCAGCCATGGGAGATCCCTCTTGGAAAGGGAGCAGTTTCCGTGCAACTCCGCAGATGTTAAACTTTTAGAAATACATTTAATTTCTATTTTTTAATTGCTACCAGGATCACACCTCCTGCTAAGTTCAGGTTGAGTTAATTGGTGCAGCCCCTGAGGATTCGGGGAAAAGGATGGGATGGAAAGTGTTAAGAAACACCTGTGAACTTATCTAAGCTGATTTTTCATGGAGAAGGTTGAAAGCAGAAATGCCAGCAGAGATTTTCTGGCAAATGGGACAGACGCAGGACAATTTGCCTCAGACTGGGAAAGGTCAGGATTTCTGGCAGGCGGCGGAGCTGCTGCTCTGATTCAACTCAAACAGAGCCGTTTCTTGCTCAGGCTCCCCGCTGACAAATTCAGAGCAGTTCAGATTGGGATGAGGGAAGTGTGTCAGGAAAAACAAGACCTAGACATCCACTTTTGAACTAAACCTGAACCCAAGCAGCACTCGGATCTGAACCTCGTGAAAACTTCTTTTCTTTTTCTTCTTTTCTTCTTTCCTCCTTTCCTATTCTTTCCCTTTTTCTGGAAGAATGAAACGATCTCTCGGTCACAGATTTTTAAGATCTGGAAAAAAATCCCACAGACAAGAGATGGGGGTTTGAGCATGTCCTTAAGTTAATGAAATCCTATTTGTAAAACTCACCAGGTTGTATTTGAACCCACAGTGGTCTTACTCCTGGTTGGAAAATATTTATCCAGTCATTTTCTACCTGTGCCTCAAAATCAGCAATGGTTTTAGGTCTCTTAAGAACAAGGGTTGCAATAGGCAGGAAGAAAGTGAAAAGAAATTAATTTTAATTAAACCAAGAGGCACTGCTGCACCTCAACTTGTCACAATTTATACATGAGAATTTTTTACTCCGTGTTTCCTCACTGCTCCAGGATCCCCAGCAGTGAATTCCTGCTGAAGGCTGATGGTCTTTCTCCAGTCCCACCTCGCTTACTGCTCCCTCCATTTGTTTTTTCACGGAGAACAAATTAAAATCAAAGTGTCTGTAAAGGAACACTTCGGTTTAGAGGCCTGAGAATACCTGAAGGGTGACCTCAGGCTGGGCTTTCTCTGCTGCACTTGGCAGGAGAAAAAATTCAAAAATCACAATCCCTCTGTCCCATTCCTGCTGTTGGCATCTGCAGAAGGTGAATTTTTCCTATTGATTACCTAAAAATCAGATTCAAAGCTCCTCTTGCAGTGACATTTCCATTTAGAACCCAAATTAGTGTCTTGATCTGAAAGGAGTGGTGGCAGGAGCAGTGACGCTTTCGATTGACAGGGTGGAGGATGTTTTATCATGGACAACCTTCTCCCTTTTCCACCCTGCATCAGGAGAAACCCGGAATTCCCTTTCAGCTTTGAAGAAAAGAGGAATTAAGAACTCTGCTGTGAGTGCTGGAACATTTCCTTCTTATAAACCCACAAAGAAATCTTCAGGTTTAAATTCTGTGGCCCAACCCATCTCCGACCCTGTGCTCACAGCATCATCCAAAGAGCGAGAGGAGCCCAGAGGGAGGAAGAGTTGGAGAGGAAAACAAATAAAACCCCGGGAAAGGACAAGATGTGATGTCCTGACACTCATTTGCTCTTGAACCACCTGGGAGTTCTCTCCAGAAGCAGATTGTGTTCCAGGCAAACAGCACCACAGCTGCTTCTTTTGGCTGGAAAAGCCAGGGCTTGCCCTCGATGATGAAAATTCATAAATATCATCCAAAACAAAGCTTTTAAAAATAGGAAAGCCGACCTCTGCGTCCTGTCTGACAGCTCTGAGGAGGGAGAAGCGCACAGAAAAAGGGCTGAGGGATGATTTCTAGACTGACGGCTTATCAGCTCTTCCAGGCAACACCGAATCTCCTAAATCTGGTCCTAAAGGGAAAGACGTTTCCTTACAGGGTACTTTGCCCAAGTTATTTATCCCCTTGGGCAGGAGAAAAATCCTAACTGTTCTTCAAAAGACAGAGCTCCGACTTCTGTGTGCTGACCTAGCACTGTGCCCTGCTCTGCTGCCTGGGATGAGGAGTTTTCCCATTATTTGGGGCATATTCCACTGCTTTTTAGGCTGCACCTCCAGGGAAAGCCCCACCATCCCCACAGTCTTGGAAGGGTCAAGTGGAAAGGGATGGCTTGTACTGCTTTGTTGGGACCAGCTGGCTCTTCTGTAGGAGAAAATTCCCCCAGGAAGGTACAACCCTTCTGGAATTCCCCTGGGACATCGGGCCCAGCCTTTGTGAAACGGGTCATGAGAAGAAACTTTTCCCTGTGAGGGTGGGGAGGCCCTGGCACAGGGTGCCCAGAGAAGCTGGGGCTGCCCCTGGATCCCTGGAAGTGGCCAAGGCCAGGTTGGATGGGGCTTGGAGCAGCCTGGGATAGTGGGAGGTGTCCCTGCCCATGGCAGGGGATGGAATGGGATGATCTTGAAGGTCCCTTCCAACCCAAACGATTCTGGGATTTCACAATGATGCCGAGCAGTTCCTGCAACTCTTACAAACCAGGGTGGCAATTTTAATCGGATGAGAAGAAAGGTCTGATTTGAGGGATGGAGGAGTCTGGGATCCTGTCTTGGCCGAAGCTGCACCTTCAGAGGAGACATTTGACATCTGAAGGGTGTTTGGATGGATCAGGTCACATCATCCCCTCTTGGCAAAGCCCCATCCCAAACCATTGGCGCCCCATCCCAAAACGTGGCCCAGGCCACTTAACCCTTCCTCCTTTCCCTGTCATACGTGTCCTGCCTCATCCAAAAGGTGACCAGCGGTTTCTGGCCAGGACATGCCAACCTTTAGGAGTTCATGATGTGAAAATAAACCAGTGATACCCACAAGAGCGTGTTTTATCTATAAATACATGTATAAATATATATATGTTTTATATTTCTACATAGATTCCCGTATTTTCACTGTTCCCTGTCTTGGCTGAGGCCTGTTTTGGAAAGCAGACAGCAGTGAACTTATTAAGAATCCCCACTCCTGTTAAAATACCTCTTTAGTACAACAAAACACACGATTGTTGAACTGGGAAAAGATATTCCATAAATCTCCCAAAGTCAAACACCATGCCGGGAATATGGAAAAATACATCTATATATTAACTGCTCTTTTAACAGCATTATTTGACCCTTAGAAAAAACAAACAGAGGAAAGAAAAACGTTACAAGCCCAGAAAAAAATTCTCTGCCTCTTATCAAAAGCACATTTGAAGAGAGGCCTCGGAGGCATCTATTGTTTAATGGGCTCTGCTTGATTTATTGATGATTATGTAGCAAAAAAAAATCCATGTAATCACTCCAAGGCCATGAGAGGTGCAGGGCTTCAATTTATTAAAGCTTGGAACAAGAAAATGCCTTTTTTTTTTCTTTTCCCCTCTTTTTTTTTTCTCATTCCAAGAGTTTTGTTTGCCCAGCGGTGTGAAACAGTTTGATGGGCAAATCCCTCGGAGCCAAGCCATTCGTCTCTCCTTTTCCATAAGTAACTGGCCACACGAGGCTGCAGTCGGAGTTTACACAGCTGGAGGTTGGAGCGGGAGCTCACCGCTTTTATTTCAGGTCTCTTTTAGGAACGGCAACGAGCCCCTGTCCCTCCGTGTCCCTCCCCGCACACCAACACCGGCCCTCTCACCCACCCACCCACGGGTGTCTGCTGCCCCATCCCGTCCATGGAATTCATGGAATCACCTCTTTTCAGGATGAGAAAGGGGACAAATATCTGAGGGAAAAGCGGGCAAAAAAACCCCCGAAGTCAACAGTCAAAAAACCCCCAGGTCAAGGCCAGGTTGGAGGGGCTTGGAGCCACCTGGGATAGTGGGAGGTGTCCCTGGCCATGGAATGGGATGAACTTTAGGGTCCCTTCAACCCAAACCATTTGTGGGTTCTGTGATGTTACGAGGTGATGGTTGTTTCCATTTGTCTTTGGCATCAACTGGGCCAGCGCAGAAATTTCACAGTCTCCTCACCAAAGCACGGATTTGACCCAGATGCTTTGGCTCTCCCTGCCTTTGTTGAAATTTCAGTGTCCCAGTTTTAACTTTCCCTTTTTAAACCCACTGAAAATGCAAGGAAATTCCTTTGGCTCCAGCAAGCAGAGCTGTTAATTAATTTTTGGGGTCCAAACATGACTGACACGGAAGAAGCACATAGGGGCAGCCCCTTTTCCCTGGATTTTGTCACCCGGACAGACACCACAGGGAGAAAGAGAAGGGAAGTGACAGGAAAGTGACTCCAAGGGATACAACAGCTCAGAGCAAGGGAAGAATCCCAAAAGTCCTGAAACTCCACTGCTGGATCTTGATATCAAATCATAAAATCCATCCTGGAATGGTTTGGGTCAGAAGGGACCTTCAAGATCATCCCATTCCATGGGCAGGGACACCTTCCACTATCCCAGGTGGCTCCAAGCCCCTCCAGCCTGGCCTTGGGCACTTCCAGGGATGGGGCAGCCCCAGCTTCTCTGGGCAACTGTGTCCCAAGAGGGATTAGCCTTATAAAAAAATAAAATAAAATAAAATAAAATAAAATAAAATAAAATAAAATAAAATAAACCAAAATAAAATAAACCAAAATAAAATAAAATAAAATAAAACAAAACGAAACACAACAAAACAAAATAAAAAAAACCAAAATAAAATAAAATAAAAATAAAATAATATAGAACAAAATAAAACAAAAGAAATAAAATAAAATAAACCAAAATAAAATAAAATAAAATAATCACCACAGGTAGAGAGAGTTTCTGTTGCTGTCCAGCACTGGATGAGCTCCACTGTAAATAAGCAGGATAATCCTTGCTTCTGTGGGAATTCATGGCCATCTGCATCCTGGGAGATGTCGTCTGCCACGGGAGCCCCTAACTAAAGTGAATCCAGGCAGTTTATCCCAAATCAATCCATCAGAGGACTCTGGTGATGGTGCAGGACACAATTTCCTAGCTGGAAACGTTTCACTTTTCCTGTGCTGAACTTTTCAACGAAACGTCAAAATATTCCGCAGAAAGCAGAGCCTTTTTTTGTGGTGGAGATAATTTAGGTGAAAACTCCACTTGCCACTGAAAAATGACTTTGGCAGAGGTGTTTTTGCTGGCTTCTGTTCAGGATAGTGTGGCTGCTCCTCCCAAACTTCCTTCAAAATCCTCCTTAAGAAGCCGTTTTTCTGGGACGACCATAAAAAGTGTAAAAATAAATGAATTTATTGACCTGTTTCTGTGCATGGACCATTGTCTGCCTTATCTTTATTACCTGGTTTCATGCATTCCTCATCCTGACACATCTTTTCCTTCCCTTTTTTCCAGCTCAGATTAAAATTCCGTGGATCTTGGCACTTTCACTCCTGTGTTGTCTCCAGCGAGATATTTCCCCCTGGGCTATCAATGCTAAAACTGCTGAAATTGATTATTCTGATACCAATATGGCTATTTTTGTGCTGATAACGGTATTTAGCTCTGCTGAAGACACAAATCTCCTTGTGAAGGCTGAGGAAGGAGCTTTCAGATGTATTTTCCAGGTGGGAATCAGGAAGTTGGATTCTAACGTGGCCCGATTTTCCTCTGAATCACTCTAAAATTGTGTGGAATTCTTGTCACTTAATCCACATAGCCAAAGGTAAGAGAATCTTCATCCTAAAATGAGTCCCATGGATCCTAATGTGGGTGTGGGGAGAAATTTCCAATGTGTCCTTCAGATCTTCCTTGAGGAGTTATTTTATCTGCTGAGTTGGCTCCCAAAGGAGTCTGGAATGACACCTTGGCATTTCCCCCTCCATGTGCATCCCAACTTACCAGAAATTGTTGGGAAAATGGGAACATTTAGAGTCTTGCAGAAAAAGGTTTAATAAAAGTGGAAAAAGGTGATATTGGAAGGTCAGTCCTATAAGAAATACTCCACAGGCCTCTGGAAACTTCCTACTGGATCTATGTTTGTGTCCCCCGACTGCCGTTCCCTCAGGAAAAAACAAAAAGGAAGTTTCACCTGAGAAAGTGTTTAGAAAAGTAAAGCCAAGCACTCCCAAAATCCTTGGTGGGCTGCAGGACAAATCCTTGGCGCTCAACTAATTTAAAAAAATTAATATTATGAGTTAATATTATTCATTTAGCAGTCTTGGGGGCATCTGATCCCATCAAATCTCCCATGTCCATGGAAAGTCCTTCCCAATGGGACATTGCTCCTTGCTGGGCCCCCTAAACAACAATTATAGAACCTGGAGCTCTGCCAAGGCCAACAATGGCCTTTCCTGGAGCTTTCCTGGAGCATTCCCAGAGTTTCCAGGCCTTCAGACAGGGTGTAGCATGGCAAGCCTAAAGATCCTGGGATTTAAATATCCAGCTCCACACATTCCCAAGTGACTCACAGGATTGGGAGCTTCCTATTTTGCCCAAAATACTTTTCCTGATGAGGTTTTCTTGTCAGCCAATGTCAGATTTTCTGAGAATCGGGAAATAGTGAAAAGTCTGAGAGGAGTTTTATAGATTGGATGGTTTAGTCTTGGAGTTCTGGATCTTTTGGACTGGATATCCTTGAGAATAAAGAAATCTCTGCCTCGCTGTGCTTGTCTTATAACAACGGAGAGGAATTCCTGTAGGTTCCAAGGAAAAGATGATCCCGGGGGAGATCGTTGAATCAGAGAATCCCAGAATGGTTTGTTTGGAAGGGACCTTAAACATCACCTGGTCCAATCACCTTGGACACTTCCCACCATCCCAGGTTGCTCCAAGCCCCGTCCAACCTTGCCTTGGACACTTCCAGGGATGGAAGAGCCACAGCTGCTCTGGTCAACCCGTTTCTGTGCCTCAGCACTCTCACAGGAATTCATTTCTTCCCAATATCCCATCTCAAATTCCAATAGGGAATTTCTACTAATCAGCTGTTACACCTGAAGAGCTGCTGTGCCCAAGACCTGGAGTTTTGTCACTTGGAAATCAAAATATCTGGGGGGTCCAGAAGGTGTTTGAGGAAAAGCTGATGGATTTTCAGCATCAATTTATGCCAGCAGAAAATGTTGCATTCCTGAGGTATTTTCCTGTCTTTGGATTTGCTAACTGGGATCTGTTCCAGCCAGGATCATCTCAGCTATATCCTGAGGAAAGAAATTCACAAATATTGGACAACACAGGAAAAATATTTGAGGACAAAAAGTAATAAAAAGTTATCTTTGGTGTTTTGGCTCCCAGTAGTGACACTGTCACCACTCAGAAACAGAAAACTATTCCCTTCCCTTTTTTCCTTATTTTTGCTAGAGAATCACAGAATGACTCCCTCTTCTGGATTTATTCCATCCCATGGAGAGTGGGACCTGATATCCCTCTGTGCTCTCCTGGAAATCCACGAGCAACACATGGCTGGATCCTGCTGGAGCACTTCTCTTCCTCTTGCTTATCTCCACTCCCAGGAAATCCAGAGGGTTTCCAAGTATTGTCAGCTGGTTGGGAAAACTCCCAGGAATTCTGGTTTTCACAGTGACCGAGAGATGTGATCTTAATTTTTAATTCAGGTTGTCTTTGTCAGATAGAACCACCTGGGGTATGATCACGTCAGGATGTTGTAGAAAAGGGGCTGCAAAAATAGCCAGGAAAGGAAATTCACAGAATTTCTCACTTACCAGGAGAATAAGGGAACCTGACAAGACAAAAGCTGGGGGAAGAACTCTTGGAAATGGAAAACTGAGAAGTGGAAAAGCTGGGTCAAAGAACCACAGGGGCGCTTATTTGATCGGGGAGCTGACATGGCAGAGGGAAAGCATTGGGAAAAGGAAGGATTCAGCAGAACAAACTGATTCCTGATGGATAGCACTGGAATGCTCAGCTAAATCCCTTTGGATAACCACTTCCATCTTCTTTCCAGGCCTGCCGGAGTCCGTAGGTGTCCACACCAATCAGCCACCTCCCAGCTTTAACTGGAAGCACTTCCATGGGTGGAGGACAGATATTGCCTCCTAATATTCCACGGTTTTATTTCACAGTTATCAGTAGAAGTCCGACCTTTGCCCAAGGAATTCCTTTAATTCCCAAAACTATTTAGGATCCCATTTTTCACTGGATTCTTCTGCCTTAATTTTTTTCCTTCCCAGTACTCAGAGCCTTAGCTTCCCATCAAAAGACTCTTCTGTGACAGCCTCTTCTTGAGAAACACCATCCTCCCACCATCTCCAGCTTCATTTTCCCTGGAAAGCTCTGTTCTATCGGAATGTCAAGGACGGGGATATTAAAATAATCGCACTAATAAAGAACCCTGTCAAAGGCAGAGCTCAAACCCTGCTGTGGTTCAGGGTGGGTTTGCTTTAAATCAAATTTCCGAGGCTGCCGAGCCTCAAATTGTGCTATTAAATGAGATGTGATGTCCCACCCTGCCTCATTTTCCCAGTTCTAATGGAAGAATCAGGATTAAATCCATCTAATAAATGGCAGCTCCTGGAAAGTCTGGGAAAAGCCTTTCTTGCTGCGTGTGTGGAAGAGAAAGAGCAAACGCCCTCCGGATTTGCTCAGATGGAATTTCAGAGAAAGTTTAATCTTTGCACATATTTAGGTGGTGGCCACTTTTGCTTTCCTTTCAGACACCAGCATTGACAAAACTGGGTTTCCCTGGACTATTTTTCCAATTCCAGTTAATGTTGAGAGAGAAATAAGGGGTTTTTTTTCTATTTTATACCTCTTTAAAAAAAGACATTATTTGTGTTTCTTTTCAGTGCCTCTTGCACAGCTTTGAAAAATGAAAGCGAGCACCAGTTGTCTTGTAATAATAAATCAACCAAAAAGTCTTAAAGTCTAATTTTAGGCCTTGTCCTCGAGTTTTCCAGATATTTCCAAACAAGGAAAACTCTCAATTCCTGTTCTCTTGGCACTGCCAAGGTCACCCCTAATCAATGTCCCCAAGTGCCACATCCACACGGTTTTTAAATCCCTCCAGCGATGGGGACTCCACCACTGCCCTGGGCAGGAAAATCCTTTCCAGGAATAAGGAAAAAAATTATTCCATAGAATTCAGAGTTATTGGATCATTTGGATTTTTCCTCTTGCTGGAGGATTAACCACCGAGTAAATTCTGCCTGCACATCTTCTCCTGACCAATACGGTTCCCATTATCACACTGGGATTTGCAATTCCTCTTTTTCCTTTAAAATTAAATAATTACGCATCAAATATGTTTGGGTTTTTTTTTACACCAAGAGGGTTGACAGCTCTTCCCCTCAGGAATTCCCTTTTTTTCCCCATTTTTATGATCCTTCTTCTTTTTTTTTTTTTCCAATGCACAGAACTCTTACAGCACAGGGAACTCCTGAAAATTATTATCCCACAGGTCAGAGAAAAAGAGATAAAGCAAAGAGCAGACAGGAATGGCCAGAAAATCCAGGAAAAGGAATAAAGAAGGGAGGTTCAAGTTTTAAGGCCAAGAATTTCCAGGGCATTCTCGTGTTGACGGATGCTCCTTGTGGATCTGGAAAATGTCTTCATGTGGCGTATCAGAAATATATTCTTGGAGTAAAACTGCAGAAATCAATAAAATTGCAATTAAAACCTTTTTTTATATACTTTTAGATCAATTTAATGTTTAAAAAACCCCAAATTTTCAAAATTTGGAGGGAAGGGGGAAGAGGGCAGGGCAGGAAAGGAAAGAAGGGAAGGGCAGGGCAGGGCAGGGCAGGGAAGGGAAGGGAAGGGAAGGGAAGGGAAGGGAAGGGAAGGGGAACCATGTAATTCAAAAATTAAATCCGTGGGTTTTTGTCAGGAGGGACCATTACGGTCCTCCAGGCTGACCTTCCCCATAACAGGATGGATACACCCAAAGAGGTCTAGGAAGGGCCTCAAATTAGGGAAAAATGAGCACATCCCTCCCTGACAAAACCCAGCCTATGGAGCAAAGCACTCGTTTGCCCTCCCTCACACTCCTGATTTATTCGTGGGTGATTAATTTTGTGTCCTGTCCACCCTGGGTATTGTATGACTGCTCTTTCCTAAGATTTCAGAGGTTTATTTCTTTGGAAAAACTGACTCTGCCTTCAGTGTCTCGCTCCTGGAAATAAATCACAAAGCCCAGATATAAAATGGGAGGGGGAGGTGTTAAAGTTTACCTTGAGTTTGACAGGGAGGGTGTGTGGGAGTGAGGTGAAAAATGAGTTTAATTGATGATAAATCTGGATTTATTACTCCTTAAAACAAACCAATAGATCAATCAAAACGAAATAATTTGATTCCTACACCACAAATCTCAGGCGGCTCTGAGTGACACCAGTGCTGGTAATGATGATAAATAAAAACCCCGATAATTCCCATCCCTTCAGTGCTCTTGGCTGAGTTATTCCTCAGTCTGGAGCTCGAGCTCCAGGAGGAGCCATTAGGATCGTGTGCTCCGACCTGTTCCATAGCACATGCCAGGGAATTTCATGCAGGAATTCCTGCTTCAGGACTGGAGTTTCTGCAGCAAATCCCACAGATTGATTGCAGTGCTGATTTAAACCCATCCAGTCATGGAGAAGGCCGTGGATCCAGTTCAGGTGCAGTTTGGACAGCCTGGCCTTTATTTTTAGACTGATGCAATATATAATCACTGGAAAAGTTGGATTATAAATCTGGAATTACTCTTAACATCTGACCAAAAAATAAGACAGGCTTAGGAGATGAAAGAAAGATTTAAAGTGACTCCAGGTATGAGTGACCTAAGTCATTCCAGCTAATTTCCAAGTAATCCAAGTGTCTCTACTTGTCCTAACCAAACAACTGGATCTGATGGTCACCTCCTGTTTTGACCCTAAAATCCTTAAATTCTACTTCTGGACACACCCAGAGCTCCTTGTCTGGAGCAGGTGAGCCCTTTGGATAGGAGTCATCATGGATAACCTGAGGAATGTGAAATATTGACTTCCAAATCTGAACTTCCCTTAAAGACCGGGTGACCAACAGGTGATTCCAGAAGCAGATCTGACACTTGTGTTTGGTCTTTCACTCTCTGGATCTTCTGTTTCTCTTCTGTTGCTGTAAAGGGACCTTGGGCTGGCTGGAGTGGCCTGAAATGTCTCATTCTGAGATGATTTTTTGTTATGGGAGATACATCCTGTCCCTACTGGAATCTAGTGAGTCCCTAAATCCACCCAGAGCAGTATTAAAGTGCAGTGATTGAGCTCTGAGCCTGATTTCCTCATTCCCAATGGAACAGAACCTCCAGGAAGCCACAGTGGTGAGAGTGGCTGGTTTTAGTGGAACGGTCAGAAACGAAATCCTAAAATTAAAATCCTGAGCCACTAAAAAGAATACTCTTCTCCATCCTTGCTTTTCAGCCTTAATCAGACATAAACCATAAACACGGACTTCAAGGAGGAGCAAGTTTGGCTCCGTATTCTCCTGGGTGAGACCCTCGGCTGAGGGAAGCATCCCACCTGATATGGAATCACGGAATTCCGAAATGATTTGGGATTGGAAAAGACCTTAAAAGCCATCCAGTGCCACCCCCTGCCATGGGCAGGGACACCTCCCACTATCCCAGGTTGTTCCAAGCCCCAATGTCCAACCTGGCCTTGGACACTTCCAGGGATGGGACTTCCACAAATTCTCTGGACAAGTTTTTCCAGCGTCTCCCCACCCTCACAGGGAAGGATTTCTCCCAAATTTCTCATTCTCAGCATTTGTTTTCCACAGATATCCTGTGCTAGAACATGGCTTGTTTGTTTTTTCAGCCTCCCACACTGGAATATTTGGCTGGGATGCCATGGATTTCTCTCACCTCTCACAAACATTGAGCCTTGTTCCTGAACTGCCAAAATATTTGGATGCTTCCAGTGGGGAGTGATTGATGTCCATCCCCGTGGCATTCCATGTGTCACACACACCAGCAGGACGTTCCCTGAGTGACACGAGTTCCTTTGGCCTGTCCATGTGCCAGACAAACCGACAGCTGATGCTGGAGCAATATCCACGAGGAATGGCAGATGGATTTTTAATGCACATGGACCCAATTGGATCACCAGGAACAGCAGCTCCCTGGGATAAAATTGCCTGGAGCCGGAGATTCCCAGCAGTCCAGCAGAGCAATAAATAACCTGGAATTACAGCGCTGGGCATCAGAGATTTTGATTGACTGGTGTGATCTGGGAAAGGGTTTTCCTTGGAAAGTTTTGGGTGAGGTTATCCAGATGGTGGAGTGGATGGAGGAATTTGAGCTTGGGAGATGTTCAGGAATTCTCATGTGGAGGTTTGTACCGGGCTGAGGAAGT
Organism: Corvus hawaiiensis; assembly: GCF_020740725.1. Lineage (NCBI taxonomy): Eukaryota > Metazoa > Chordata > Aves > Passeriformes > Corvidae > Corvus > Corvus hawaiiensis. The sequence continues at coordinate 1,753,581 of NC_063213.1, read as the reverse complement.
TGAGCACTGTGGTTTGTTAAATGTAGCTGGGCTGAGGAGGACAGGAGGTGACCAAGAAGGTCCTGGTGCCTGTTTTGGAGGAGACAACAAGCAGGAAACAAAGAAAAAAATAAAAATCAGGTGAATTTTTGCCTCAATAAACTTCAGCTGAGAGAATGAGAAATACAAAGAGAATCAGTGGGGTAGCCAAAAAAATCACATAAATATCCATTGGTGTTTCACCCCATCTGTCCTTTTTGGGGAGTTTTTTGCATAGAATGGGTTGGAATGGAAAACTTAAAAATCATCCAGCCATGGACAGTGATACCTTCCAATGTCCCAGGTTGCTCCAAGCCCCGTCCAACCTTGCCTTGGACACTTCCAGGGATGGAACAGCCACAGCTTCTCTGGACAAGCTCTTCCAGGGCCTCCCCACCCTCTGAGTGAAGAATTCCTTCCCAACATCTGATCCACCCCCTCCATCAAGCAGTTTATAACCATTGGCCCTTGTCCTGTCATTATCTGTAGAAAACGTCCGTCTCCCTCCATTTTTCTGGATTGTCAAGGCCTGTTGGGTGATACGGTGCAAAATAAAACCCTCTTGGCAGAAAAGAGTCCCAAAACAAAGGATGCAGCAGGTGGGAAACAAGTTCTTACTCTCTCAAATATAGGGATGGAATTGGGAGCATTGGCAAAGGCACCTGGCAGAGAAGCACAACAAAAAGTCGTTGTGGGCATGGTTTAAAATCAGGGTGGCTGCACGTCAAGAGAGCCAAGTCATGGGACTAAAGTTTAGGCAAAACTGGCATCAGGTTTAATCACCTCCCAGCAAATTTCTCGGGTTGCCTGGAGAACTTACGGATTTCCCATCCCTGGAAGTGTCCAAGGCCAGGTTGGATGGGGCTTGGACCAAGCTGGGATGGTGGAAGTTGTCCCTGTCCATGCCAGGGGTAGGACTGGATGATCTTCAAGGTCCTTCCAACCCAACCCAATTATGATTCTGTGATTTTATGAAATTTAGGAAGTTAGAACCAGAAACTCACCTAGAAGCAAGACCATGGGGCAATTTTGAAAGACTCAGATTATTCAAACTCACAGCTCTGGGCTTTAAATCCTTTTAACATTTTTTTGGACGGATTCTTCTCTCATCAATTCTGCTTTAAGAAACCCAACCTTACCCACCAAGAAACACAACTGAGACTTCCTGGGGACATTCTTGTCTTGCTTTAAATGCACAGAATGAATCCCACACATGAAAATGTTCTTTTATTGTAGTTTTTTTATCACATTGACAACCAAGCTACCAAAGTGTTACCCAACAGCTCATAAAGGTGAGTTTTCAGCTCCTTTCTGAAAAGTCACAGTAAAACTAAGCAGAGAGCCCAGACATAAAGAGGACTTGTCCCTTTGCCAACATGTTATGGATTATTTTACAAGAGCTTTCAGTCTGGAAGTCCTTAACCTGCCACTTCAGCTATCAACATTCACTATCAGTGATTAAATCCTGACTACTCTGAGACTGGAAACGGTGCCAAAGATAAACCTGGTTCAGTTCAGCCCAGTCCTTCTCTGTTGGCTTGAGGAGCTCCTCCGAGGTCACCACAGAGTCAAAGCCCCCAAGTGTCTCTCAGGAACCACTCAAGACTCAGGCTTCAAGCCCGTGGAGTTTAAAGTTTTACAGTCTGGTTCTTTTTTGCCAGAACTGTGACCTTCTTACCACGTGGCTCCTAATAAAACCGGAGCTATTCCATTTCTTCCTTCTTCCCAGGCTTGTACAATGTTCCCCCATTTCAGCTTTGCTGTTTGACAGAAGGTATTTTATCTTTCTGGGGACATCTCCAAAGTGATTTGCTGAAGGAATTTAATCTTCATCTCTCTTCCTGTGGTTGCCAGGCTTTCTCTCCCTTGGTTCCCATGATTATTTTGGTCTTTTTGTTTGTTGCGGGTTTTGTTTTATGGACACAATCTCCACATCACCGCAGGAAAATGAAGATGGTTCTACAAATATTCTCCTGTTGTTACCCAGGTTAATAACCTGACACTGATGTTATTTAAAAGCCGACTCAAACCAGCCACACACTTCCCTTCCCTCCCCTCTTTCTTACTAACATATGATCCATGGCTTATTTCATTGGAATTCCTTCTTTTCTGAAGAACAGCTTTTGCTGCCACACTTGGACATTGGGGACATATTTTTCTATTTATTAACTAACTTTGGACTCCACCAAATCAATTATTCATTAATTGTTCTCAAATCTCTCTGGTTTTGTGACCTCTTTATCCCTTCTTTAAATACCAGTTAAAACCCTAATAATCCATCTCCTGATCCATTAACATCTTCCCATCGCTGAATTAATTCAGGATTTAAACCCCCAGCCTGTTCTAGTTTGATTTCAGGCAGCCACTTTGCTGCAAGATTCGTTTCAGCTGGGTTTTAATCCAAATAAGAGAAGCGGGAATGAGGAGAGAGAATTCCATATGCACAGGATTCCACACACCCTGCAAGCCAGAGAAAAGCAGGAGTTAGGCTGGACTTGAGGCTGAACAGAAGGAGAGCTGCAGGCCAAGTCGATTAACGGAATTAATCTTCAGAGCTGTCAGGTTTCACTTTTATTTTATGATGATTTTATTCCTCACACACACGGCCCTTCATTACTGGGCTGTTTGGGATCCAAGGCAGACGGAATGAGCAGCTTGACCTCGCTCGTAAACCCCACTACTGAGGCAGCTGCACAACCTGAAACCGAGCAGAATTAGCTCCGAACCTCAGCTTTCCCTTCCCTTCCCTTCTCCTGCTCCCTCTCCCTGCCTTGATTAGTTCCCACCTGTTTAGTCTTCATGGAAATGTTGACTTTTATACTTTCCTGTCTGGCAAAGACACATCCCTCTCCCTTTTTTTTTTTTCCCCCCCTTTTTTTTCCTTCCCTTCTTTCTCCCTTTCTTTCTGGGAATTGAAAAGCGAACTTCATGGTGTCATTTTAGGGTTCCCAGCAGACAAAACAGGTTTGTGGGCCAAATGAAGTCGTTTCGTTGTGTTTGGAGTAGAAAGGTTCAGTTCATGTGACAGAGCCCAAAGAACCCGTTGCAGGAATGCTGTTACTCCTTGATGGCCTTGTGGGCTTTTCCACCCAATTTTCTTTTCCAAAGGAACAATCAGACAAAAACGTAACACGTGAGGCTCACCTCATTCTGGACTGGGGGCTGGAAGGGGCTTTTTGCTTGTTCCCAAGCCCATCTTTTTGCTCTGTAGGTTCTGGAGCCCGTGGCTGGTGCTTGGCTCTGAGTTATCCCTCTCAGGAGAGCAAGTCCTGGCTTTGGCAGGACCGACAGCCTCATTAATTATTCCGGAGCAGACATTTGGCAGTTCCAGGGCTGACCTAAATTGGCTACGTCAGGATTCCTCACCCCTAGGAAAGGTTTATCTTCTGGAACAGCGTGAAGGTCACTGGCGGGACAGAGGCTCTTCCTGTAAAAGTCTGGATGGAGCCTGGGAATGATGAGGAAAACTGGAGCTCTGCTACTCAGTGATGTCATCCTTCTGCTCCTTTCTAGCCAAACATGGTTGGATCCAACCATTAGTTTGGTGGGAGACTCCAAAGGCATCCTGATTTCTACATGAAGTCAGGGAAAGCCACTCCTTTTCTGTTTCCATAACTCCTACAAGCAGAGCTTTTCAGAGAAGCAGGTTTTGGACCAGATAAGAAAAAAAGGGATGGAGAAAGAGGGGTTTATCCAGGCAGTGTTAGGCATTTCTGTCCTGGATATTTCCGTGCATAGGCATCCATTCCTAGGGTTTCTCCAAGCTGGAGGCAACCTCTCCAGGCAAATAAATTTCAGGAAAGGAGCTGACAGCCCAAGATTATCAGGTTCAACCAGACCCCGTTTCATGTCCTGATCCAGGGAAGAAAATTCCTGCACATTTAACAACCGCCGGGTCCCGCGGAACAGGTGGCAGAACTTCACTTTCCCTACTCCATAAAGTGCCCTGGAATCCTCTGGGACAGAAGGTGCCGTGTAAGGAATGATTGTTCCACGCACTTCTTTGCTGTGGTTTGGTTTTCATTGGGTCAGCTTTGAGCCCTCCCCGAGGCTTAAGTGGCAAAGAATTAACCTGGAAAACTTGATGGATTGGGATTTGAGTCCCTTAACTGGTCCCTCTTGGCTTGTTGGCTGCTTTATGAGGAGGGTGGGGAGACAGGGAAATGTTCTCCACTCAAATTCCCTCCCATGGAAACGAGGGAGAAGTGGATGACGGGGCCTTGGCACCACCTCCTTTACTCTCATTTATTCCTGTTCTTTTCCACCCAATTGTTCCCTAAAGATTTGGATCTCCAGCAGACAGAAAAGCCAGGATTTTTTTTTCCTTCTATCTCCTGGGAGGGTGGAGGTCAGAACCAGAGAACTTTTATTTTCTTTTCTGTTTCCAGCACCGTATCTAAGAGCTTGACAGGAGAACAAATTAAGCTCCAATTAAATCTGTCCTGTTGATCAGAGTCCAGTCGTGCTCCGCCATGGAATTGCTATGGAAAAAAGGGAGGAACCTGTCGAGCTCTGAAGTGCTACTGTATTCCACATGTGCCAAAGTGTGCTTGGAATACAGAGACACTGAGCTGGTGCTGGAGTAATAAAATTAACAATAATATTAATATTAATTCATTCATATCACAGTGCCATGGACTGGTGTCACTGTAGGGGATTTTTAGCTCTTTCAGTTAAAGATTGCCCGGTTTCCCAGAGGTCAAAATGTTTGGAATATGAAATTTGTCCTTAAAATAGATATTTATGGCATTACGTGGGAATATTTAACTGTCAGCACTATGGTAATGAGCCGTGGTTTATTAATTACAAACAAGGAGTTAATTACTCCAGAGAGATTGTGGATTCCCCATCCCTGGAAGTGTCCAAGGCCAGGTTGGACAGGGTTTGGAGCACCCTGGGATAGGGGAAGTTGTCCCTTCCAAAAAATACAATTTGAGATTTTTCCCCTGTTCCGCCAGTGAAATTTAAGAAGAAAAAAATTAAAATCCATACATGTTTGGGATATAACATTTAAAAATTGATTTCAGGCATCTAGATAATCAATAAAGCTTAAAGAGAAAAAAAAAAGAGAATTATTAAGGTTTTCTCCATGTGATAAGGAACAACGAAAGACAGAAATGAGGAAGGGAGAAGGAGAGCAAGGGGGAAAAAGGAAAAGAAAAAAAATAAGAAGAAATAAAAAAAAAGAAGAATGAGAAGAGAAAAAAGGGAAAGAAAAAGGGGAAAAAAGGGGAAGGGAGAAGGAAAGGGATTTTCCTTTCCTTTCCTTTCCTTTCCTTTCCTTTCCTTTCCTTTCCTTTCCTTTCCTTTCCTTTCCTTTCCTTTCCTTTCCTTTCCTTTCCTTTCCTTTCCTTTCCTTTCCTTTCCTTTCCTTTCCTTTCCTTTCCTTTCCTTTCCTTTCCTTTCCTTTCCTTTCCTTTCCTTTCCTTTCCTGTCCTGTCCTGTCCTGTCCTGTCCTTCTAACAGTTCTGCCCATGCCAGATCCAGGAAAGTTTAGCTCACCCTCAGTATTCCCTATGCTCCAGAATTCTGGGAAGATTCAGGTAAATACAAACACCACAATCCATCTAAAGTGGATTTATAAACAGCCCCAGCAGAGGTGTTTCCTCAGGAATTCCTTCCCACATTAACTAGGGAAGTTTTGCATTCCAGGCCTCATCAATCCGCTCTTTCCATGCTGTGCTCCATAAGCTCTCCCTCAGCCTTCAGCTGCTTGGAATAAAACACAGCTTTTCCAAGGATATTTTTTGCCTGCACAGCACCAAAGGGAGCAGCAGCAGCTCCCTTCCAATCCTGTATCAGATTCAAACGATATCCAGGGAAGATCTCCCGGCAAAACCATCCCTGGCAGCCTCTCCTTGTTTGTTGTTCATAAATCCTAAGATCTCAGGCTTGGATCTTTCTCTGTGTGCTCAGGAAGGCTCCTCCAGAATTTCTGGATTTCCTTCTGGCTTCCTCATTATCCTTCTCAGAGGACTCACAAGGAATCCTGATAAACATTATCAGTTGGATCATTTCCAGGGGATGAAGAATGGACAGTCCAGCATTCCCGAGCCGAAAGATCCCAGCACAGAGACAAATCAGGGGTTTGGTTTATTCCCACTCCTGTTTTGGGGTCAGGGATCAGTCCCAGTGTCCAAAAAACACCTGGAAATACAAAGTCATGGTAGTACAGAAAACAGGGAATGGTGAGGAGATAATTGAAGCTGATGGATGGCAGAGTAAAGGGAAAAGTGAAAGAAAGGGAAAAGGGAAAGAAAGAAAGAAAAAAGGTGAAAAAGGTCACTTTTTCATGATATCACTGTGGGAAGCAGGAACATTTTCCAGCTCCAAACCAGGCAGGCCTTGGTTCCATTTCCTTTTCCTCTCTGCTCTGAAAATCCCAGTGAGGCCTTCCCAGATGGGGCAGGGAATCACTGCCAGGGATTTCCCAGCCTCCGGCAGCTTGGGATCTGCCTTGGAATGGTGGGGCTGGATGAGCCGAGGTGAGAGCTCTGGTACCCAAAGGATGTTCCAGAACTTCAACAGCCACTGCTCTGTCTGCTTGGACCTTTGCTTTTCCCTTTCCCTCTTCCCTTTCCCTTTCCCTTTCCCTTTCCCTCTTCCCTTTCCCTTTCCCTTTCCCTTTCCCTTTCCCTATCCCTTTCCCTTTCCCTTTTCCCTTTCCCTCCTCCCTTTTCCTTTTTCCCTTCCCTTCCCTTCCCTTCTCATTAATCAACTGCTTTAGGCTTATCTCAGAACCACTCCTGGTTTTATATCCAGGGACTCAATATCTTAAACTCCATCTATATTTTAGGAATGAAACATCCCTAAAAACTCTTTTGTGGCCTCGAAAACAACGAATCCAGACTGGTTTGCATCCCCCACACCCTCTTTCCTTGTCCTTTGGGATGACCACATCCCCAGTTTAGTTCAGAATGATTCCTGCCTCATTCCAGCTCCTGCCTAGGAATTTATTTTGGAGAAGGATGAGTGGCCTGGGCAGAAGACGAAGGACATTGGCACAATTCCACAGTGTGGGGATGGAGTCCCAGCACCTCTGGAAGTTTCCCGGCTCTATTTATTGTTATTAAGGATGTGACTTCCCAGTCCAGCCAGATCCAAAGATCTATAGGAACGACAAGTTTCTGCTTCACTGGGAAAATCACTTCATTAAAATTCCATTAAAAACTCAGGGAAGGGATAAGGGTCCCTAAAAGCTGGATTTGGGTTCAGTTCTTTAAAAAAAGTGAATTCCTGGGATTTTCTTTGTCTTTTATAAACAGATCCAAGACTGGGTGAGGTTGAACTGGGATCGTATAACGTAATACAGGGTGTGCCATGGAATTAAGGTTGGAAAAGAGCTCTGAGATCACCAAGTCCAACCATCAACCAGCACCACCACGTTCACCACAAACCCATGTCCCCAAGCGCCACATCTAAAGGGCTTTGGAACACCTCCAGGGATGGCGATTCCAACACTGCCTGACCACCCTTTCCGGGAAGGAATTTTCCCCAATATCCAGGCTAAACCTCACCTGCTGCAACTTGAGGCTCTTTCCTCTGGTCCTGTCCCTTGTTCCTTGGAATTAATGACCCCCACCCCGGCTGCCCCCTCCTGTCAGGGAGTTGTGCAGAGCCACAAGGTCCCCCCTGAGCCTCCTCTTGTCCTGACTGAGCCCCCTCAGTTCCTTCAGGAGTTCTCCAGCCCCTTCCCCAACTCCATTCCCTTCTCTGGACACTCCATGTCCCTTTTTGACACCCTAAAAGTGACCAAACTATTCATGAGGGTTAAAATCTTTCTCCTCCTGCTCCAGTGACAAATGCTAGGACAAAAAAAGCAGGATTCCCTTGGAAAGACCGTCACATCTTATCAACCAGGACCTGATGCTCCTCATGGAGAGCACAAACACCCAGAAACCCTCCCAGAACTTCCCCTCAGCCAGGAATTGTGAGAGTCCCTCCCCAAGTTTGGGTGTCACAGCTTCCAAAGGAACGTCCCACCCGGGATTACCCGAGAGGGAACATTTTTAGAGCGTTTCCCAACCAGGAGCTGATGAGTTTTATTTCCTTTAGGGAATGTTCTTTCAACCACACAATGGGGACGCTTCCCCCCCTCCCCGAAGGATCAGGGATGGAATTCCTTCCAGTCCTCGCCTATCCCACTCACGGATGACGCAGAGGGTTAAGGGCTCCCCTCCCTGCTCTCAGCCACAAAGAGCAAAGAAAGAAAAGAAGTTGGTTTGTGAAAATGACATCCTGGAGGGAAATGGTTCCCATGGAGCAGGGAAAGGATTGGAGCACAATGGCACCATCCATCTCTTACTTCTTTTCTTCCCCCCAAGATTTTTAAACCTTTGTTCTCTCCTTCTCATGTCTCCCTTCTGGTTTCTCTTTTTTCTCCTGATCTGGAATTCATTTCTTTCTTTTCATTGATAACTTGCTTCCCTCTGGATTCTCTTCCCAGCACAAACTTCTTTTTCCATGTTACCTCCAAGACATTTTCTGCCTCTGGTTCCGTTCATCTTCCTCAATTTTCTTGTCCATTGTGTCTTTCCATGGATTTAAAACCCTTTTTTCCTCCTTTTTGGTCAAATACATTTATTTTCCTTCTTCCTCCTCCATTTTAAATGTTCAATCTCTTTTTTTTATTCTCCTCCCTCAGTGAACACAACTCAGAAATACCATCAAAAAACGTCAATGCTGCAGCACTGCTACGGAAATATTCCTTTAAAAAAACACATTCCAGGACAGAAAAAAGAGATTTCCACCAAAATTCCAAAGTTTCCTGATCAGCATTTGAATTCCACTGACAATTTCAGTTTCCAGTGGAAATGGGATGAAATTCTGTTTGGTTAAAATGTCCTTGGGTGCTTCAGTGCTGAATTGAGCTTCAAATCCTGTGTTAGTGTATTTATTTAATGAATCTAAAATGCCAATTAATTAAAATAACTCATTTTCTCCAGCACATTCAGTGGGTCCAGCTCTATTTTCCTTTATCCAGTGGAGGGTGGAACTTCTGATTGGCAGCACAGGAAGAAGAAGTGTGAGAAGTGTGAGAAGAAATAAGAACCCATAAATTCAGACAAGCCGTGAGAATTCCAGAACCAAGGCAGGTTCAGGAAATTGGGAATTTCACATCCTCTTGCTGGGGAGAGATTTCAGAATTTCCTCTCTTTCCCTCCCACTCTTCCATGAGAAAATTTTCATGGATTTAAGGCCTGCTCTGTCAAGCAGGGTGGAAATTTTCTGACCAATTCTAACAAAAATAGAGCAAGTATTTGGTTTGATAGGAAAATAAAAGGTGGGATTTTGTTTCTATGTAAGAAAAACCCCTAAAAAACTCATGGAAAAATGTCCTGTCTGACCATCAGCTGAGGAATTTTGTACCTGGAGAGCCAGGAACAGGGGGCTGAGACTGGAGAGAGGCTGTTCCTGGATCAGCATCTCCCAGCAGATTAATTTTTGTCTGCTTCTTTAACAAAGCCTACGGATGAATTTATGCCGGGACAGACACTCACCACAGTCCTATGGATTCAGGATAGTTTCATGGAATTTTAGGCATTCCATATCTCTATGGAGGTTGCCCAGAGAAGCTGTGGCTGCCCCTGGATCCCTGGAGTGTCCAAGGCCAGGTTGGACAGGGCTTGAAGCAACCTGGGATGGTGGAAATCATCCCTGCCCATGGTAGGGTGGAACTGGATGATCTTTAAGGTCCCTTCCAACCCAAACCATTCCAGGATTCCATGATTCCATGATTTGGGCTTGTGATGATTTCCAGGGACACCTTCCAGTATCTCAAGTTGTTCCAAGCCCCGTCCAGCCTGGCCTTGGACACTTCCAGGTTCCAGGGGTAGCCACAGCTTCTCTGGGAATTCCATCCCAGCCCCTCTCCACCCTCCCAGCCAGGAATTCCTTCCCAAGATCCCATCCATCCCTGCCCTCTCTCAGGTAACCACTTTTTCCTGCAAAAGCCAAGGTGAAGAGTCAGAAAAAATGCTCCCAGAGCATTTCTTGGATGCTGGGATAGCCAGGAAACATAGAAAGAATTCCTTCTTTTCCTTTTTTTTCCCCCAGAATACTTGGAACCGACCTCACCTTTAGGAAACTGCCAAATGTATTTTACCCAACGGTGCCATGAAAACTTTGGAATTTTTCTACATTTCCAGGTGAACTTTCCTTGGACAAACAGCCCCTGAAGCCAGAGCAGCCGGTGAGAACAATGAGTCAGAAAAAGGCTGGAATTAAAAAGGTTTGCTTTGCTCACATCCTGGATTGATTTCCTTTAACGATTTCCCTCTGACGGCCGTGGTCAAAAATAATATCAGGAATAATAAAATAAAGGAATTTGCCCCTCCCTGCTGCTTCTAATACAGGATTTACTCACCATGTGTTGATGGAGCCCTGCAGACAGACCAAGATGGGAATTCAAGCAATAAAACTCCCGGGAAAATTGGGATTTTCCTGCTTTTTGTTATTCTTACAGTGGTTGCATTGTGCTCATAACATAGAGCTTAATAGAGGAGGGTCTGAGGGGGTGCAGGGACTATTTTTGGGGTGCTGGGTCTTTTGTTTTACTCTCTTTGTAAGCTTGAAGAAGGATTTTGTTTCTTATTTAAACACATATATATTTATATAATTATATAAATTTCTATATTTCTATAATTTTTTCAGTGTGTGCAGAAATACAGATTTTCAACCCGCTTTTTTCTTTCATCAAATTACATTTCTGAAATTCTCACTCTTTTACCTCTTCCTACCTCCAAGTACCCAATTGCCAGACAATTACACAATAACTTCATAACGAGTGGGGTCATTACGTCATTTCTGTTGTTGTTATACCCCTAGAATCACAATTAATGACAGAAATCATTACTCTTTTTTTTCATTAATCGAGGAGAGAAATTTGAGCAAATGAATCAACCCAGACCACAGAAATCAGAGCGGGGTCACCTGGTTCCACCTCCCTGCTCAAAGATTCATACAAGGTGGCACAAGTAGACACATAAATGTATCAATATAAAAATAATAGATAGAAATATATAAAGAATATCTAAATACAAATATATAAATCAGGGATAAAATCAAACAAATTTTAAAAAATCCAACCCCAAAACAACAACCCAGAGCAGATTTGGGGTCCTATTTCTACAAATACCTCACTGCTCCTCATTATGCTGTCGTATTCCATCTTTAAAATTGGTTGTGCTGCACCAACCATTCCGGGGAGTACTTGGGATTCCAAAATTCACTCCAAGGGTATCATTAACCTTAATCCTTCCCCGTTTTCCTGCTGAAAAGCTCTAGTTATTCCCTAAAAAATAGAAAATGAGTTGGTGCGGCCTCATCAGTCCGTGCAGTGCCAAAACCTCACAGGGAACACTTCAAGTTTCCATGGCAAAACCTTATGGGCCAAAATATTTATTCCATAGAGCAGGATTTCTTTTTTTTCCCCCCAAAGAAATCAGGTGGAAGAAAGAATATATTTATTTAGGAGATTTATTGTGTTTGATCTCCTCCCAAAGGATATAAACACACCGAACACAAACTGCACCGGGCATTCATTCTGGGGGGTCATGGCTATTTTGGGAAAACATAGAAGAGCAAATTAAAACAATGCTAAAAATTAACATTTTTTATACACAATGTACATTTATCCCATGGAATTCGTCCACCCCCAAAAAAGCTGGAGTGCGTCCAGAGAAGGGAATGGAGCTGGGAAGGGGCTGGAGAATTCCTGAGGGAGCTGGGAAAGGGACTCAGGCTGGAGCAAAGGAGGCTCCGGGGGGACCTTGTGGCTCTGCACAAGTCCCTGACAGGAGGGGGCAGCCGGGGGGGTCGGGCTCTGCTCCCAGGGAACAGGGACAGGAGGAGAGGGAACGGCCTCAGGCTGGGCCAGGAGAGGCTCAGGGTGGACTCCAGGAGGAATCGCTCCATGGAAAGGGTGGCCAGGCCTTGGAAGGGGCTGCCCAGGGATGTTTGGAGTGCCCATCCCTGGAAGTGTTCAAAAATGTGTGGCCTTGGCACTCGGGGTCATGGTGTCATGGAGAACAGGGTGGTGCTGGGTTGATGGTTGGACTCAACCTTAAAAGGTGTTTTCCAGCCTTAATTATTGTATGGAAATAGAAGATCTGTAAGGTGCGAGGAAGAGCTTGAAATCCCAGGACTTTTAGGTGTAAACCAATTTTTATATCTGTAAATTTGTGATGTTCAGGAAGGAGAATATTTGGGGAAAGATTTTTTTTCAGTCATCAGAACAAAATTCATGGAAGGAAGGAAGGAAGGAAGGAAGGAAGGAAGGAAGGAAGGAAGGAAGGAAGGAAGGAAGGAAGGTTGGTTTTTAAAGAGCCAATCAAACAATTTTCCAAGATGTACAAGCGGATGCAGTGACAGGACAGGTAATTTTGTAAAGGAAGGTCATGGGAAGGCCGTGGTGATTTCATTCTAAGCCATGAAGAAGAACTTGAAACATGGGCATGAAAAAACTTCAATCAAAGGTTCCAAGAAAAATTCCAGTCTGTCCAAGTTGTTGATAAAGAAAACTGAACATCTGACCATGAAAAGTTTAGTCATCAATAAATATCTGCAGATGGAAGAAGAAAAGGGAAAAATAAGTGTCAAAACATAGGGAATCCTCATGTTTTATGGCTATTAAATTGTTTATCAAGTTCCTGGAAAGTTGTTATAACCCAAGCAGGAATTATGGACTTGAAGTGAGCAGACAATGAGTCAAAATAATCCTTTCCCAAGTTATAAAAGCAAAAGAAGGAACAACTTAAATTGTTTCTTTTTTGCTTTTTTAAATCATTCCATGAACTGTGCACAACTCCAGGAAGGTGTCACGGTCACTTCTGCAATTTAGGATCCTAAAATCAGCATAAATTTGTAAGATTTCTGATTTTCCAAAAGCCACGAGCACTTTGCTCTGAACCATTCAGCTTCCTTGGAAAACCTGAAGAGAATTTTAACACATATGTCACATCCAGAGTGAAAACATCGGATTTAATTTATGGTACCTACTCTAGGATATGTAAAAGGTGGATTCATTATCCCTGGAGAAGCTTAAAGGACATGGAGAGGTGGCACTTAGGGATGGGATTTAATGATGGATTTGGCAGTGCTGGTTTAAGGATTGGACTCGATGCTCTCCGAGGGCTTTTCCAACCTGGATCCAGACCCAAAGGAAGCCAGTCTGCTGCTGAGATTCAGGTGGATTAATTTCCACTGGCTCAGAGCTTTTCAGAGGCACAGAAATATCCAGCTCATTTTGGGGATTAGTGTTATTCCCCGGATTTTTCAATAATCACCCCATGGCAGGATTTATGGCTTCTCTGTTCTGGTGGAGAAATGTAACAGGTCCATCCCGATGCCAGCACTTCCAGGGAGGGAAACACGGTCCTGCCTTCCTGCTCCTGTTTGGGCCAGGGCTGGGACAGCCTTTGGCTAATCCTTAGCTGAAGGGAATGGGAATGAAAGGACAGACACAACATTTCCGGAAAACAGTCTGGACTTCTTTGATTTTTTCCCTTGGATCTCAAGAGAAATCCGAGTGTTGCTGCAAAGAGCTGATTCAACTTCTCTTTGCTGGAAGGATCTCCTGGTGCTCCGTTTTGGAGAGGGACAAGCTAAATCCCACACCTTTATCCCCTCCTCATTCCCAAATCCCCCAAAAGAGCTGCCCCTCTTTCCACTGGAAGATGCCATTTCCTCCCTTGCACTCCTGCTGTGCTCTAGCCCCACTATCAAAGCTTAAAAAAATAAAATTTTGGGAAAACCCCACATTTTCCATTTTGTCCATGTGCCAAGCACTGCATCCTGTCTGGACCAGAGATTGTTTGAGACCTTGCACTGATAAATTATGAGTATTAGGGATATTTTTGGGGAAGTAGGGGAATTTCAAAGACATGTCTTTGCTTGAACAGCTGCCTGGAAAATTAAGAGCTCGGAACAAAACCAGAATCCGATCGGAGGAAATCCTTATCCGTGTCTCTCCTACTTTTCTGGTTTCTTAGCTGTGCTGTTTTCAAGCTGTCCCTGTGTTATAAAATCCTCCCTCACTGTGGTCCTTGGAAAGGCCCATTTATGGACATAATGGATGATAAAATCTCTTCACTCCCGCAGAACGTGGCTCTTCCCAACATTTTGGGGATTTAATGCTGGCAAAACCTTCAGAATGACAAATTTTGAAGAGCAAATCCTCCTTAATAACCCAAGCAAAGAAGTTGACAAGGAACATGGAGAAGATTCTTACCTGTATGACGACATGCAAAAAAATCAGAAGCTTGGATTTGTTGATGTGGAGCCAGAATCAACATCAGGAGCTGTGGAAAACTCAAATCTGGAAAAGTGGAGGCACAGCGAGGCTCACACATGGACCAGAAGGTTCTATCAGTGATTGTGTAGACACATCCCATGAGCAGATGGAGATGCCCACTCAGGAGGACACAATGAGTCATTTCAGAAAAGCAGGATGAACCATGGCCTTAAAGGAGGTGAATCCCACGGATGTGGTCCATGACTGGTTGTAAGAGAATCATCATCTCTGCTCAGCTTCCAGATTTTGGGCAAGCTGAGACTTGTGCATCTCAGGTGGCTTCAACCTCTCCATTTAGGCAGTGGAGTTAATCCTCAGCGGAAATGTTGGAGACCCAGTGATGGTGACTCAACACTTCCTTGCAGATGGCCAAGAGGATCTGAATTCCTCATCTAGGAGGGAATTTCCTGGGATCCAGAATTCACACTACGGTCAGGAAGAGCCAGACTCTTGGAATTTGGTCATGGACTTGGTTGCTGAGCATTTTGTTCTGCTGGGGCCAAATAAACCCAAAACACAAGAGTTCGGATAACGGCATCAAATTTGCTTGGAGCCTGTTTTTATGGAAGATCTGGAGGTGGCCTTCTGGAGTGATCGTTACTGTAGGGAAGGTTTATATGGCTCAGACCCCCCAGTAATTCCATGAGGAACATGCCAGTCTTCCCTGCCAAGGGAATCTCTGGCCGCTGTTCGTTGATAAGCAGGAATGGCTCAGACTGGGGTTAGATTTGTGTCCCTGGGAACACCTTTGCAATGGCACCTCCAGCTTCCATGGAATGCCAACAGGGAACAGCAGTGCTTACCAACAACTTTTTTCCTTCCCAAGCTGGTTCTCTCCATCTCTTCCAAAACATTTCTGTGGGAATTTGTTTGCTGTTGATTAACTTTCTACTGTATGGACTCTGGGCCTGAGTGGAGATTCAAAAAGGGTCCATAAATTATCCCTAGGGCCAATTTTCACTCGTTCCCTGTCGCATGTGGGCGTTTAAACAGACAAAAATTGCTTCTCCCTTTTCTCAGTAATTTTTCCAACCCCACTGGCTTTTATTAAACTGATGTATTTATTTTTCCCTCCTTTCCCACTCAAGTGGCTTCTCCCTCATCCCAGCACTGGCTCACAAAATATACACGGAAAGTGAAATAATTTATTGTTCAATTATTTGCTTTTCTGTTGGTAGATGTTGACGTGTTCCCTTTTGTTTGTTGGTGCTTTTTTTGCCCCAGTAGCGTGGGGGAAAATAAATGACATTTTTCAGTCTTTTATTTTTTCATTTTGACTTCATCCTTTTATTTTTTACTTTTGGGAAAAAAAAAAAACCTTTCTGATCTCAACAACCACATAATGAATACCAATGAATAACCAGGCTACCCATGAAATGTTTTCCTGGGTGTTCCCTTCTGTACCAGCCAATTTTTCCTTCGTTTCAGGAAGGCAGCCAAGATAAGGAAATATTCATCATTTCTGCACTGCATTATTTCAGTGGAAACAAAGGCTCACGCTGTTCATATTTGTGTATGTTGTGCATTGATTGTAGGCGCTGTCATCCTGAATCCAGGATTTCAGAGTGCCTTTGGAGCCTTCCAGTTCTCCAGTCATTCATGGAAAAGCCACCCGGGTAAGTGAGGGAAGCTGTGGTTGTCATTTCGGTGTTCCTGCAAAGACAAATCTTGACATTTCTGCCCCTTTTGTCCATAACCTCCCCTCATCCCCCTCTGACACAAAAGTTTGTGTGGCCACTCCTTGAACCTGACCAAGGAATTGATCCAACTGAAAAAGAACCTGGGAAAATTAATCAGAATTCATTTTTGCCTCTAGATCAGTTCCTTGTTGGAGTTCCCTGCCTGGTCAGGAAAGCCGGAGGGCAGGAAGAGCTCTGGGATCGACTTGAGGGCAGGAGAGAGGGAAGCCGGAGGGGAGGGAGTTTAAACTGGGATTGACACCAAATCCAAAAGGCCTTGAAAGCTTCACCCTGACAAAGAGTTGTCTGACGTGACCAACTGTAGGATCATGGAATTGTTTAGGTTGGAAAAGGGCTCTGAAATCAAAGAGCAACCTTTAATCCAAGGCCACCACTGAGCCATGTCCACAACTGCCACATCCACATGACTTTTTAGGGATGGGACTCCACCAGTGCCCTGGGCAGTTGTGCCAGGGCTGAACAGCCCTTTCCATGAAGAAATTTTTCCCAATATCCAACCTAACTGTGGTCTGGGAGAGATTGTGATACAGGAGATCATTATGGAAGCAATAGGATGTGTCAGACACCCTCTCCTGGAATACTTGCCTATCCTGGGAAAGAAGGGAATAAATCAGGGAATTCTTTTCTACTTCTCTGAGTTAAATCCTGCTGAAGATTCACTGAAGTCATCAAGATATTTTGCATTTTCACCTAAAACCACATATTGGATTGCCCATGCCTAAATAATGACATTCCAGGTGTGAGAGGAATCTGAGGAGAGCAGTGGGGAAAGTTTGGCTGAAAATTACTATCTTACAGGACAGAAAATATGTTAAAAAATAAAAAAATTAAAAATCAGTAATTATAAAGTGGGAAAACCAGGCTGTGCTTAAAGGCAAAATGAGGAGCTGGGTATCTTTCCAAAATCCTTCCCTGTCCAGAAAATGGAAATGAAATAATTTTTGAATTATGAACAAGTAATCAATAATTTCCAAGTTAGGGAAATTAGCCAAGTTATCTAAATTAATTAGCTCAATTAGTAAAAGGAGGGTCTCTGAAGGCTGTTGTCTCATTCTCGTGAAAAATTCCTCTTCAAATGTCCCATTTGTCCAAAGACAAACTCCAGGACTCTCCTTGCCCAGCAATTCCCAGCCTAAGCCTGATTTAGGCAGTTTAGAAGCATTCCCTAAGGGACTAAAGGTTGGGAGATCAGGACATTGCCAGGGAAAGTCCAGTCAGGAAGGAAGGCTGTGGTAATGCAATTAATTCAACCTTTAATGACTGGGCAGGTACAGAGCAGCAATCCATGGATCTCTCCAAGGATCTGGAAGCATGACTGAAAAAATTCCTCATTCTGCTTCCTTCCCTCAACATTGGTACAGAGTTCATAAATGGGTTTTTGGCCAAAATAGACTTTTCCAGGCCTGAGATAGCAGAGAGGAAAAGGAGAGGCAGAGAGCAAGAAAACTCCCATGAATGTGTCATCCAAACCCAGATAAAATTTCTGTGACACCAGAATTATATTTATAACTATAATTAGAATTTTGATCAGACATCTGCAGCATCCTCCAGCTAATCTTAGCTTTGGTGAGAGGGACGTAAGACCCACAGGAATGTCACTGCCATGCTGGGAAGGGAAATGGGAACATGAAATTATTTATTCACAGCCGGGGAGAAAATTCCTATGGGGTCTATAAGATGGACTCTATCCCAAATCTTTGTCATGTGACCTTATCCCATTTTTGAGAGATAAAAGTGTTCAAGGTAATCACAGAATCCCAGAATGATGTGGGTTGGAAGGGACCTTCAGGGTCCTCTTTTCCAGCTTCTTCACCTTCCACTATCCCAGGTTGCTCCAAGCCCCATCCAACCTTCCAAGGATCCAGGGACTGCCACAGTTTCTCTGGGAAATCTATTCCTGGCCCTCACCACCTTCACAGCCAGGAATTCCTTCCCAAGATCCCACCTAACCCTGCCCTCTATCAGCAGGAAGCCATTCCTCCTTGTCCTGGAAGGAATGTACAGGATGGATGGACATGTAATGAAAGCTGTAAAGGAGAAAATATTTTAGGGTGGATTAGAGTTTGGTTTTAGGAGTTTGGAGGCTCTCATGGATGCTGTATCCATACGCATAGAGCAGAACATTTCTCCAGTGGGACGTCTCTGCATTAATCAGCTTCAAATTCACCCTATGGAATATCCTGCCCGTTGCAGCCTGGACAGCAGAAGAGCACCAACTGGAATTAAAATTTCTCGTGTTCTTCTTTGTCCACATGCACAGGGCCCAGACTAGAAGACAACTCCTTGTTAAAGTTCTAACCATGGCTCTTGCTTGGCCTCAAATCCATCCATTATTCCTCCATTTTCTTTAGTATGGGAAGGTTGTTAAATTCCTTCTCAATAGTTCAAGGAGATTGGAAAAAATTCTAATGGGGGGCGGTTCCCTCAGAGCAGGGAAGGCTGGTGGTAATGTGACATGGAATTTGTAGAGGAGGGAAGGATAACAATGCCAGAAGTAAGGAAAATGGAGAAAATATTCTTCTTTACTGGTGGAAATTTGGGAAGGAGCACACCCAAGTCAGGATGTGCAAGGGATGCTGTAAAAGTGTTACTGGTTATCCTGGTTTGTGCTGATCCTGGATGCTGGGCTGGATCGAACAGGGATATTTCTGGTGTCTGAATGTGCAAACTACTTCAGTCAGAAATTACTGTAAAACAAGAGATTTCAGTTTGCCAGAACAACCTGTTCATGTTTCGAGAAGGATTTTTAATGGGCTTTTAAATTTTGAATTTATTTCTCCTCATACGACAGTTTGCAGATTTAGCATCACCCATAGGGTGACATCAATCATTCCCAGCTGGGGGAATCTCCAAATTTCCGTGGGCTGAGAAGTTCCCTTGATGCAGAACCAATGCTGCTTCTATGGATGGGGATTTTTTCCTGAGTGCCTTGATTTTTCCTCTTGGCACCCAGGAAAATATTGGCCCTCCCCACACCGTTTCTCTGCCCTGGCAAGGACCATGACATCAGGCCTCAAAGCCCGGGGTGTGGCCTAATTTATTCAATTCTTCCCTCTTTCCTCTGCTTGCTCCTGAACATTAATTGTGTGGGGACTGGGGCAGGAGCAGTGTGTGCTCCGGAGGCTGCCAAATCCAACGGATCCAGCCAAGTGAAAAATAAAAAGGTCGGGTTCAAAAGTCTAAGTGAGAGAGCCGCAGGTTTTCCGATGGCTTTGACATCGCAAAGGGTCTGATGGATGTTTCCTTTGTTTGTTCTGTGACCACGCAAAAGTACTATAGAAATTCAGGCAAATCCCATGATCTCCTCCCCTTGGCTGCTCCGGAGCGAACGTAGCTGGGATTATTTATCCTGGTTTATTATTCCGTGGGCCACATCAAAAGCTTGTCCTTGCCTCTGACGAGCGCCCTTGACACTGTTTCGAGATGAGAAATACACACAATTCATAAACAACTTTCTTCCATCATCCCTGCAATATACTGTGGGAAAAATAAATTATGAGGAACTTCAATTCTCCACCCAAAATTCCACCAGGGAACCCTGAAAACAATTTACCTCTTGCTTCTTAATTTGAAGCCTAACAGAAAATCTGTCCTCTGGATTCAGAGTGAGTCAGAGCTCGCTGCAGATAAAAGTGGGTGTGGCGGTGGAAGGAGGGAGGGCAGGAAACAGATGTGTCTGTGGGGTTTCTGTCTGGGCAACTGGGTGAGCTCAGGGGCCCTTGACGAAGGTCTGGGATAATTCTTTAATTGGTGTAAATTGAAGTTCAATTTGCTCTGATTTACTCAACAGAGCATCGACCCCTCTTCTGTTTGTATGGATCAGTCGGAATCCGAATCTCGATGTCTCTGAAGAGCCAAATCCCACTCTAGTTGGGCCATCCTTCCCCAAGTGAAAGCTCACCTTAAATCACTGGACTTAACTCCTTGATTAAATTAATTAATTTAATTAATTTTGCTTTGTGAAAGAAGAGAGATTTAATGCGAGAGACTAAAAAAACCCCACCTGGGAGTTCAGCAGCAGCCAGGTCTCCTTTGCCGTGCTCAAAGCAGCAAGAAGAAATTGTCATAATAAAGAGGCACTTCCTTTCCATAAGGCATCAGCAGTGAAAACGATGGGATAATTGGTTTCCTTTAGGAAGGAGAATATAGAGGCTCTCAGTTCTGCTTCCCCAAATCTCCAGCTCCCCTTTGGAAAAGGTTTCCGTGCATGTTCAGTGATTATCCCATCAGCGGGGAGGACACTGGGAAGCACCTGATGAAGAAACACGGGAAGATCCAAACCAAACAGAAGTGGGAGCAGAGGAGCCAGCTCTGCAGAACATTGGATAACTGCAGCCTTTAATTTCTAAAGGAAAATTTTCCACTTCTTCAGTGAAAGGTCACATCTGGCAAACATTGTGAGAGTGTTAACAATTAGAAAAATGAAATATCTTTGCCTTCAATTTTAGTTGACAAAATAAATATGAGAATTCCATTGATCCTTTTAACAGACCATTGTATTATTCTTTGGGATACAGTGAATTTCCAGCCTATTTCCAATCCGATCCAATTAAAGGGAAAGAAACTTGAATGGCAAATCATGAGGCCTCTCCCACTTTGGTTCCAAAAAACCTCTCATAAATACCTCAAGGAATTGCTTTTATCCTCTGGTGACTCAACAGGATCCCCATAAAAATCGAGAGCCACATTTTAGATGGGATGTTTTGCATGGATGGACACCAGCGCTGGGACACGTAACAGGGAATTATTGTAAGGAATTTATTCCCCTTCGCAGCCTGTATTACCCTGTAACGCTTTGGAGATGGGGCAGGAGGAGATGGGAATGATTTCCTACACCCTGGAACTGAGGTGCTGTCATGGGCATCATGGTAGGTGGTCCAAAAAGTCCCTTTTTGATGTTGACTCAGGAGAAATAAGATCCAACTTCCTTGGTTGTTCTTGTCCGTGCTCCATCATTTCGGCAGAATTTTTCCAGAGCATCCCGAGTCTTCCCCGAGCTTAAGGAATTGCTCTGATGCTTTGCTAAAAGGAGTTGTAAGGGTGGTCTCTGTCACTGTGCACCTTGGAGGAGGAAGAAAATTCCACCAAAACCTCAATGTAGTCATTATTTACCCTCTTCCCTCCCAGATTTCCCAGTGTCCTGGCAATGGAGATGTGGCAACACAGGACCAATTTCAGAGAATCCCAGGATGATTTGGGTTGGAAGGGAATTTAAGGATCATCTCATTCTACAGGCAGGGACACCTTCCACTATTCCAGGGTGACCCAAGCCCCATCCAAGCTGGCCTTGGGCACTCCAGGGATCCAGGGGCTGCCACAGCTTCTCTGGGCACCCTGTGCCAGAGCCTCCCCACCCTCCCAGCCAGGAATTCCTTCCCAATATCCCATCTAAACATTCCCTCTTTTAGTTTAAAGTCTTTCCCTCTCATCCTGTCCCTCCATTCCTTGTCCACAGCCTCTCTCCATCTTCCCTGTTGGCTCTTTCAGGTCCTGGAATATCAAAATGAGGTTACCCCAAAATTCCTTTTCTTCAGGCTGGAAAAATTCTCCCGTAAGAGTGTGCAGAATTTAAGTCCCATTTTAAAAAGTCTGTTTCTCTTTTATGAGCAGGATTGATTTCTGATGGAAAAAAATTCCACATTTGATTGCACATTCTCTCTTCTGGAATATTTTCCAGAATCTCTTTAAAATACACTGGTTTTCCATCAGCTTTCTTCTTTGTAGCTCTTGAACATAAGGAATTAGAATATCAAGAATCAGATTTGGGCCAGATAAATTTTTCAGAACTCATAGAAAATGTAAATATTTTTAGAAGACATTAAATTTTTTCCCCGAACACGTCACACAGAGTTTCTTTTTATTCTCACAGGATTTTCATTGATAAATAAACACTGAAGCACTGAGGAAACTTTGGATTCTTCAAAATATCTTTTGGGAAATAATTATCTTGATTTCACTCAACGAGAGCCAATGTTGTTTATTTTTATGGATTTTTTGTCTTTATTTGGCATTGGCTTACTTACGTAGGAATATCCAGAAATACATAAAATAAAATGAACTGAAAGAATGTTTTTTTTTCAGATTTGTAATGGGGAAAGGTTTGTGTGCTGAAAAAAATAAATAAACGGATAAATAAATAAAGCTGCAACACACTTTACTCTTTGAAACATTCCCTGAACGTTTTGTGGAGTAACAGCAAGAGGAATAAAAGGAAAATCAGTTAAAAAAAAGTCATTTCAATCACTGAAAGTTCAGTTTCTTGTAGCATCCGCCCAGCTAAACCCACCCATGGTCTGCAGGTACAGCGTCAATCCCACAATTCTTCCTCCCCTCCAACCTTTCATTTCCATCTGGAATTTCTCCCAGAACATTTTAACTCTTTTCCTTGATCCTGGAGCAACGCTTTGATTGCTTGCAGCTGACTAAAGCTGAAGACAAGACATGGAATAGCATCAGAGGGAACTGAACTTGAAGAGCCAAACCTGGAATGCTGTTACACATCAGGATTATCCCTGAGGGTTTGGGAGCTTTTCCATGCCTGAAGGAGCAGTAGGATGAACTCTGTATCCTGGAGAAAGTCCATGGGCCTCCAATCTGGATGGCATTCCACAGCTTTGCCCAGAGAAGTTTTGGATGTGCCATCCCTGGAAGTGTCCAAGGCCAGGTTGGATGGGGCTTGGATCACTCTGGGATAGGGGAAGGTGTCCCTGCCTATGGCAGGGAGAGGAACTGGATGATCCTTAAATTCCTTTCCAACCCAAACCATTCTGGAATTCCGGGATTTGTACAAGCTAAGAAAGCAGGTTCCCTCCCAAAAGGAAATGGATGGGTCCCCTTCGCCTTCAGTCAACTAAGGACAAAAGTCAAATTCCCAAGTTTGGGATGATCTCCATTCCCACACACATTCCCAACCATATCCCAGACTCTCTATGCTCCACCCAATTCGTTGGTACCTTCAGAGCAGCCAAACCTCAGCCTCGCTCGCCCTCCTGTGCATCCCCTGATCCTCCTCTCCTCTGCCAACTTTTCCTTGGCACTCCCATCTTGTCAAAAGCCCGTTTTACTCCGGAAAACTCCCGGTTGCCCAATTTCCAGCCCACCAGTACATGCCAAGTTTGGGCCCTTTTTTCTCCTACAACAAGCAGCCATGTTTTCATGGAGTCTCCTCGTTTTCAGAGATCATTCCATTTGCGTACGGAGTCTCCCTATTTTCAGAGATCATTCCCAAGCTGTATCACTAGACAACAAATATTTCCAACATTTTATTGGGAAGAGCTAAAAAGTTGTCTGATTTATTTTCCTGTTGCAATTTCCTGACAGAATTCCCGTTCCTTTGCTTATCCTATCAACAGAGAATTGTGGAATCCTAAAATGGTTTGGATTGGGAGGGACCTGAAGGATCATCTCGTTCCAAGCCCCTGCCCTGCACAGGGACACCTTCCACTGGAGCAGGTTGTATTATGTTGGAATAAAGGATTTTTTAAGCAACAAATCAATTTTAATTAAAGATCTTTCCTTCGTTAAATCAATTATCAATAGAGTCAATTCAAAAGAGGAAAGGCAGCATATTCCTATTTAGAATAAACGGGGAAAAAAGAACATTTTGTTTTTCCATCTGATGAGAATGAGACATGAAAATATTTCCTTCTCTGAAGGAATCTCAAAAATCCCAAAATATCCTTAATGAGCAGAAAATCCTTATTTGGTTTGAGACAAAGGTGATGTTGCTCTAATTCTAAAGGATCTTTTAAAACTGAAAATATATTTTTAAAACATATTTTCGGAGCTGGAAATAGAAAACCTTCCATTAACAACGCTGGAATGAGACATTTATAAAATTAAACTCTTCTATTTATTGAAACAAAAGTCACTGGGATTTAATTACATTATTTTAATTGTATAAAAACTTTGGCCTGGTAATTATATTTCCATATTTTCCAGGCGGGAAGTTGAGATTTCCTACGGAAAGTCTAAGGAGTAGAGTTCTCTTAACTCTGCGTCTGAACAGCACCTGGCACAGTGAGAACCTGCTTTATTATCAACAATTTGGGGCAAAAATACCCAAGGAAAAAACATGGTTGTAGGATTCGACTCCACATTTATCCACAAATAAAAACATTGAGCGGAAAATAAGTCGGGAAGTCTCCCTCATCCCTGACTTTGGGAATGTTCTGTTGGGTCAGTGTTAGGCCTTGGCACTGGGCACAAGGATCTTGAGATAAGCCGGGATCACAACCAGGGAGATCCAGGTTTGCTCCAGAACTTCGGGATATAAACCCAAGTTTTATCTGGATAATGAGTCTTTTTTTGGGAAATGGTTTAGGAATCATGGTTGGAATTCCTCTGCCATGTCTTTTGTTTTCTTTGCTGATAAGAGTTGGAACTTGGCAGTTGCCTCCCAGCCCTTACGAGATCCTTCCATCCTCGTCGGAGCACTGAACTTTGCTACTGAATCCATGGAAAGATCTGGAGTGGGCCCAAATGTTAGGAATGGCAAAATTATGCAGAATGACAAGAGAAGGAATTTGTTCGTCCTATCAGATTGGTATTTAAAATAAAACAAAATCTTTGGAAGTCCAAAGAGGTGATGGGGAGATCACAGGATCATGGAATCATGGAATGGGTTGGGTTGGAAGAGACCTTAAGGATCATCCCATTCCAACCCTCTGCCATGGCAGGGACACCTCCCACTATCCCAGGCTGCTCCAAGCCCCGTCCAGCCTGGCCTTGGACACTTCCAGGGATCCAGGCGCAGCCACAGCTTCTCTTGGCAACCTGTGCCAGGATTTTCCCACCCTCCCAGCCAGGAATTCCTTCCCAATATCCCACCTAAACCTCCTCTCTGTCAGTGGGAAGAGGCTCCAGTTCAGTCCCATTCTGGGAAACAAGGATTTGGGAACAGTCAGTGTCCATCTCTCAGAGTCTGGAGACACTGACTGAGAATTGTGTTTTTGGGAATGTTCAGGAGAAAGAATCAGTGAAAAGAGCAGATAACAAAACCTTCCCTTCAACGCAAGGAATTTAATCCAATTCCTGGTCATTGGTTGCCCAACACAGCCCAAGGAATTCAAACCCAAAGAAAACCTGCACGGAAATAAGACGGAAAACAAGGCAGGCCTTTAATCCCTTTTTTTTTTTTTTTTTTTTTTTGGAGTTATCTACTCAGACTTCCATAAAATCCAAACACTGACCTGCTGATACAGAGCCGGGAAAAGCCTCAGGACCTGGAGACAATTTTCCAGTAAATTTTCTAGAACAGAGTGAATTCTGGGGCTTTGCAGTGGATTTCAGGAGCACTGTGGCTTAGTGGGCACGATGGGACTTGGTAGAAGGCTGGACTTGATGATCTTGGAGATCTTTTCCCACCTTAATGATTCTATAATTATCTCATCAGAGAATGATCAAATCCTCAATTATCAAAACTCCAAGAGAGAGAATTGATTGGATACCTTGAGGATTCAGGTTTATATCCTGAAGTTCTAGAGCAAACCTGGATCTCCCTGGTTGTGATCCCGGCTTATCTCAAGATCCTTGTGCCCAGTGCCAAGGCCTAACACTGACCCAACAGAACATTCCCAAAGTCAGGGATGAGGGAGACTTCCTGACTTATTTTCCGCTCAATGTTTTTATTTGTAGATAAATGTGGAGTCAAATCCTACAACCATGTTTTTTCCTTGGATAGTTTTGCCCCAAATTGTTGATAATAAAGCAGGTTCTCACTTGAGGACAGATTTTGTTGGGATAAACTCAGAGTTATCGATACCAGGAAGTTTAAATCTTTCATATTAAGTGTGTCAAGCTCCCTGGATGCCTCTCCAGGCTCTGAAATCCTAAATCCTCCCCAGATTTTTGAGTTCCCATTTGGGCAACCTCTGCCTCCAAGGAATGGGAAGAAAATTATTTTCCCTCCTTCACTGTCCCTTCTAACATTAAAAACCCGTTTGCATCTCTCAGTAAAACTTTATATAACATTTGAAAGGTCACAGTTTGTCGGTGGACGCCTTTTGTATAAAATATGACTTTGTGTTGGCAGCTCTATCCCAAAAAACGTTGTTTTCCTGTAACTCCACTAAGGAGCAGGAAGGACATTAGGGCTGGACCCTGCTTTGGATTTAAAACTAATAATCCCCATCCCACTTTTTGTAAAGCTTGTGACTCGTTTCACTCAGCTGATTGACAAATTCACCTTTTTAAGTGCTCTACAATTTCTTTTCCTTCCAGGACACAAACCCTGATGATTTATTTTCAACTCAGAAAAATGGGAGGTCAAGACTTTCCCATCATAAGGAGAATTTTGCTGTTCATGCAGAGAAACTGAAGAACCCCAGATTATTCCAGAGCCAAATAATTCTGTTTTCTTTGAGGTTTTATACTCCTTGTTCCTGAATTCATCCAGGTCCGGTGATGGGTTTTGAAGCATTTTCCATTGAGATTTCCTGGGAAGAGTTTGAGATTAAAAAGAGGGAATAATAAAAGATAGTTGTCCATGGAAATGGGAAGTGATGAACCAGAGTGAAATCCCAACAGGAACAAAAATGTCCTGAAAAAAAAGGAGTGTCAGATGAGGATCTGGAAAGGTTCTGCTCAAGCGAAAAAGTCAAAGCTGAGCCACCCTAAATATTAAATAGGAAAAAGATCAGCTGCATTGAAATATTTTATTGATAACATTTCAAATTATCAGTTATTAAAAGTGGTTCTGTTAACAGGGACAGGGACCTGTAAAATCCAGGACTTTTGTAAATGAATCCAATTTTAGGAGGAGCAGTGAACACACACAAGCAGGAATTAACAGACAGAACTATGGTCTTCGAGAAACCTGAGAATTTACTTAGATTTCTCTCTAATTTCAAAGTCCAAGCCACCATTCCTCGCCACACATCCACAATATTATGGAATTCTGAATGTTGGAAGAGATCACCTACCCCAAACCCCTGCTTAGAACAGATTGCTCAAGGCTGTGTCCAGTTGGGTTTGATATCTCTAAGAATGGAGACCCCACAACCTTTCTGGACACTCTGGCCCAGTGTCCACCTACCTTCCCAGTAAAAAATAAATTCCACGTTCAGATGGAATTTTATGTTTCAGTTTAAGCCTCTCGTCCTCTCACTGTTCACAACAGAATAAAATTTTACTCCAGATCCTTTATTCCATTTTTATAATTAATTTATCCCACTGAACTTTCCCTTCTTCAGGCTGAATTCCCAGTTTTTCCAACCTCTTTCCATATGACAGATTCTCCCTGAATCATTTTTGTGGCCCTTTGCTGGACTTGCTCCAGCTTGTCCATGTTTTTCCTGGGCTGGGGAGTTCCAGACACGCCCTCCCCAGTGCTATTATCAATTTTAGGGAACTAAATTGGAATTAATGGACAAAATATTGGATCAGTGCACGTCACTATTCAAAGAGAGCTGCCAAATCCAGCCAAAGGAACACAGGAAAATGGGATGAGGAAGACGGAATATGGTCACCTACACCAAATTCCTGCTGCAGGAAAGAAACCACCCTACAACCACCTGTGATTTTCCTCTCCAGCGAAGGAATTCCCACAGCCTTTCCAAGCAACTCGAGCACTCCTGTCCCTACTGTTCTCATGATGTTTTATTCGAATTTTCCTTCTTGGAAGCTGGGATAACACAGGCACAGCCTGCCAGTTGAGTTTCATCCCAGGAAAAGCTTAGGGAGATTTTCAGGAAGAATTCAGGCCCTAAAGCATGGAATTTTTTGCGTATCTCATGCGACACGCCCTGTAAGAACATTTCTGTGGGGTCAACAAGAGATTTGGGAATTCCTAAATGGAGCAGGCACCTGCTTGTCTCACCTTGGAATTTCATGATCTTCCCGTACACAAAACCAGACCTTTAACTGGCAAAACCAGTGGAGTGTTCCAGAAAAGATTGTCAGGTCATTTCTTTTACTTTCCAGAAAAGAGGATTTTAGAGACGGAGTCTTCCTCTAAGCTTCCCAAAGATGTGTGTCATAGTACCATGGAACTGTTTGGATTGGAAGGGACCTCTTAAGGATCCATCCCACCCCCTGCCAGGGATCCAGGGGCAGCCCCAGCTGCTCTGGGCACCCTGTGCCAACCCCTCCCCACCCTCCCATCCATCCCTGCCCTCTGGCACTGGGAAGCCATTCCCTGGGTCCTGTCCCTCCATGCCTTGTCCCAAGTCCCTCTCCAGCTCTCCTGGAGCTTCCTTTAGAAATGGAGGCAACTTCCACTATGTCCTCGCTGGGAAATTTCGCTGTGAATATTAAAAGACAATTAATCCTCATTTGTTGTTCGTGAGAGACATCAGACTGGATTAATCTGATCAAATAATATAATAATATAATATAAATTTATTAAAGGTATCTGTGTGTTTTAGAGTGGCAATCAGCCATCTTGAAGTGGGTTTCTCCTGCCATCTGAAATTTCCTGAAGATATTTGGGATGAGCAGATACAATCCAGGAGCACCTTCAGGCAGCCCAGGTCCCTCTGGGACTGAGACAAGGCTTGGGAGGACATCCTCATGGAAATCAAGAATCAGCGTTCAAACACTGGATCATGTCAGACAGTGCCCACACATTCCCAATCCTCACCAATTAATGGGATTAACCTTTAGTCCAATAACCTGACAAATGACATCCCACGTATCTATTTGTGGAAATTTGGGATTTTTCTATAGACAGGAGAGACCAGGTCAGTATTTTATGATGCCGAACTGCCAATGCACTGATTCCTTTGCCATGTTCCTGCTTGTTTGGTGTCTTGGGAGACACAGGACCAGGAATTTCAGGGATCTGCCAGTGCCGGTGTCTCCTGGATTTAAAAAGTCCTAATTCTGGGAGGGGATCATATAAAACAGGCAGAAAACCCTTCAGAGTGACTTTTCACTGCCCAACAGCAACATCCATCTCTCCTCAACTGTACCTCCACATGGAAAAGTTGTGTTTAATTGGATTCAGGAGGACTGGCTGGCGGAAGCTCAGATGGGATTCATCCCAGTTAATTATACTCTCCCTGCCTTTTTGGGAAGCTTAAAAGGTCAGTTAAATATCAAAGCAGATTGTTCTAGGGCTGTTCCCTCTGTCATTTCCAGTTTGAATTCCTCCATTTGAACAGGATTCAGGATCTCTGTACAAATCCACAGGACAGCGAGACAACAAGAGAATTCCAAAATTAATATCATGTGTCCAAAAAATGTACATAATGTGTAGATAATTTTTAAAAGGGCTATTTAGGAAAATAAGAGGCCTTTTATCCCCATTTTTCAGGTGAGAGAGAGAGAGAGGTAAGAAGTTGATTTTAGGATTTTCCAGAGTTGTAGGAGAGTCCATAGTCCAGCGAGAAGATCCATCAAAACCTCTCGCGGCTTTGGAAGATAGGGCAACTTCGTTTGCCTGCTCCTCGTGGTCGAGTTCCACTTTTTTATGGAAAACAAATGTTTCCAGCACGCAGCTGATTTAAACTACACTGAGGGCTTCAGGCTGAGCAGATCCTGCTGCAAAAAAAAGAGGCTCCCCAGAGGGTTGTGGGTTTAATCATCATTACTTTCCCTGCCTCTCTCATCTTTCCTCACCAGCCCTAATCTGTGCTGCTGCATCTGGAGATAAGAGTCAGCAGAATCACTGGGACTGAAGAATCGTCTGAGGGAGGAATTCTTTCCTTTGAAAGTCTGGGAAGTGGTCCCCTGGGTGTGTCATTAAGCTGGAGGCAAAAGCAGATGCAAGCTCAGATTATCTGTTGGTGACAGCCTAAATAAAACACAGTAATTGGCAGGGCAGGGGGGGACAGGGTGACTGCTGCACTGCTGAATAGAAATGAGGAATGGCTGGGGAAAAACAGGGATTTTCCTGTGGAAAAAGTCTTGGAGTTTCACTTCTGTGTGTGGGGAATGAGTGTGAGGGCTGCATCCTCCATCCCTCCTGCAAACAAGGATGGTGACAGTACAAAGAGAAAATATCGGGGCTGTGTTCACACTCTGCCGAAATATTTTCCTCTCTGCTGGACTGGAACTTTATTTTAGTGCTTGGCACCTGGGAAGAAGTGTTGTCTCCAGAGTTTTTTCGGGAATGAATATTCCTCTGAAGCCTCCCTTCCAATCCCTGGCCATTTTAATCCTACTTGCAATGGAATCACGGAACGGTTTGCATTGGGAAAGAACCTTAAAGATGATCTGGTTTCACCCCCCTGCCATGGGCAGGGACACCTTCCACTGTCCCAGGGTGATCCAAGCCCCAGTGTCCAACCTGGCCTGGGACACTTCCAGGGATCCAGGTGACACCTTAAGAGGCCTCCTAGAAACAGAGACTGGACAGGAGTAAGGGAATAAGGCCGGTGTTTATTTGAAAGGCCTTCAAAGGTACCCCTGGGGGCCAGAGGCCACTGCCCAGATGGACCCCAAGGTGGACCCCAGGTCACGAGTTCTTCACACTTTTATAGGTTGGGTTCATTTGCACATCAGGGTTAATTCTCCAATTAAAGCTTCAGTTAATGATGTAATTCCCCTCAGCTTGCCCCCCTTAGAGGCTCTTTGGTTTACACATTGTGGGCCTAGGACGGTCTGGGTGTCCTTGCAGAGCAGGCCCAGAGAGGCTTTGTTGCGTCTGCCCAGCACAGAGAGCAGAGGTTGACAGGCTACAAGGAACTTCAGAGTTACACACCAGGCAGGGCAGGATTTGAAAAATATAAAAGTTAAAACCTAAGGCACCGCTGGGGCAGCCACAGCTTCTCTGGGCATCCTGTGCCAGGGCCTCCCCACCCCCGCAGCCAGGAATTCCTTCCCAATATCCCATCTAGCCTGCCCTCCTTCATCTTAAGGCAATTCCTCTGTCCTATCACTCCAAGCCGTTATCCAAATTCTCTTTCCATCCTTCTAGGAAGCCCAATTTTTTACGGGAAGCAGAATGATGGCTGTGGCTGTGTCTCAGCACTCGGTCACCAGGACAAAAGCCGGAGAGTAAAACCAACCAATAAACCGAGCAAAATTCCTGAAAATGTTTGTCCCCTGCTAATTTGAACCCGAAGAATCATCCATGACAGAACATCCTTGCCCTCTCCATGGGTGCTGCCGGCTAAGCCACACAGTTGGAGTTGCTGGTTTGTTTAGTTGGGAATTTTGCAGGATGTCTGATTTCTAGGAATAGGCATTGTGGATAAGGCTTGTTTGTTTTGGCTCCGTTTCCATGGGGATAAACAGAAGTGGAGTGATTAATTTCCATTCTGTTGCCATGGTTATTAATAATAATGAGGTGATTATTACTGCACTGTAAACCTGACAGCAATTCCAACGCTGCCATAAAAAAAATGAGAGAGGGAGAGAGAGGGGGGAAAAAAAGCAACAATGAAAGAGCTGGAGCTGATCCTGAGCCCAGGAAAATCAGCACTCACACGTTGCCTTCGATGAGAGGCAATGAAATAAAAGATGTGTTCTTGGAGAGCCTGGACCTGCAGACAGAGCAATATTAATAAAACAAGTGATAGATGAGAAGCCCTCACTGACTTCAGCAGATCTGCACCCGCTGAGATTTGATGAGGCCCAAGATCTGCCAGCACAAAAGTCCCACCTGGTTCACACATCCAATGGAAAATCGGGATGTGCTCAGTATTCCCTGGGTCAGGCTCTATCTTATTATTTTCTCTATAAAAAGTGGCGGTGCCACGTGGGGGTGATGAGTAGAGGCGAGTAAAAATATAATTAAAAAAACAAGCAGCAGCTCTTCCCCTGGGGTGAGTAATCAGCAACTCCCACATTCCTGGTACCTGCTCAGCTGGCTCTATCTCCCTGCTCCAAGTGATTTGTATTCCTCCTGGAGACATTGCCATGGTGTTGGAACAACAAGTAACACTCCATTCATCAGATTGTCCCCGCGGGTGAGATCACATTCGGCGAGGATTCTGCGCTCGGAGCTGCGATGGTTTGCAGACTTCTGTCCTTCCCAAGCCCGGGGTAGGTGCGGAAAGCTCAGGATTGGCACATCCCGGCCACTGGGCAGAGTTGTTGTTGTTATTTTATGGCTGACTGGGACTCCACATCAGCCTTTTCACACAAGCCTTGGAACGACAGAAACAGGATGAGAAAGTGACTGCTCGCATTCTTCTCCCCAAAGCCGCAGCTGGGGCTGCGAGGCTCAGAGTTTTCCATGTTTCCTTTCCCAAATCAGGGGAAATTGTTTTGTGTATTTGGTTCTTCCTTCCCCCGTGTCTCGTTTTTGTTTGGGAGTGCAGGCCCACTCTCCCCATCCCATCATTTGCCATCCTTTATCAGGATGCCACCTTTGGCAGAACAAAATCCACAGCCGGGCTGCTTCCCAGATTTCCTTGTCTGCTGAGGTGGCTTCAGAGGGAGCAGGACAGCGGGGCAGCACTGGCTGTCAAACTCTGCCACAGAGCTAAGGTGAAAAAATAAAAGCCTTGGCTGTGGAGAGCTTCCAAAGCACAATGGGGCTGGCAAGGGTTTTCTCCTTCAAACAGGAATCCATGTTCTCAGAGAATCCCAGGGTGGGTTGGGATTTTGGGAGTGATAGGGAAGATGTGATCTCTTCCCAAACAGTTCCATGGGTGAGGGGATGGGTGGGAGCCTCTTCAAGATGGGGCTCAGTGTCCGTCCCCACTTCCAGCCGCGGGTTTGTTCCAGAGCCCCGACAGTTTGACTCCCGAAACAGCCAAACGGGGCTGCACGAGGCTGAGTTTGTGAACTTTGGGGTAAAAGGACAGGTTCAAGGGGGAATATGTGACAGGCGGTTCGGGAAGGCTGCACCTTCCTGGTACCTCAGCAACGGGGAAAGGAAGAGGGCAACGAGCGGCCGGGAGTTTGGGATAAAAGGAGGCTGCGCCCTCCGAAACCTTGAGAGAGAGAAAACCCCTCCCCAGTGGCCTCTCTCCCTTTATCCGAAGGAAGTTGCTGCACTGCTCTGTCTCCTTGATGGACACTGGCTTTTCAAAGCAGCATTTCCCGTACAGAACCTTCAAGATCATCCAGTGCCACCCCCTGCCATGGGCAGGGACACCTCCCACTGTCCCAGGCTGCTCCAAGCCCCGTCCAAGCTGGCCTTGAACACTGCCAGGGGCAGTCACAGCTTCTCTGGGCACCCTGTGCCAGCCCCTCCGCACCCTCCCAGCCAGCAATTCCCAATTTCCAATCTCCCATCCATCGCTGCCCTCTGGCACTGGGAAGCCATTCCCTGGATCCTGTCCCTCCAGGCCTTGTCCCCAGTCCCTCTCCAGCTCTCCTGGAGCCCCTTTAGGCCCTGCAAGGGGCTCTGAGGCTGAACAACCCCAATTCTCTCAGCTTTTTCTCATGGTGGGGTATTCCATCCCTCTGATCATCTTCGTGGCATCCTCTGGACTCCTGTGTCCTTCCTGTGCTGGATTCCCCTGGGAAGACAAGGGTGGATCACCAGATCCCATTTTCCAGCTGGCAGGAGATGTCCCTCAGTGCAGGTGGCTGCACGAGGGGGACACGTGACTTCCATCAACACATGCCATGTTTGAGGAAAGGCAGGAATTCCTTGGAGACCCATTGGACCCTCTCTACTTCCAGATTTCCACCTTTTTGCTCCCTTTTCTATATCCAGGTAGGTGAGGGATCCAATCCAGAGGCACAGCTTTGGTTGTGCCAACATTTTTGGCATCAAAACACAGCTCTGGGGACTCCCCAACAAGGAAATCACAGAATGGTTTGGGCTGGAAAAGATCTAAAAACCGTCTAGTTCTGACCCCCAAAAAACAGGATGGGTTAAAGGCAGGCAGACTGAAGGTAAAACAGGTTAAAAAGGTGTTTATAGTAATACTTAGAGTGCGATCATCACTTGTCAGGATGGACCCGGAACTTTAAAAAGTCTGGAAAATAAATTCCAGAATCATAAAAGAGCTTTAGTTGGAAGGGCCCTCTCAGATCACCTCATCTGGAGTGGCAGGGCCACCTCCCACCAGACCAAATTGCTCAGGGACAGCAAAAGAAATCTGCTTTTAAATCATAAGCAACCACGCTGAGATTAAATCTTCAGGATCATGAAATAAAATGCAGGAATATTTCCAAAAGCTGCGTGATTCCTGCCTGCTCCAAGTGCAAAGCACCCCTCACTACACCCCCCCACACACACACGCGGGGAGGAGAACACGCCTTGCACCACGCTTACACGCTGTTGTAACAACAACCCCCTTTGGCTGGGAGCACACGGAAACGCGAGACACTCGTCTGAAAGAGAAGAAAAGGGGGGAAAAAAATCCCAACCCCAAAGTTCCGGAGGAATTCTGAGCGAAGCAGCACAATCCTCCCTCGGGTTGGGATGGAGGGAAGGGGACGGGGAGAGAAAGAAAAGGAGGAGGGGGCAAGACGAGTTCGTGGTTAGATGGGAGCTCCCACCCATTTCCTTTCCTTGCCCTTCCCAGGCATGTCAGAGCCGGGAGCCAAGACAAATGCGAGTCTCCCGAGCCCGCGGACAGACAGACAGACAGACAGACAGCACCGCGCACCGAGAGCCAACCCAGCCCTGCCGCGGCGGCGGGGAGGGGACGAGGGGGAAAACATGGACAAGGGGGCAGTGCCCTCTGCTGCCAAAGTGCCGACGTGGATGTGGAGGATTCCGAGGAGAAAAGTGAGGGATGGGGCCCTGGGAATCTGTAAATGAATAGCCAGGGAGGGAAGCTGAGCGCGGTTCGTGTGAGGGCAGCAGGGGTCACCTGAGGGCTCGGATTCCCAGAGGTGAAGCGGATCCGATGGTGTCCAATTCCCTCATTGCTCTGTTTCCATGAGTTTCTATGAGCTGGGATCCTTGTCCATCCTTGGATTCCTTGAGCTGGAGTCCTTGGAGATGTTGGGGAGTTCCCAGAGCTGTGTTCTGATGCCAAAGGTGGTGGCACAACCAAAGCTGTGCCTCTGGGTTGGATCCCTCACCTCCGTGGGATGCTGTGGATCAGAGCTGGAGCTGGGCATGCACCACAGCAGTTCCAGAGGGAAACAGAGGGCAAGGGAGAGGGGCTGTGAGGAAGCTGCACCCCTTAAACACCTCCCAAAAAACATCTCCAGGAGAAGAGCGGCCGTTGCTGAGGAAAACTGGCAGAACTCCTGCAGTGGGCACGGCTGGAGGAGCACAAGCAGAGAACAGCAGGTCCCTGTCCCCACTTGAGGCCACCAGACCATAATCGAGGGCTCTGCCACCTGTTTTAGCCCTCTGAGTGCTCATCGTCTATGGAAACAGAGCCTGGATCCACCTGCCAGAGGGAAATGAGGTCTGGAGGAGATCGTGAGATGTCCCCGTCGCCTATTCCAGGTGTCCCTTGTAGGGTGCTCCCAGTGTCACCAGTCTGCAGTCCCCTCTCTCTCTCAGGCCACACCTTCTCTCTTCACATCAGGAACCTCCTTCGTGGTGTTGGAATATTCCTGTGAGCTTTCCTCCTAATAAATGTCCATGCTATAAAATAATTTGCATAATAACATAAATAATTTGCATATAAAAACAAGAATTTAGCTGTATATGAGCAGGGTCTGGTTATATTATTGTTTATTTTGTCTTTAATGCTCAGGCTCACATTTTCAAGACTTTTTTCTTGAAAACTGAGGAATAAAAACTTACCTCCAGAGGCACACATCCCCTCCTTTGAGCTTTGGGAAAAACATCAGTTATTAGGAGAGAGTTTTAGATAAATCATAAGGGGGAATTGAGAAAAGCAACAAAAACAACCAAAAAAATCTTGAAATCTCAAAATCAGGAGCTGATGGTCTGTCTGACACAGGGAGGAATCTCCAGTCTGATCTTCATGTCATTACGAGCAGGAAAGCCTGAAAATCCATGGAATTTTTTAATGGAGTAAAGACCCCAATTTACAGGTATAATTAGGTAAACCCCTTATTTTCATATCCTCATTAGAATGATCTCCATCACAACCCCCTCGCCGTCGTAGCTCTTAATTTTCCACTCTTTTACCTTTCGCATCTTTCTCCTGTCCCTCTTCTTCCTCTCTTAATCCCTCCCAGTCTCCAAAACAAAAAGTTTTTTGTCTTGCTCACACCTGTCCGGGTGGGATAAGAGGAATCCAAGGAATGCCTTTCCTCCTCTTCATTTTCTTCTCCTCCATGCCATGTTTCCCATGAAATCAGAACTGGTGTCCTGCCCTCGGAAGGTGCCAAATAGAAGAAAAGGAACAGTTGGGTGCTGTGGAAATCGGGGGTTGCAGCACAAGGTAGGAACCAGGATTCCCATTCCCAGGGCAAAGCTGGAATTTCAGGGAACACCTGCTTTGTTCTGACGTGGAGTGCGAGCAAAGCCAAGGAATTCCAGATTTTCAGCCTCTTCATCAAAATCAACACAAAGGAAACTGAATCAGGAACTTTGGGAATTAAAGGAACTGCAGCCAGAGTTTGTGTTCACACCTACACCTGCAGTTCATGAGCCCTGTGGGACGGGTTTGGTGCAGATTGGAAAACCAGGAATGATATAAAGCCCTAATCAGTAGTTCACACTTCTTCCTTACTCATGGATGTCATCACATCCATGCTGGATGAGGGGCCAGGGAACGGGATTCTCCAGTTTGGGTGTGCTTTGCGTGGCAACTCCACCGCAGGTTGTGTGGGGAGGAAAGGATTCCAAGATTTAATGAAAAGCTCATGGATTGGGATGAGGGCAAGGAGAGGTGTGAGGTGTCCCCACTTCCAGAGGTACTCCCGGCCTCTCTGGGATCCAAGCAACAGCCAGAGCTGTTTGGAAGATTATAGATGAAGGAATGTGAGGGCATCCATGTGCTGAATTACAATGGAACCAAATACAGTCCAAATGGGCCTGGAGTTGGACTTCCATGATCCTTGTGGGTCCCTTCCAGCTCTGGATATTCCATGATCCTACAATTAATACAATGAGAGATTAAGATGTGGGAATCCCTCTCTAAGTCTCCGATTTATTTCATAAGAAGGTCAAGAATCCTTTTCACCACAGGGTTCCAACTTCAGGCGTCAGAAGAAATCCAGGGATCTTTTCTCTTATATAAAATTTTCCAGTAATTTTGAGGAGGGGCTGACCTGAGCCTGAGGTCACCCAAAATGTTTTTCTCTCTTTCAGTCTCCTCTTCTGTGTGTCAGTGCTTGGAAAAGGCTTGTACAGGACCTCAGCCGTGCCATGACCTCGTGACATCGCGGGATCACCTGTGGGATCACCTAAAATTCCTTATCAAATTCACCTCACCTTCATCTGGGGGACATAAAACCTCTGCTTCAGCGTTCGTCCTCTCTGGCCAATGCTGAGGGTGAGTGAGGGATTCAGGCTGTTGGATTTTTAGGACACGGCCGCCAAGTTGGAGAGTTGAGAAAAGCCAAAATGAGGAACTGGAGAAGCCAAGGAATGATTCAGAGCAAGTGCAAGACAAGAGAGTGGGAAGCCACAGCGTCTCCTCTGCGTGTCCAAACAGGGCAAGGATCCCACAAGGCAAAAACAAAGTCAGGTGGGCTGGGAAGAGGCAAGAAAAAGGCGTCAGAGCTGAGAGAGGCGGGTGAGAACAAGCCACGGAAATGTGGCTGCAGCCAAGCTGCACACGGAGCAGCCAAGAGCAACGGAGTGACTCCTTCCGATCCCAGATGGGTGGAGAAACCACAGCTTTGGGTTTCTGCTCCTGGCCGGAGTCTCCTGGGAAATGGACTGTGGTCAGCTGTAACCCGAGTGGTCAAGCAGAGAAGGAGAAAGGTGAAGGTGGAAAAGGGGTCCAGTGAAATATTCGCCATCCCTAGAAATGTCCAGTTCCAGGTTGGACAGGGCTTGGAACAGCCTGGGATAGTGGAAGGGGTCCCTGCCCATGGCAGGGGGTTGAAACAAGATCATTTTCAAGGTTCCTTCCAACCAAGCCCACTCTGGGATTCTGTAGGAAATATTCAGGGCCATATTATAACTTAACTTCATCAGGTAGCTGCCAATCTCAAACATTAATTAATTTAAGCCCCAGTACCTGAACTCTTGATTTGCCTTTTCCTTTGGGGAAAAACATCCATTAACAAGAAAAGAAAAACAGATTTTCAATCATCTTCCCCATACCCTCGAAAGTTAAAAAAAATAAAATTATCCCCCTCCCAAAAAAGGGCATCATTCACAAGAAATATGAAATAAATTAAACCAAACAATGTATTAATAATTAATATATAATTAATAAATCATATTAATAATATTAATTATAAAACTGGTACAGGTTTGATTATAAAAAAGGAATAGTGAAATGTAAGACTTCCATCCTTATTTATGGAGGAAGGGATGATGGAATAAGTTGATAAAACACTTTTGCCAATCTTCACAATATTTGATATTTTTCTTGCAGTTTCAGCTTGAAGGAATTAGTCATTATATGGGGAAATGAGCTCTTTTAAAACAAAACAAAAAACAAACCAATTTTCAACATTTTTTTTAGCTTTCATAGTGTTCAAACAAATCCTGAGGAAGTCAACTTTAAAAGAAAAATAAATATCATCCTGTTCAATGAATTTTTAAATCCGAAGTTAAGGTCTTCCTCCTTGTTTTATATCATTTATTTCTTCCAGCTCTTCTGTGCTCCTGGAGAGGATTAATCAATTAAAATGCTGTTATACATTCACACCAATTTAAACAGATTTATTCTCTTTTAATACCTATTAATGAAGACAAAATTAAATTTGGTTGGAATACCATCATCAAAACAGGATCTCAGACATTTACAGCAAGAGCATTAAAAATAAAACTATCAAGAGTTAATTTAATCTCATTTCCCTGCCTTTCTCACGTCCAGAGTCTGTGTAGAGCCTTAACTGTCTTTTGAGACACAGAAATTAGAAATTTGCTGATTTCCAAGATGGAAAATGTAATTGAGGATGTCTCTCCATTTATTTTAGAATAGTTGAATGAAAGTAGGAGGGTTTCTCCTTATGGAATGTGCATTTCCCTACATTCCTTATAAACAGGGCCTGAAGTGATGGGCTTTGATGGAGTTCTCAGCTCTGCAGGCAGCTGGGGTGACACTGCTGCCATCACCAGAGAGAAACTCCCACCCCTAAGCTGCAGGGAGAGGGAAGACCTGTTGGAATGAGCCCAGCCAGGAAGTTGATCCCAGAACTGGAGCCAGGCTGGGAGAGCTGGGAATGTTCACCTGGAGAAGGGAAGGACACAGGGAGAGCTCAGAGCCCCTTGCAGGGCCTAAAGGGGCTCCAGGAGAGCTGGAGAGGGACTGGGGACAAGGCCTGGAGGGACAGGAGCCAGGGAATGGCTTCCCAGTGCCAGAGGGCAGGGCTGGATGGGAGACTGGGAATTGGGAATTGCTGGCTGGGAGGGTGGGGAGGGGCTGGGCTGGAATTGCCAGAGCAGCTAGGGCTGCCCCTGGATCCCTGGCAGTGCCCAAGGCCAGGCTGGACATTGGGGCTGGGAGCAGCCTGGGACAGTGGGAGGGGTCCCTGCCCATGGCAGGGGTGGCACTGGCTGATCTTGAAGGTCCCTTCCAACCCAACTCAACCCCTCCTGGGATTCTGGGATTCCTGTCACATCCGTAGCCTGCTCAATTTTCCCGGCACCTCCGTAGCCTGCTCACTTTTCCCGGCACCTCCGTGATGTCACATCCCTTGGAAGAAACCTCCACCAGCTCCAGGGATTGAAGAGGGTGTTTAAACCATCACATTTCTCTAATCCCTGTCTCTGCATTGTCTGCAAACAGTAGGAGAAGGGGAATGCAGCCTGGAGAGCTCGGAGTCATGGACACCTCGTGTTGGATGGAGGACAGGAACCAGCCACGCTCGTTAGTCCTTAAATTAGCAAAGCGCTGCCAAGGTAACGGCTCTCTCCACAATATTGTTGTCTTGACTAAACAACTTTCCCTAAGCTCCGTTGAAATAATCTGTTTTTTCACCTGCAGGAGTGAAACATTTGAGCCGACATTCCAAGACGGATCTGGTTGAGGCCATAAAAATTTTGTGGTAACCTATATATTATTTTTATGCATATGCTTAACACGATGTGTTTTATGAATGTGCTAAAGTGCAATAAATCACCTAAAACGTGGTGTAAAACACTTCAGGCTCTTAGCAGAGGATCAGATGCTCCCACATATTCCATATATCCACGAGCTTGCACAGATGCAGGAGGGTAGGGACGTGTCATCTCCTGGGAGCTGCAGAAAGATGGGAATACGGCTGCTCTTCTGCGTGGGAGGTCAGGAGAGCAGTCGCTGGCTCTGTGATGGATTAGCAGCCAAAATGAAGACAGATAACATGGAAGGATGGCACAGCTCCAGCATTTACTGGGTGTAATCCCAACAACTGGAGTTTCATAGGAATTATGTTGCAGGCGAGAGGGATTCTGTCTCTTCCAGTGGATAAAGACAAATACACTGAAATTCCTGCTTTTGCAGAAGCCCAACACGAGAAATCCTAAGGAAAATGGAACCCCTCAGCTGACTCTGCTGAGGATCCAGAGTGGATGAGCTCCTGATTAACCTCCTGTTCCCAGTTCCTTTGGATTTATGGATCTGGGACTGCAGCACCGTTCCATACCATGTCCTTCATTTTTTCAGCTCTGGCAAGTGTGGCCTAAGTTTAGATGCTTAAGTCAGGCTGGAAAAGCATCCAAAAGCTTTTCAAGCTTATGGGATTGGAAAAATTTGGAGATGAAGGTGCTTCAGAATTTTTCATAAGCTGGACACCATTCACTGCCTCCAAGTCATGTTGGAAAAATTGGCATAAAAGGAATTTCCCTCTTCTATTTATTTGCTTAAATTAAATGGGGTCGTAATGATCCTTTTTGCTTATAACACTTAAAAAATGTTAGAAATGGGTTAAAAAGATGGACTTGTCACAGGAATTTGGGCAATGATTTGATATCACTGGTCTGCAGATTTGATATCCTGCTCCAGTGATCGTCAGTGAAGGACAGGGTGGGAATCTGGGAATGTTGGGGTTGTCCTGTGCAGGGCCAGAATTGGACTCAATGGTCCTTGTGGCTCCCTTCTAACTCAGGATATTACATGATTCAATATCCTAAAGCTTTAAATGTATAAAAATCAGGTGGATTTCAAAAAAATGGTGCTCTGAGCAGAGAAGGGATAAAGAGATGAGTGTTTAATTTAACGTTTTTACTGCTTTTTGAATGCCTGGCATCAGGGAGCTCTTCCTGAGGGAGCTGCTGGTGACTTCAGTTGTCCAGGAACTCCCAATCCCTACACCCTGGAGTTTAGGATAAGGCAGCTCCAAGAGAAGCATCAGATGGGTGAGGTGGCAGGAGAGCTGGAAGCTGGAAATATCCCAACAAGTTTCACATCCTGCCAGTGCTCCACCAAAACCAACATATTTCCCCAGAGCACTTCACTCTCATCGAGGTGAGGAAGTGTTTTCCAATGGAAACATAATTCCATGTGACCAGATCTTAGAAAAGGTCAATTCAGGCCCCAGTAAAATTAATTTGGGTTCTTTGAAAGTGGGATGTCCACAGGGACCAGGTAATTTTTTATTTGTTTTAACAAATAATTTGTTTGTTTTCACTTGAGGAAACTCCCGTTGACTTTGGCTGAGCTCAGGTTTCAGCCCTCAGGACAGTCAGAAAACTCCAAATTATGGAGTTAAACAAGCTGGAAAAACGGCCCTGGAGAAACGGGATGGATAATTATGGAGTGGGAGATCTTTCTTGGGGTTAGGAGTGAGAGGAAAAGGAGAAGCAGAAGGAGGCAGTGGCATAAAAGGTCTGGAGAGCAAACCCTGCTCTGCTGTTTTAGCTGAAATCCATGTCCATGCCGGTTCCCTGCGATTCGGTATCCCTACAATGGGATCTCTCATGGACCAATTCAGAATCAGCCTCAAATTCCTGCAAAACAAAAATTCCCATGGATTCCCAAACCCACAGGATCCAGGAGAGGCTCTGGAATGGCAGGAGTGTGCAGTGTAAGACAGTGTTTGTTGGTATCCAGGGACAAGCCCAGATCCGGGCTGTGCTGGGCATTTTGGGGCGTCTCCTGTCCGAGCACAGTAAGGATTTCGTGGAATTCATGGAATCACCAGCCTGGTGGGGGGATCACGGCAATGACTTGGAGCTCTTCTCTCCCTGCTGGCAAAATAGGCACCAGAGGGCTTTCAAAATGTGGGAGGGGAAAGGAAGAAAAAGGAAGGGAAAGGAAAAATAAAGGAATCCAGGACAAGGCAACAGTGCCAGGATCAGACACTCAAGGCTGGGTTTGGGACATGGCTCGGAGGTGGATTCATGTTCTCGGAGCAGGACACAGAGAGACAGGAAGATGCGAGAGCCAAGGGATTTTGTGCGGGTGAAGAAGGGGAGGAAATCTCAAATCATCCCCCTTCTCTGCCCTTCTCACTAAACTTTCAGCACATCAGTCCCAAACTTCGATGAGAAAAAACTCCCAGGAGATACTGGTGGGCAATTGTTGATGAGTTGCTGACAGCCCTGAGGGTATTTCCAGGTTAAGCATCATAGAAACATGGAATATCCTGAGCTGAGCTGGAAGGGATCCATCAGGACCATCAATCCAACCCCTGACCCTGCACAGACACCCCAAAATCCCAGCCTGGGCATCCCTGGCAGCGCTGTCCAAACACTCCTGGAGCTCTGGCAGCCTCGGGGCCGTGCCCATTCCCTGGGGAGCCTGGGCAGTGCCCAGCACCCTCTGGGGGAAGAGCCTTTCCCTGATCTCCAACTTGAACCTCTCCTGAGAGGGATAATGACTCCACCACTTCCCTGGCATCCTGTTCCAATGCTTGACAAGACTTCCAGAGGAAATCTTTTTTCCTAATATCTGATCTAAACCTCCCCTGGTGCAACTTGAGGCCTTCTCCTCTTCTCCTCTTCCTTGTTCTGTGATCCAGAAGTGGCCGGAAGGATCTGCTACCCTCAAATTTAAATAAATAGAAATAAAAAATAGATAATTATTTTGATAAATCGATATTTAAATGCCATAAAATAATGTCCTAAAGGATTTTTGGCAGCTCGGTTTAAGTGTCTTCAGAAAACAAGATTAATTTGAACAGATGAGTTAAAAAAATCCAGCTCACATGGATTCCCACTTCCAAATATGGGATCTCTGCCTCTTGGTTCTGCTGTAAATATTTCAAGGAGAAAGTAGAACATTTTCTTTGTTTCTTGCTCACAGTCCCAATTATTAAAATGGGATTAAAATACTGATTTATTACAGCACCGAGAGGGATAAGACTCCAGTATTCTTTATGTAATTCGGACCAAGGCTCCCTTTTTATCTCTGCTGCCAAGAGCTGGAATAGTCACTTCCCACGGCTGCCTGAGTTGGAAATGTCTGCCAAAAGCACGGAGATTCCCGAACTACTACTGTCTTCCAGTGACCCATGAAAAAGCAGCTTCCAAATGCTTCCTCTAGGCAGACAAAAATATTAAACCACTCAGAATTAGGAATGGCTTGAGGAAATTTAGTGATCTGCTACCCTAAATCCTCTCCCTAGACCTAAAGTCGGAGACATCAAAGCTTGGACTGGCCTCAAGGCTTAAATTTCCAATTATTTCAAGTCCCATAGCTTTAATTTTTTGAGTTTGGGGGGTTTATGTCTTTCTTTTCTCACTTAAAGTGCCCTCAAATGTGAATTATGTCCCGACCTGGAGCAGCAGAACAATTCTGAGCACATATTTCAAGTCACCCTGACCTCCAGACAACCTGCAAGTGGTAACAACCTTTCATCGCTTCTCCCTATTTCCCACTGGAAGTGGGAATATTGCAGCCCATTGGATTTTGTGCTGCTTTCCCTATGGAGCAGCTGGTTTGGATCTGGAAGTTGTGTAGCTGCACTTGAGCTGGTGCTGAACCTGAGTTATTTTGTCTCGCTGAGCTGTGCCATTGTTGAGCCGTAAATTTTCCTGCTGGAAGAATTGTATCTGAAATTTTTAAGGAGAAGGAAGGAGAGGAAGGTGGGGAGAGGAATGGACGGGAGAGAGAAGGGAAAGGAAAAAGAAAAACAATATATCTGACGCTATTTTATTTTTCGGTATTTTTCTTTCTTCCTTTTTTATTCCCTTCCATGTTGAAAATAAAGGAAAAGCAATTTTTCCTTTAACCAGCCCATGAAAATCCAACGCCAACGCAGTAAAAGCTTTGCAGGGCGATTAATCTGAACAATGGCCCTTTT
Source organism: Corvus hawaiiensis (assembly GCF_020740725.1). Taxonomy (NCBI): domain Eukaryota; kingdom Metazoa; phylum Chordata; class Aves; order Passeriformes; family Corvidae; genus Corvus; species Corvus hawaiiensis. The sequence goes on along the minus strand of NC_063213.1, from coordinate 1,709,499 downwards.
CCATCTCAATTACTTCCCGGTGTGTCACAAGTGAGGTGGGAAAGGGAAGGATCCTTCCAGCGGGAAGAGCCCAGCAGGCCCTGTCCAAGGTTCTAGTCCAGCTTCCCACCAGCAGCATTCCCTGATATCCACACCCACATCCCAAATTTATGCTAAAGCCCCCTCAGGAGCAGCTTCAGGGGCACCGTGGCTTCAAGTGATTATAGAGTCAGACATTCCAACACACCTGCACGGAAAGAGGGAAAAATGAGGTGATGGGACAGGTTTGAGTGGGTTTTTTCCTGTGTTTCCAAGTGGTGGTGTCCTGGCTTGCAGTGTATTCTATCACCATCCTCAGGAGCTGTTGGAACCAGGTGGGGCAGTGTTTCCTTGCCTCCTCCCCCCAGACTATCTTGCTGTTAATTGCCCATCATTGTCCTGCCGCCTGACTCAGAGATAACTCCCTCCGGACTATCTTCTGTTAATGAGCCTAATCAACACTTGGCCTCATGACTCATTACCCCATTGTGAGATGCTCCACCCAGAGGGAGGAACCAAGCATCCCATCCTGGATATAATCTGAGACTCTGAACACCAGAGACAACCCTTCCACTGCATTTCCAGAGGACAGGAGCTACACAGCCACCACTGGACCTTCCGAGGAAGAGCAGACCCATTTTCTACAGGATCACCACTTCAGAGGACTGCAGCCACCATTCTACCAGACTGCTACCGCCACCCTGACACCTAACAGGGTGTCCAGTTGTATCCTGACTCTGTCAGTTTAACCCAGTGTTTTCTGCCTTTATTTCTTTTTCTTCTTTTATTTCCCTATTCAATTGTTATTCTGACGTGGTGTCTGTCACCAGTTTGTTTTCAAATTAGTACAGGTGTCTTTGGAATAGACGGAATCCATGGGAGATCCACAGGGAACAGAACTTTGTTGTCAAGGGTGGGGAGTTCGAGTACATTTATGGCTTCGTTGGGGCTTTCTACCAGCGTTTTGTGGCTTCCAAAAGATCCTGGGAGGGTCCACCCTCCACCACAAGGACATGTGGAAGACCATTTGTTGCTAAAGTTCTTCTGTTTCATGGAACATCTGTTGTGCAATTACAAACTTCAGGAGAAGGGCCATTTATGGGAGAATTAAAAATCCCAAAGTTTTTAGGGGATTTCATTCCCCAGCTCCTTTCAAAGCCCAGATTTTACACGTTATGTACATAGCCAGGTTCCAGAACTTCCCCTGCATTGTGCTGGTCTTTCTGGGCAATTTATGAGGAGAGGAAGCAAAAAAATTGTTGTTATTATTATTTTTTTTAATATTAATATTATTGTTATTACTCCTGGGAGTGCCAGGTGTTGCTGGGAATAACAGATTTCGTTGGTGGCAACAACCACAACCAACTTTCCTTTCCATAGCCTGGGGAGAACCAAACTTGGCACAGCCCGTGGACAACTCCACCAGGACAATTTTGCTGCTTGAAACAACACCTTACTTTGTGCAATCCTTGGGCCAGCCCGGAATTTAATCCATGTTTCTTTAGAACTGAGTCACACCAGGCTGTTGATCTGAGCGTTCATTAATGAAGGATATTTTATGGAAGGCTAAAGAAATCCAAGACTGTTGTAGGCTGGAATGAAAGCCTTGGTGGTTTGTAACTCGTCCTCAAAGATGGTTTTCTTGTCCAAATATGGGACTTGAATACATTAGCAAAACAATTAATTTGTGGGACCACATCTGTGCTAATGAACAATGTCCACAGTGCTAGAAATTCATTTCCTTTATTAAGTGGTTGGAACAGTCTATAACAGGAACTTGGCACTTTTAGTATCCTCCCAATTCAGAGATGATTTGAGGGTTTGAATATTCCTGGTATCTCGGGTTGTCCAGAGAGTTGTAGAATCCCCAGGCCAGGTTGGCCGGGGCTTGGAGCACCCTGGGATAGTGGAAGGAGTCCCTGCCCATGGCAGAGGGTGGGACTGGATGATCCATAAAGTCCCTTCCAACCCAAACCCTTCTGGGATTCTCTACACCCCTACAGGACAAGGACAGAGAGGATGTTGGATTTTCATATCTATGTCTCACATAATTTTAGGTGAGATGATCCAAACCTTTCCCGGGATCAAACACTTGTAAAAAGCAAAGCAGAGAAGGATCAGAGATAGGGAAACATGGAATAACACTGGTCTGACCCTGGGTGTACATCTTGAGCTTATTTGTGTCCAGTTCCCACATTTTCTATCCCTTTACACATCTTTCTTTGGCCTTTTATTCCCTGAGGTTCCTTTGCTTCTGCTCTTAGGACGCTGGTGGCTTCAGGCTGTCCCCAAGTCATCCCTTTTTTCCCTTGGCCAGAGCACGAATCCTGGATGAAATTCCCTGCTTGGCCCTGGCCTGTGTCATTTCCTCTCCGAGGATGTGGAGCACTCCATGACCTCACCATGAGCAGGAACAGCTTTGGGGCAGGATTTACACAAGCAAACCTTTCATCGTGCCAGGGGGTATTAAGGGAAAGGGCCAAAGCTTTCCTAGACTTTCCCCTTTTATTCCATATCTTGGGATATTCTGATATCCAGGCAGTGGAAGGAGTGGGAGATGTTCAAATCTCGATGCTGCAAAGTCATCTTCCCAAAATCATCTCCCTTTTGCTGCAGTGTGAGAAGGAGAAAATTCCCATTTTCCAGAGTGGTGATTAAAATTTTGGCTATTTAGGGTCTGGAGGAAATGAGCAGAAATCTGTGAAGGTCAAAAATAATTGAAGTTTCAAATCTGCCCTGTGTCACCTCTACCAAATGGCTGCAGGTTGTTGCTTTTCCTCAGTTAAACATCCACAGTCTTTATTTTTCTTTGTGTTTCACCTTAATTTTCTTTCAGTATAAATTGAGTGGGTCTGGATTAAAAGTCAAAAGAAATGAAACCCTTTCTTTCATGTGTTTTGGGAAAGCCTTCTCCAGAGGCAGGACTGAACACTGCCTTTTTGTCTCCCCAATTATTTGTGCCAGAGGAAAATCAGCGGGAGATGCTGTTAAACGGTTCAGAGATGGCTCCAGAAAAATCACACTCCCCAAATCCCTGGAGGCAACATCTCCAGGGGTCAGGAGTTCCAAGGTATTTTTAAAACCTCCCCAATCCTGAACATCCCAAGAGTCAAACCCAACAGAACGTCTGGCTGTAATGACAGATATATTAATTAAACACATTACCCACCAGGAATATGTCTGTTGTCACCTGCAAGAAAGGAGAGTGATCCCATGGTTCACGGATTTCATGGAAAGCCAAATGATGTCAGGCTTCTGAAGAAGTTGCCCGTGAAGAAATGCAGACAAGCCAAACTCTGTTCTTCCCCCAGCTGAAGGGTGGTTTGAAACCATGGGGTATCAGATGTTGGTGATTCCAGAGGTTTTTTCAGACTCTTTCTCTGCAGCCTGTTTTTCTGGCTCTGCTCCCCAGTGCAAGGAATGAAGCAGGACCTGCAGTGGGGCCGTGAATTACCCTGGGGGAAAATCCACAGATGACCTGGTGTGGTGGGAGGTGTCCCTGCCCAGGCAGGGGGTGGAACTGGATGATCTTTAAGGTCCCTTCCAAGCCAAACCATGCCATGATTCCATGATTCCATTATTAACTACCTGGTTTCTCTTTGCTCCAACCTTTGGAGTATCCTGGTTGAGGAATAACCTCCATTGGGACTCTGGAGTATTGAAGGACCGAGCTTTTGCAGAAGCTTCCGACTGAGGATTTTTCATTTTAATCAGGACTATTGGCAAACAAAAATGGTGATAAATGAACTGCAGCTCTTCCCTTCCTCATTTTATTGCCCACCTTGGACCCACGTTGTAAGAGAATCTCCTTTACGAAGTGCAGGCTATTGAATTTTCTGCTTTCTCCATGATTTCCTTCAAATGTGAGATTGGAGTTTCACTCTTTCCAACCATATAGACAACGCCTTTAATAAAGATTTCTTCTTTAGCTGTCTCAAAGTCATCTCAAAGTGAAGTTTTTGAAGTGCTCAGAACCAGAGCTGGGTGAGGTATCCCTTAAGGGGGAACGGCTTTAAACTGACAGAGATCACCTTTAGATGGGATATTGGAAAGAATTCTTCCCTGGGAGGGTGGGGAGGCCCTGGCACAGAGAAGCTGTGGCTGCCCCTGGATCACTGGAAGTGTCCAAGGCCAGGCTGGAAGAGACATGGAGCAGCCTGGGATAGTGGGAGGTGTCCCTGCCCATGGCAGGGAGTGGGACTGGGAGATCTTGAAGGTCCCTTCCAACCCAAACCATTCCATGAATTATTTTTATTTTGATGTTCACAAGAATTCACAAGGATGTTCCAGAAAACCTGATGCTCGCTAAGGCTTGAGGATCCCCTTCTCTAAATCCTATGTATGATTTTAATTTATTTTTATTTTATTTTATTTTATTTTTTTCTGTTTTTCCTCATATTCGTGTGAGTTAAAGTGGCAAATGAGACTTAAAGCTCCCGTGAAGCTCCCAGTTTACCAAAAAAGAAAAAAGTTCTTGTCCAGCTTGTGAATTCCCATAATCTGCACAACCTGGGACCCCAAATCTTTGTGAGATTTCATGTTTTGCTTAACAACTTCTTTAGGCACAAGGCAAAAATTAATTGGCCTCTGCAGTTCTATTAATTTGTCCATCACAACAGGAGGTGCATTTGCTGAGCTGAGGAGATCTGGTGAATCAAAGAGCTGCTTCTTTGCTGTCTTCCTGAAATGATTTAACAGCTTGGCATAGCACCAACAGCCACCATTCCTGCTGGCACTCTGGGAACGGGACAAGTGACCCCTGGAATTAAATCCAGGAATTCCCTGCCCAACCCAGGTGGGAGGATGGTTAAACAGGAGCGGAATTTTGATGTATTTTTTGCCCCAAAAAGCCCTGAGGACACAAAGTTGCGGCTGTTTCTTCTCCTGAGGGCAGATAAACAAACAATTATTGGAATGAAATAGCCTAAAAACCAAAGTGAGGTGATGAATTCCAGCTTGGAGTGCAAGGGAATAATAATTTTCAGGTCTGGTAATGCTGCCAGCAGCACTTGGGCGGAGGATGATTCACCTGGTGATCCTTGAAAAAACTTGGGAAGGCTTCACTGAGACATAAAAACTTGGGAAGATGCTTAAAGAATGCATCAAGCTGAGCTCAAGCTCCCCAGGTGGGATTGGAAGGAACACAGGGTCTCCGAGCATCAGAAGAAAGAGGTGTAGGACACACTTTCCAAGGAGATTCCAGAAGGGAAAATGGGGGAAAGGCAACGACGTTTTCTTTTGCCACATTTCAGAGATTAAAGTGGAGGAGCACAAGCGCTTTCTCTGTGTGGAGGAGATGAAGAACAGCTCCACTGTCATGAGAGAACCAGCAATTAATGGGCTCAGAGGGTTTTATGTAAGCATTAAAATTTTAAGTGCTTCGTATTTGTAGGGCTTGTTATTCCTGGATATTCCTCCCAAACCTGTTGAGAGACATGAAGCAAATTTCTGGAAAGGTTCCCTGGAGTTTCTTCGGGCAGAGCAGAGCTCGTTGTGTGTCTGCTTGGCTTCGGTATCCCAAAGATCCTGCGCTGTAGGAACATGGAAGGTGACTGCATTCCATCAGCCCCTGGTGTTTGTTTAAGGTTTGGGGCTGACACACCCATCTGAGCTCGTGTTTATTCCTCTCTCCCTCCACGTCACACCCACCTCGCGTTGCGCTGCCTGTACAGGCCAACCTTCCTCTTAAAATGAAGGGTTTTAAGGATCTATAGAATGTTTTCGTTTTCCCTGTTCCCCAGCGACACTCATCAGACTGAGTCTCTTAGGGCCGGAGAGTTATGCAAGAAAACCCCAAAATGTGTCAGCTTAAGCCCACCCAAAAAGTGAGGGCTGATATTTCTCTCTCCCAGGGTGGAGGTGAAGCGAAAGCCACTCCACCGGATTGAATTCCAGCTTAATTTGGTGGGACAGGATTCTGAAAAAGCAGAGAACCGAGCCTGGAGCTCCAAAATAAAGGCTGTAAACACGGCTACGGGAACAAGAGCTTCATTTTCCAGACAAAATGAATCAGTCAGGCCTTGGTTCCATCTCCTGACAGAGGGCTCTGCAATGGTCCATGGAGCTCGCCTTGGCCTCCAGCACCGCGTTCTGTGCCTGCATCTGTCCCATGACCACATCCCTGCTCCCTGCTGGGATGGAACGGAGCTCTGGACTATTCCTCCCCTCGTTTTTACTCAGGGGAAATGAGAACACGCAGCTCATGGAGCGCGATCTGTGCAGCAGGACTTCAGCTCACACCTTGGCCCGGGCCAATCTCACGTTTTTTGGCCTGACCTGGGTGAGCAGCTCGGTAAATTCCAGAGAAAGGCTGGTTGTTTACGTTTGGAAGGTTAATAAATTTGTTTGTTGGGGTTGATTTGGGGGTTATGTTTCTGTATTATGATTAATTCATTTATTATATGATCTTTCCCTCCTTGCTCACAGGATTTCTGACTCATTCAGCCAGCAGGACTGAATTAGGTATAGAGTTGGATTATGAAGATTTCTGTTAATAAAACCAACATTTTGGAAGTCTTTTATTAGCAGAACTAAAAAGCAGACAGAGTTTAAAACACTGAAAGAAAAGAGAAAATAATTTAATATCGCAGCTATGGAGAATTTGGATTTTACCTGCATTTATTCCCAGAATTCTGTGTTGATGCGTGACTTCAAACCTTTATTTTTTTCCCAAAGCTGAATTCTTGCTAAAGATTGTGGATGTACTCCGAGAACTCTTGGAGACATCGAAGTTGAGCAGAGATTTCCTTGAAACAATGCTGAAAAATGACAAAACTTACGAAAAATCGCCCCGTAAGAATCACACCAGTCTCACCTAAATTCATATTCCTCAACTTGTATCAGAATTTCTCTTCAGTCAAAGGAGAGAGACGCAGATCTCTGGATGAATCAGGACATGTATCCCTCACCCCATATTTGGAAAAGCCACCGGATTCCTAATTTAGGCAAAATCATTCAAGATAGGTTAATTCAGGTCATGGGGCCTCAATCCAACCTCCAACCTCCATGGAAACTTGAGTCTCCTGTTTCCTTCTGCCTCTGTTCTCCATTATGTAATTCTGTGTCCTCATTTGCCACAGGAACCATAAAAACTTTGTCTTAAAATGTCGTGATAAATGGGATATTATCTTAAAATATCTGCAAATGTGAACCCTTCCTGCTTCAGAGCAGATTTTCAGTGTCTCGCTGTGAAAGAGACATGGAAAATGTGTTGCACGTGAAGAAAATCGTGGATATTGTTTGGCCTCATGTTTATGAGGTTGGTGTTTTTCCTCAAAAACACTCTGGAAGCAGCTCAGGTGAACGTTCATCTCATCCATACCCAGCACACACGGAATCATGGAATCCTTTGGGTTGGAAAAGGCCTCTAGGATCATCACCACCGTGGTCACCACTAATCCATGTCCTCAAGTGCCACATCCACACATTTTTGAACACTTCCAGGGATGGGGACTCAACCACTGCAGGGCTGGACAACCCTTTCCATGAAGAAATTTTCCTTAATGTCCAACCTAAACATCGCCTGGTGCAATTTAAGGCTATTTCCTCTCCTCCTGTCCCTGTTCTCTGGGAGCAGAGCCCAACCTGCAGCTCCCCCCTCCTGTCAGGGACTTGTGCAGAGCCACAAGGTCCCCCCTGAGCCTCCTTTGCTCCAGCCTGAGCATTCCCAGCTCCCTCAGGAGTTCTCCAGCCCCTTCCCAGCTCCCTCAGGAGTTCTCCAGCCCCTTCCTCATCTCCATTCCCTTCTCTGGACACGCTCCAGTCCCTCAATGTCCTTCTGGACATGAGGGGCCCAAAACTGACCGCAGATCTGAGGTGTGGCCTCAGCAGTGCCCAGCACAGGGGGATCATCTCTTCCCTTCTCCTGCTGCTTCTTGTAGAAACCAGAATGCCTTTGGCGTTTTTGGCCACCTGGGCACACCTGGGCTCATGTTCAGTCTCTGTTGACCAACATCCCCAGCTCCTTTCCCAGTGGGCACATTCCAACTCCTTTCCCATGTCCTGTAGTGATCCTGTGGCAAAAAAAAAAGATGGATCTTATTCCTGACTGTGCTAGCACATCCCGGGATCTCAGGCCTGCCCTAACATCTCTCATCTGCTGGAAAAAATAGGTTTTCTCCCAGACAGAGCTGTGAGCAGGTCTGTGGTGCTTGGCACTTGTCCTGACGTGTCCCTTGCTGCCACAGCCACAGGGGATGAGTGACATAAAAGCCGTTTTTGCCAGGTTTTCACTCCTCCCATCCTCTGGAAGCTATTCTTGGATGGGTCAGTCCAGCCAAGACTCAGCAAACTCATGGATAAAGGCTGGATTGTATCAGAGACTGAGGCTCCGGGAACTTTATCTCCCAAAGTGTCTGACCCCCTGCAAGAGGCAATCCTGGCAATCCTGGTGTGGGCAGCAGGGAGTTTGGTTTAGAGTAAACTTACAGGGAAGAGGGGGCTGCTGGATTTGCGGGAGCTTCCTTTCCCGTGAAAAGGATTCTGTTTAAAACGCTGAGTAATCCATTGCACAGCAGCTCCGGGGGCTATTTCGGGAATAGAATCATTGGCTTCGTGGAATTTTTTCCAGGCTGAGAACCATCACCTTCTTTCAGCTCCACAGAAACAAAATGCCTTTAACAGAGACTTTTTCTTCACAGAAACAGCCAAGAGATAATGCCAGGGAAAATGTCCATGGAAAAGCAGACCTTCCTTCGTAGGGACATGGTGGGACTTTTGGGGATGCGCCTGTGCAGGGAGCGAGGCCCTGCCTGGAATCCTGGAATCAGTTTGAGGCCCTCATGACAAGAAGGACATTGAGAGGCTGGAGCATGTCCAGGGAAGGGAACGGAGCTGGGAAGGGGCTGGAGCCCCAGGAGTGGCTGAGGGAGCTGGGAAAGGGGCTCAGGCTGGAGCAAAGGAGGCTCAGGGGGGACCTTGTGGCTCTGCACAAGTCCCTGACAGGAGGGGGCAGCCGGGGGCGTCGGGCTCTGCTCCCAGGGAACAGGGACAGGAGGAGAGGGAACGGCCTCAGGCTGGGCCAGGGGAGGCTCAGGTTGGGCATTAGGAAATATTCCTTCATGGAAAGGGTGGCCAGGCCTGGCACAGCTTCCTGGGGCAATGGTGAAGTCTCCATCCCTGGAAGGATTTAAAAGCCATTTAGATGTGGCACTTGGCGATATGGTCAATGGTGGCCGTGGCAGTGCTGGGGAATGATTTGAATTGATGATCTTAAAGTTATTTTCTACCCCAAATGATTCTGTGACTTTGCTCACATTTGGTGGCCTATACAGAATATGCAAATATTTGAGAGAATTAAGATTTTCAGTTTTGCTATTAGAGATTCAACCTATCAGCTGGAGAATCTTGGGCAAGTCATTGACTCCTCAGTGCCTCCATCTCTCTCCCTGGGATAATCACACTTGCTTTCCATCCCAGGGTTTGGACAGTGCCACCCAAACTAGAAACAAGCGCTCTGTTTTCCACGTCAGCAATCCTGGGGTGACCCTATCTGACAGGAAGAATGATTTCACTTCTCCTTCTTGGGAAGCTGGAAACTTATGGATGTCATCCTCATTCCCATTCTCAACCTTCCAAGCACTCCATGAAAAGTCACCCTTGGCTGTTTCAATCCCTCTGCTTTGTCACCTCTGTGCTGATGTAAAGTAGTTTTCCCTCATTTAATTTTCCTAATTTAATTATCTCAGCCTGGCAATCAGTGCTGGTGCAGGGAATCATTGAATGATGGAATCCTTTGGAAGTAGAACCACTGAATAGTTTGGGTTGGAAGGGGCCTGTAAAGGTCTTTTAGTCCAAACACCATGGAATGAGCAGGGACATCATCAATTAAATCAGATCAAAGTTAATCAGGACCTTACTCAAAGCCTGATGAGGTCACAGCTGTTGTGAGGGTGAAAATTAAAACTGAAAGAGAAGTTTTTGTGCCCTGGAACACAATCATTTGTGCTTTTAGGAGAGATCCTAGTGTGATCTTAGCCCAACTTCTCCTTTACAAACCAACTCCTGGTCATGGTTCAAGAAGGATCAAGATCCAGGGACAATTCCCAGTTGGTTTTAGGCAGCCACAAGGATTTAGAGCTGGAGGCCGGATCACGTCAGGAGATGCAAGTCATGGTCATGTCATGTCTTGCAGTCTTAATTACAACAGTGGAGGGGAAAAATCAAATCAAAACCTGACAAAACCCCCTGATGTTTTGATTTGTAAGGCTCCAGATCAGTTAAACTCAGTTCTGACCTACTGAGAAGAAACTTTGCAGATTTTGTTGAATAACATGAAATCAAGTTGCGATAATTTTGGTTTTATCTTTTGAGCTTCTGCTCACTTTGAGGACCCCTTTTCATACAGCTGGGCAAAAACTATTCCTGCTGAAACCTTTTCCTGACAGGAAGTGTGGCTTTTGTCTAAACTGACATGGAAAATATCATTAATAACAAAATGGTTCCAGTTTCCGATGGCGCTTTTTTGACTTCTCAAGTATTTCAGTTCAGCCAGGGATTTAAATGCCCTGTTGGGGATGAGCTTTCTCTGGGGCAGAGATTATAGAACCCCAAATCTCTGAGGAGAAATTCTCAACCCCAGTGCAAAGTGCAAACATTTCCCTGCAATGAGCCCCAAGGAGATCAAAGCTTTAAAGGTGGATTATACAAAGCATATGGTTTAGAACTGGACCAAAATTCCAAGTTTAGGGCTCTTAAGGTGGAAGAATTCTCATCCTAACCAGGTGTGTTTCAACATTTTAAGTATTTTAACTGAGGTGATCACTAGAGAGAAGAATGAATCTGTGCCCAAATTAGTCTTAGAACTCTTTATTTTGAACTCTTGCAATTAGCAATGATCAATCCTTGTCTTCAGTTCCTTTGAAGCCTCTCAGCCTAGGATCACATTTTAATTGAGTCAGTCCTAATGACTAAAGCCCTGGAGCTGATCCCACGAAGAGCAGATTCCCAGACTTAGATCTCCAGGAGCACCCGGATTTGGTGGCTTTTTTTCACGGAGCTGTGATTTCCGGGGTATTTTTTACACCTCCACCAGAGAGATGGCCCTGCTCATGGCAGGGGGTTGGAATGAGATGATTTTTAAAGGCCCCTTCCAACCCAAACCATTCTGGGATTCTCCATTGCTTGTTTCCCCATGTTTTGGGAAATTCAGGAGTTGTTTTCTGTGTTTTTAACTTGCAGCTTCTCCACTTTGCTCCTCGATGCTGCAATACAGATGGTCCCAGTCACATGAGGACATTTTAAGCCTCTTTCAGACTAATTGCTTGATTAATTCACTCTGGTTTAGCATCCAAGCCTAGGCAGGGTTTTCCAGTATCCCACCCATGTTGGAATATTCCTCCCACGGTGCTAAATCGGAGCCATGTTTTCCTTAAACATCATCCATAATTATTTCATGCGAGTTCTCTGTTACCTGCAAAGTTTTCTCTCATTCTTCCATTATTTTTTCCCACCTCTTTTCCTGACGCTTTGTGTGTGTGATGGATGAAGCCCAGACCAGAGCAGGAAGCCTCGTTCCCGTGTCTCCAGATCCCCGTCGCATTGCGGGAGTTTGGATCTCCCGCATGGGATTGGAATAAATTTGGGAAGGGAAAGCTCTCCATGGCTGTGACACACAACGCAAAGGAACCTTGGCACAGCAGGAAGTGGGAAGGCAGCTTTAGCACCACTCAGCCTCCCAACCCAGACAGGGAAGAGCTGGAATTGTATCCGTGTTTGCCTGGCTGGAGCTTCAGCACACAAAATAAATTTAATGTGGGTGAAGTTGGAACAAGTTTAGGACAAGCTCCTCTCAATTTTTCTGTCGTTCCCAGGGCTCGTTGGCTCCACTCTGCAGATTTTAAGGAAGGGATCTGCAACCTCCAGCTAAAATTTTTATTTAGATGCTCACGATTTTATAAATGCAAAACTCTGTTTATTAAATATTTGCCATTCTGTGAACTCCCCCTGTTCCCAAGGATTTCATGTTCCTTAGTGACCACTGAAAGTCTTTTAAAATACACCGACTGCAACATTTTCTGATGCAAAGAAATATTTTAAAAATATTTTTTAGCTTAAAGATGGGAGCTGGGATGGCTCTACCGTTGTATAAAATTCATTGTCCATTTTGGAGAGTTAGGGAATAAATTATGGGAATAACTCCCAGAATGGGAATAAGGCAAGGCAAACCTTTTTTCCAGGTCAGGGTAATGCTGGGCTTTGTTAAAATAAAGCTCATGGACAGAATTAATGGGGTTTGTTTATTTGTATATTTTTTTATCCATATAAATGAATACAACTAATATCACATCACCATCCACCCAATGAATCCCAAAGTCTTCCTGCTGCTGGCAGTGTTCAGAATTCCTATTTGATTCTCAGACATCTTTGTAACCAACATTTAGTTGGGAAAAATACCAGTGAGGAAGGAAAAATTAATGACAATTTTCTGACCACTCATTCCATGCCCTGGAAGAGTGTTGGAGCTTTAGGGATGACAAGTCAGTTTTCCTTAATCCAAGAGAAAACCATCCATTAAAAAAATTGATTTTGGAGCTAAAGAATGGACTTTCTTTCACTTTGACTTAAAAAGTTGGGTGGGAAATAATATTTCATAGCAAAATTTTATTTTTAAGGAACATTTTCCTTGATTTTCTTTTAAAAAAGCAACTTTTGAAAGAGGCAAATGTTGTAACTAGAGTAAAAAGTTCTGCTTCATTTCAGGATGTTGCCTGGAAAGGGAAATTTTCAAATTTCCCACCATAAATATTTGGTGAGGAGCCGTTGCTTTTTCAGCTGAGGAGTCGAAGACTGGAGCCTTATTCCCACGAATTTTTAGTGGGATGATGTTATATTACGTCACTGCACTGTCAGGATCCAGCAATTCCATGGATTTTAAGGGGGACAGAACCCTACAGCTGCGCTCTCTTAGCTGACCTGGACCACACACCAAAATCCCTACGGAATGAGGTAATTCCAGCCCTCCTGGCTGCTTCCTTATGTCCCTACCTGTGCAAGGAAATGGGTGGCTCAGTTCATGTCTCACTGGAATGACTGGGAAACTCCAGGAATCCTGGTAAAGCAGAGCTGAGCGAGGCTTTTTGTGCTTTGGACAGCAGGGCAAGGATAGGCATTGGCATGGGAAATTAGGGATTTATGGAGATGGAATGAGTGTGATGATCCAGCATTTGATACCTTTGAATATCCTACATCTGTACCAAAGTTTTGGGAAGCCCTTTTCCCAAGGCTGCTGTGAAACACTGGAAGGCAGCAGGGAGCTTCCAGAGAGCCTGTGGATGCCCCATCCCTGGAAGTTCTCAGGACTGGGTTGGATAGGGCTTGGAGCAACCTGGGATAGGGAAGGACATCCCCATCCATGGCAGGAGTCAGAACGAGGTGATCTTGAAGGTCCCAAACCATTGTGGGATTCTAGGATTTCTTTTTCTTTCTTAACACAGGGAATTGTGCATTAGAAATTGGGAAGTTCCTCTACTCAAGCATCCACATTTCCGTGAAACTCATGGAGCTGCTCCGTCCACAGGAGAACTCTCCCTGCCTGAAGGGTAGAAAGGAGCAGGATTTATAATCCATCATAAATAACCCCTGTTCCTTTTGCTGCCTTTCCCGTGCTTTTCATCCCGACAGGTTCATGGAATGGAACTGAAAAAATCCCAGACAAAATATTCATGGGATTCATCCCAAAAATTTCTAGGAATATTTTTATTTATATATTCTCAAATTATATAGAAATGAAATTTATTCATTTCATTTTTTAGAGACCAGCTGAGTATTTTCAAATTTATCGCCTTGATAAAAATAAGACTCAATGATTAAACTCATTCACAGAAATACTGCCAGAAAGCCATCACTGTAAATAGGCAAAACAGATAAAAATTGTATCATTATCCCAAAGTTTTGACTGGATCTTTGAAAAATTAACATTTTACCCATTGCCACAGGTAGTGTGAGCTTGAATCAGCCACTTGAGTGTAACTTTGTCTGGAGCCCTATATAAACGATAAATATTTTAAAAGCCCTAAATTAATTTATTTTTAGATTAACATTTATTTTTAGATGTAAATTTTCCTGAGAGTAATTTAAAGCATCACCTGCAATATTTTTCCCAGAATTTTGTCCAGGTTTATCCCACCAGTTCCATGAAATAAAAAACCCCACAAAGCACATTTGGCACAACATTTCTATATTGAATTTTTTCACACTCAAATACATGCAAAAGATGCCCAGCACAGACTCATTCCTTTAGGAAAGGAAGAAAAGTTGGGATTTGCTGCCATGGACCAGCTAAAAAATGAGGGAAGTAGTTCCTAAACTTTAGTCAGCTCTGCAATAAGTCGTTTGGATTAAAAAACTTGAAGAGTTTTGTGATTTTAAAACCCCATTCCCAGCATTTATTATTAAATTGTAAATTATTCCCAGCAGGAATCTTTTTTTCCATGATTTTGTTTAACACTAATCCAAAGAAGCCCCTTCTCCAGCTTAAACCCTCGGGTCCGATTGCAACCCAAACAAGGCGTGATTTAACAATGCTGCTGGGTTTTTCCTGGGAAGATGCCATGAGGAGCAGCCACGTGGGATAAATCCCTCCTCAGTGTCAATCCTGGGCTCTTCTGAGTGGGAAAACAGGAAAAGACAACAAAAGATGTCCCAGAGAGAAGTTTGGGATTGGTTTCCAAGATAACAACAAAACTAAGCCTGGAGGTGTTTTTGAACAAGGCCTTGAGGCCTGTGGGTGGCCATGGCCACCTCGGTCAGACTTTCCATGGATCCTGACGTGTGTGGTTTTCCTGAATAATGGAGCGTTGGCGGAGTGAGGTGGAGATTAACTAATCTCGGGTGTGTCTTCCCAGGGAATGACACGGAAGGAGAGACGGGCCGGGAACAGGAGCCGGGAGAAGAGGCGCTGAAAGGAAGGAGTTGCTCCAGGAGAAAAGACCCAATTATCCAAATATTCCCTTCTGGCCTCGGAGTGGAACCTCTCCAGGACAAGGAAAAATACACTATTTAAAGTGGTTTAGCTGATACAATCTCTCCTCTGGGATTTATTCCATGCTTCTCCCTTTATATCTCTTTTTCATGGATAATGCTGGTGGTGACCTAACTGGAAACCCCGGACATTTGTTGTCATTAAACCATCTGGGAAGAGCTGCTGGAAAAAGGAGAACAGATTTCTTAGGGAAAAACATAAATTAAAGAACTCCTCAGTGTTTCTTTCCCTTTCTTTCCCTTTCTGAAAACATCTTCTGGTGAAAAATGGATGCTCAACCCTAAATTTACTTATTTTCTTAGTTCAATATCATATTTCAGTGAAAAATGTTGTGTTTCTGCTTTTATTATTATTTTCATTTTTATTTTTACCAAAATCTTAAAGCTTGACCTGATCTAGCATGGCTCATCACTTGGATGCTCCAAGGAATTGAAGTTTGGAGTAGAGAATTCCACTTTTTTTGTTGTTGTTTACAATGAATATTTCTGCAATTCCAAAATTAAGGTCAAACAAGGAAAGACAAATAATTTTGCACAGATCCCTGAAGAAGTGGCTCTGGAATTTTTTGAATAGGTGAGAGAAGACCTCAGTGCTTCTCTTTAGTTCTGTAACTTCCATAAATTCTTGTGAAAATCCCACCCACTGGACCTGCAGAATTCTGGAGAGATTTTCCATTAATCCTAGAAAAGCACGAGCCTAAACCCCACCTATATCCAATGGCAACCAGTTATTCCATTTCCTTCAAAACCCCCAGGTGACATCCATGGCTACATAATTCATAGTTATTTATAGGCTCCTGTCAATCAACCACTTATAAATTATTGGCATGGAAAAGAAAGCAAATCTTTCAGGATAACGCCGTTTCTTTAGTTCCAAAAAGATCCAGGACTGTGAGTTCATGGAAAACTGGATTTGAGGAGAAATCAAAGTGTGTGGACTCCATGGGAGAATTCCGTCTGTAGCGTTTGGAGAAATAAAAAGATATCAGTGAGATAAAAATTCAGCTGATCTATTGGAACTCTTCAGACAGGAAAGCAAATTCAGCCTCCAGGAGCCATTCTGGCATTAAATTCTGTGTGCTGGGCCTTGAACATTACAAAATAGAATTTAACAAATAGAATAATGAGAAAACCCAAAGATGGAACTGATTTGACATTCAGACCATTTTCGGGAGGGGAAGGGATTTGTCAGGTGGAAATGAAAAAAAAAAAAGCAATTATTTTGATTATTGAAATTATTTTGATTTTTGAAATGAATAATCAAAATAGGACTTGGTTGTACTCTGCATGATTTCATTACAACCTTTTCTTTACTAAAAAACTAAGCTCTGAGAAGAATCACAGAGGCTGGAAATTCAGGAAAGACATAGGAAAGGTTTTCTTGCCTGTGAGAGTTTTCAGGACCAGACAGCAGAATGATGCAAGAAATAAAACTTTATCACTCCTAAACAGATCTGGAATTAAAACCCAGAGGGATTAAAGGTACTCTCACCTATATTTTGTTTGTTTATTTGAGAAGATCCTAATTCCTTGAAAAAAATCTTGAATCTTCTCCAGATTCATTCAGGAAAATCAAGGATTTTAACCTTCAATTCCTGTGAGCGTCCAAATCCCCTGGTTCTTCTAGGATCCATTATTTTCTCTTTTTCTCCTCTCTCTGTCCATGATTTTTGTTCCATTTTAATTTCCTGAAGTGCCTCATTTTCCTTCCCAGCTGGCAGGAGAAAGAATTCTCAACCTGTCAATGCCTTTTCTCACCACCCAGTACAGCAGGTTATTAACAAATGGCCGGGTTTCCCAAAGATCAGATGGAACAACATTCCTGGAGTTTTCCTCCATTATTTCAGCTATCCTGACTTCTTCCAGAGTGGAATAAGATGATTTTTATAAATGCCTGTGAAGACACTCAGAAAATTTGGTGATAAAATCATCTTTGAGGTGGTCTGTGAGCAAAGGGAATAAAAGAAAACCATTCCATAAAGAGATGAGACTGAAAAACAAATCATCCTATGGAAGAAGAAAGTGAAGATGTTTAAAGAGGGAGAAAAGTGGGTAAATCGTGGAATCTTTATTTGTTTTAAGCAGAAACAAGGGGAATTCAGACCAAAAAGAGCCCAGATGCCCAGAAAGAGCAAGAAAAAAGAAGATAAAAATAAATAAAAGCTGACATAAAACCAATTAAATGTCTTACTACAGACAGTAGGGAGTTTGTTGCTCCAGCAGGAGCTGCCGATGCACCCCTTGATTTTATTGGAGCTTTTAACACTGTCTCATATGACGTTCTCAGAAATAAACATAGCATGGATTAAATGCCATGGGTTGGAGGCAAAAAAGTGCTGGAAAAACTGGTGGGAAAATAGGTACAAATGGAAAATTTACATTCGATGAGTTTTTCAAGGGAAATTTCTGACCGTGAGTAAGGGGAGGTGGTGAACAATCGTCATCATCATCATCATCATCCATCATCATCATCATCCATCATCATCATCATCATCGTCGTCATCATCATCATCGTCATCATCATTATCGTCGTCATCATCGTCATCGTCGTCATCTTCATCGTCATCATCATCATCATCCATCATCATCATCATCGTCGTCATCATCATCATCGTCGTCATCATCATCATCATCATCGTCGTCGTCATCATCGTCATCATCATCATCATCCATCATCATCATCATCGTCGTTGTCATCATCATCGTCGTCATCATCGTCATCATCATCATTGTCATCATCATCCATCATCATCCATCATCATCGTCATCATCGTCGTTGTCATCATCATAGCCATCATCGCTGAGGATTCAGAGTGGAAGAGAAAGGAAAAGGGTTCCGATTTTTGATAGTACGAAGAAAAAGGGATCACCACAAAATTTTCGTGATCTGGTTGTTTCTCCGGAAAAAAAAATAGGATCATAGTCAGGAAGGAACTATAGAAGGGGGTGTGGGGAGGGGGGAGTAAAAATCTACAAAATGGGAGAGATTCAGAAATTGGCTGCA
Organism: Corvus hawaiiensis; assembly: GCF_020740725.1. NCBI lineage: Eukaryota > Metazoa > Chordata > Aves > Passeriformes > Corvidae > Corvus > Corvus hawaiiensis. The sequence goes on along the minus strand of NC_063213.1, from coordinate 1,691,498 downwards.
CGGAGCTCCTGCAGACGAGGTTGTGGGTGTTCCAGTGGGTGTTCCAGTGGGTGTTCCAGTGGGTCATAACTGAGTGAGAACCAACTTCCTTAGCCTGTGGCCAAAGGAAAAGAGCATCTGGGAATGTGTGGACCAATATCTCATAGGAACGACCTAGGAATAGCAGGTCCTGTCCTTTTTTCCTTTTAGAATCCCAGAACGGTTTTGTTTGGACGGGAATTTAAGGATCATCTCGTGCCAACCCCCTGCCATGGACAGGGACACCTCCCACTGTCCCAGGCTGCTCCCAGCCCCAATGTCCAGCCTGGCCTTGGGCACTGCCAGGGATCCAGGGGCAGCCACAGCTGCTCTGGCAATTCCAGCCCAGCCTCTCCCCACCCTCCCAGCCAGGAATTCCCAATTCCCAATATCCCATCCATCCCTGCCCTCTGGCAGTGGCAACCATTCCCTGGGTCCTGTCCCTCCAGGCCTTGTCCCCAGTCCCTCTGCAGCTCTCCTGGAGCCCCTTCAGGCACTGGAAGGCCACAGTAAGTTCTCCCTGAGCCTTCTTTTCCCCAGGCTGAACATTCCCATCTCTCCCAGCCTTTCCTCATGGAAGAGATGCTCCATTCCCTCTGATCATCCTCACATTTGGTGACAGCAGTTCCAAAGATTCCCTCATCCTACTGACACAGGACACAAAGGATGAATTTTCATGACAGCACCACCCATGATTCGAATTCCAAACCCCAGAGCTTTCCCAACGGGACAGGAGATCCAAAGGAAAACATTGGGCTTTATTTTTAAGTGGGATCCAATGTCTCTGCAAGGGACCAAGGCAAGCACTCAGCTCCAAGCTCCTCTGAATTTGTAGATATGGATAGTCTGGATCTGAATTTCATGGCTCAGCCCTCCTCTAACTGGGACTTTGAACGCTGCCATGAAAAATCCAACATTCCATCTGCTATGTGCAAATCCCTCCTTATATTTTCCTTTGGAGACCCCCAAATGCTCTTAAAGCAGCCGAGCCTCTTCCTGAAGAATGCTGTTTATGCTCTGCTCCATGCAGTTCCAACTTGATCCATTTCTCCACGTGGGACACTGGAGTGGGAATGCAAAGAGGCTGGCAGGTTTTATTGGATCACCTTTTATGAGGAGGAGAAATCCCCACACACCATCCACAATGATTCTTTTTACAGCAGCCCCCCTCACACGCTCTGGGTGTCCCTGACAGCCAAAATTTGCTCCTACTTCGAGATTTTTTTTTTGTTTTCACTCTCCCACTGTGCTGAAGTTTATCCACTGTAGCTCAAGTTGCCACCTGGATTGTGGAATTGTGGAATGATTTGGGTTGGAAGGAACCTTAAAGATAATTTTTTTTCCACCCCCTGCCAGGAGCAGGGACACCTCCCACTATTCCAGGGTGATCCAAGCTCTGTCCAACCTGGCCTTGGATGCTGCCAGGGATCCAGGGGCAACCACAGCTTCTCAGGCACCCTGGGCCAGGGCCTGCCCACCCTCCCAGCCAGCAATTCCCAATTCCCAATCTCCCATCCAGCGCTGCCCTCTGGCACTGGGAAGCCATTCCCTGGGTCCTGTCCCTCCAGGCCTTGTCCCCAGTCCCTCTCCAGCTCTCCTGGAGCCCCTTTAGGCCCTGCAAGGGGCTCGGAGCTCTCCCTGTGTCCTTCCCTTCTCCAGGGGAACATTCCCAGCTCTCCCATCCTGGCTCCAGAGCAGAGGGGCTCCAGCCCTGGGAGCAGCTCCGGGGCCTCCTCTGGACTCATTCCAACAGATCCACAGGCAATCATCTGATGAAAGTTCCCACACAACGTGTTGGCTGCCCATAGCACGGCCAACTCCAAACCCTTTGGAATTACAGCCTCAGGGTTGGTTTCTCAAGCATCCAAAGTCTTCTGACTCTGGATTACAGCAGTGGGTGCTGCCAACAGGTGAAGGAGATGGTGGAGAGAGGATAACCAGGTCTTCCTTTCTCCTTCCCTGCATTCTCCCCTTTTCCACAGGAGGAGAGATCCAGCAGAGATGAGGTCAGGAACTGATGATTGCAGGAAGTTTCATGAGCTTTAATTTCCACAATATACCTTCGACATCCGAAAATATCTGGTTCGAACTCCTCCTAAGTATCCAGCATCATCCCTGCAGAGAGAAAAAGGCACAAACTCAGTCATGGATTTTATTTTCAATCATTACCTCTCTTGTTATGTTGCCTTTGGTTTGAGCTGTCCAGTGCCCAAATTTCTGCTTATACAGAGAACTTTCCTGATAATCCAGGTCTTTTTTTCCACCAAAAATATCCGCTGGGAGCGTCAGAGTCCACGTGACACAGATGCTTGGAGTTCTTTGTTCCAGGAAACATTAATTATTATTAAAATGGAAATTTCAATTATTTTTCAAATTGCTGTGAGTTTTGTGTGACTGAGACCGCCTTCATTGTTAGAGAGCGTAAAACTGGGAAAGAGAGGGAAGAAAGAAGGAAAAGAAAGGGAAAACCTCCCTCAGCAGGGTGGAAGCTTGCTGTGAACATTCTGGGAGCAGCACCCCAATAGAGGGGTTTTTTTATAGTCAATTATTCCCTCATTTCTTCTTGTTGATTTTTCCTGATAATAATTAAAAGGGGGAAAAAAATAAAAAAAAAGAAGAAGAAATGTTAAAAAGGAAAAACAAATTTTAAAACTTAATTAATTAAAAGAAGAAAAAGAGGCAGTGGCGAAGGGACTGCAAGATACAAAGGAATCAAAAGAACAAGGAAAGGAGTAAGAGTAAAAAATCCTTGTGGTGAAAACAGGGGGTTGAAGAAAAAAAGAGGGGAAAAAAAAGGATTCTGGCGCTAACTGCGAGCAATTTGCACCTTGTGCCCAGCTCATAACTCTCTGCTCCATGGCTTCCACAGCCCAGGATTTATGGCTGACAGTCCCAAAGTGGTTTGGAAATGGCACAGCCCCGAGACCTTGTGGTGGGGCTGAGGGATGGTTGAGAAAACAAAACCGAGTTAATTTATGGGAGTGTTCCTTGGGGCTGGAATTCCAGCTCTCCTCTAGTGGAAAAGTTTTGCACGCACACGCAGACGCAAAATCTCCTCTTCTTTCTCTGGTTCTGTCTCTTTCTGTCTTTATTCTCCGCATTTTCACTTCCCATTTTTGCTTCAGAACCTTGACCCACCCTAAAGAAAATCTCATTATATTATTTTAAAAAATCTCATTCTTTTATTTTCTATTTCATTTCGAAATCTGTTTTCAACTAAGGATAATAAGATGTCCTCACTTTTTAAAATTCCTCCTTCCTCTGTCTCGTATCCTGCTTACTCACAAACATTTTGGAAACTTCCTTGGACAACAGAAACTTTTAAATTACTTAAAAAAAAATAAAAATAGCACTTTCAACCAGCTTCAGATATTTTAAAGTTGTGGAATTTTCAGAAGATCAGGGGAATAATTATTCTTTCGATATCCAAAACTTGATCTTGAGAAAGAATTAAAACGTGTGTTTTCCAACTCTTCCTTCCGTGGTTTGGGAGAAAATCCTGGTTTCCATTGGGTACTAAGAGGTTCCTACAACTTGAGATAGGGAGCAAGAAATCTTCTTGCCCCTCTGGATTTAATGCAGGAAGCAAGAGGAGGTGAAGGAGGCAGATATGGAGCCAGTGGATTGTGCTCCAGCATTCCCAACATTTGGAATGTCTGCACATGTCTGCATTGGAAACATTCGGGATCCAGCTGGGAAGAAAGACCTCGGTTCTCACTGAGAGAGCTGAGGAGATGGGATGAGTTTGGATCACATCGAAGGAGACTGTGTTTTCCATACTTGTCCTGGGAATTCTGGCACAGGTTACATCAGCCACACACCGACCAACAGCCTGGTCTGGGATCTGCAGGTGCAAACCAGATGTGAACAGCACAGCTGGGCCATAAAAGATGTCAGATTTATCAGATTTATCAGATTTATCAGTATCCACACGTTGTCCTTCCTTAACATTATCCTTTGTCCCATGCGCCTGATTTCCTTTCCCAGTCCCTTGTGTTTTTCCAGCAGCAGATTAACATTCCCAGGTCAGTTCTGGGCTCTACTTAATGGCTTTAAACTGACAGAGGGAAGGTTTAGATTGGATATCAGGAAAAAACTCTTCCCTGTGAGAGTGGTGAGACCCTGGCACATTTTGTCCAGAGAAGCTGTGGCTGCCCTGTCCCTGGAAAAATCCAAGACCAGGTTGGACAGGGCTTGGAGCAGCCTGGCTGTGGATATCTCTCTCTGGGAGTGAAACACATCATAGAGACAACATTTTTTTCCCCAATTTCCCCCCATCTTCCCCATTTCTCTCCTTTTATTTTCATTTTTTCCATTTTACCCTCGTTTCCCCAATGTCTTCCCCATTTTTTCCCATTTTTCCTTTTTTTCCCTTTCCTCTCCACTTTTTCCCATTTTTCCTTTTTTTCCCTTTCCTCCCCACTTTTTCCCCCTTTTTTCCCATTTTTTCTCATTTTTTCCCCTTTTTTTTCCCCACTTGTTCCCATTCTTCCCCATTCTTTCCCAATTTTTTCAACAAACAGCCCCTCCTGTGAGAACCACCCGGACGTTTCTTCCTTGGATCTCCCCCTTCATCCCTACCCATCTAAATCCAGCTCCGGAGGCTGTGCTCCAGCATGGCCCTTCCTCCTGTCCCCTATCAAGGCGAGGATGTCAACCGAGGCCAGAGCTGGGTGTAAAGCTCCGAGATAGCCCCGCTATCACCTCCCCCTTGGGGTGAGAAGAGGCGTTATCAGCCCGTCCCGAGATAAGGAGCTCTGCCCTGAGTGACAGCGCCCAGATAAACAGCCCCGCGTCGACTCGTTGATAACACTCGGGCTTAAATCCAAGGGAGCTCCCTGATCCAGGAGCTGGAATACAGCCCCACCAGCCAGGAGAAGGATTGAGGTGGCCTCCAGGAGTTATTTTTGAGCACAGCTGAAATAGCTTCCCAACTAAAAGGGTTAATCCTGGCTTCAAGGCCTTGCTTTGGCATCACCTCCTGTGGGATGCAGGAATTCATTTCGGCTCCCAGGCTTTTGTTCCTCAGCCACCAGGATGGATTATGTCAACCTGATGCAGGGAGGAAGACAATCCCACCCTATGGATGTGAACTCTGACTGTTGGCTTAGCCCCTGATCTCGCCCCTGATCTTGTCTTAGCCCCTGATCTTGCAGTAAGAGCCCAGAAGTAACATCCAGGCTACTTCCAGGATCCCAGGAGGTTGCCCAGTTCACCAGTAAGGATCCAGCTGTAACTTCCAGGATCCCAGGAGGTTGCCCAGTTCACCAGTAAGGATCCAGCTGTAACTTCTTCCAGGATCCCAGGAGGTTGCCCAGTTCACCAGTAAGGATCCAGCTGTAACTTCCAGGATCCCAGGAGGTTGCCCAGTTCACCAGTAAGGATCCAGCTGTAACTTCTTCCAGGATCCCAGGAGGTTGCCCAGTTCACCAGTAAGGATCCAGCTGTAACATCCAGTCTCCTTTCGGGATCCCAGGAGATCCATTGCTCTTGTTGGAAACTTCTCCTAAGGTTCCCGTGTGTTTAGAGGTCTTTCAATCTTCCATCCAAATTTTCCACGTCTCATCCCATCCATTGGAATTATCCCCCTACAGTAACACTGCTCACCTTCTTCCATGCTCCACACTCTTCCTGGAATTCCAGACTTTATTTCTCTCCATTTTTTGCTGCCAGTCAGTGTTACATCTTTCAGGTTTTTCGGTGTTTCTGCATAATCTGACAGTCAGTGATCAATTCTGATTCCATTCTGCTCAATGCATTGATGAGTCTATAGACCACACACAGTCTTTAGAGAATCACGGAATTCCAGGACAGTTTGGGTGGGAAGGGATCTTCAGAAAGTTCATCTCATTCCACCTCCTGCCATGGGCAGGGACGCCTCCCACCATCCCAGGCTGCTCCAAGCCCCGTCCAACCTGGCTTTGGAAACTGCCAGAGATCCAGGGGCAGCCACAGCTTCCCTGGGAATTCCATTCTAGGAGCTCCCCACCCTCCCAGCCAGGAATTCCTTCCCAATCTCCCATCCATCCCTGCCCTCTGGCACTGGGAAGCCATTAAGTTGAGCTCAGAACTGAACTGGGAGTGTTTGGTGAACTCAGGAGATACCAAGACTTTAAGGCTAAATTCTAATTTCATTTCAAGTTCTTGATCACTTTATGGTCCAATTGAAAATTAATTAATTCTGAGGCAATTGTTGAAATTCGCAGCTCAGAAGAGACTGAAAAACCCCTGTGGAAACCTCAGAAAATTGCCAGAGAGTTTTCCCGTTGCTCTGAGGCAGCTGCAGAGATTTTGAGATCCTTTCAGAAGCACAAATTTCCCAACACTCCGGAACATTTCCCCCAAAGCCGTGGTTCACTGCGCTTTTCCTTTTGATGGAGAATTGAATAGCAGAGAAAACTTCTGTTGGATCATTTTCCATAAAACTCTTAGGATCTCCTACTGCTTTCCTTCCCAAATGTTTGTTTTGTGGACCACCACAATGGCCTGTATGAATTATTGCTGGTCTGTGCTCTTTAATGTGGGGAGTTACTGCTTTATAATACACTTCATATTTTTTTATGCTGTTTTGATTCAGTATTTTCCTTTTTTCAATAAAAAAAATTAACTCCAAAAATGCCAAATAAATGGAATCACTATGGAATTTTCTGTTCTTACACTCACATAAAATATTACAGCTTTTAATAAAAAAACAACTCATAAAGTATTTTCTGTTCAAAATAATTTTGGAAGTTATCAAGTTTTTTGGTTTATTTAAAATCAACATTTCTAAGTAGTAAAAAAATGGGTTTCAGTAGCAAAAAGAAAAAAAAATTACACCGGTTTTAAGGAGAAGAAAATATGGGAATGAGAATTTTAATAGGAAAGATATTAGGAAAGAGTTTATTGGGAAAAGGGAATTGACTTTCATCACTCGGAGGTGGTAATTAGGTGCCAATATTGAAATTGTTCACAACATCAGCTTGGCCATTTTTCACTGGCTCTGGTTGCCCATTTGGGATGGGATCAGGCACCTTCCACGGTTTGGATGCTCCCCAGGGAGCTTTTCACTGCCTGGGCTTCCACCACAATTCATGGAGAGGAGGGCAAGGAGCAGGAGGAGCAACATTCCCAGCACCCAGGCAGGCTCCTGCTCTGAATCATCCCAATTTATTTATTGACCACAGGAAATCTCGGCAGCTGAGTCAGCTGAGAGGAACCGAAGTTTTGTTGGGATGAGGATCCACTTCCTGCAAATTTTGGTCCGTGTTTTATCTAACATAAAATGCTCATGTAAAAAACCCCAATTTTTTAACTTCAAATGCAACGTGAGATATTTTGTCTGTGGATTAAGACAAAAGTCTGAATTTGTCCCATATATCAGCACCTTGATGCCAACGAAATTCCCAGCGGGAATGGATTTTGGGAGGGGTGTGCGTGTCTCCATGTAAATGAGGTGTATTTATGTGTGTGTGTCCCTCTCAGTGCATAAATAGACACCCTCACACATATTCCATGTTTGGAAGCTCCTTGGAGCAGAAAGTTTGGCTTCCCAAGGAATTTTCTGTGTTTTCTGGCAGCCACTTCCAGCCAGGTTAACCTGATCTTTCTCACAGAACTTCAGGCCAGGGAATGTGATTATAAAACTTTCCCATCTCGGCAACGCTTTAAACCAAACCCCTGATACTGAAGAGGAATTCCATTCCCAGTGTGTTTGTATGTGATGAATCCGACGGATGGGAGGACTTTAGAACCTCCATACAACATTTTTCCTTCTTTTTTTTTTCTATTTTTTTCCCCATTTTTCCCATTTTTTTGCTTTCCAGAAGTGAATTAACAGAAGAGAAACCATTGGCCAAAAGAACTGGGTCCATCAGAGCTGACTGGGGTTGAACTCTCGGAGCCAAATCTGAACCTCAGAGACCCACCACAGTCTTACAGTGAAAAACAAAAAAAAAAAAAAGGAAAACAGAAAAAAAACCCCATTAAACTTCTCCTTTTTAATGGGATTTTTCTGCAATGTAAACGCGGAATTCCGGAAAATCAAATCAGCATTCGTGGAATAAAATATACAAGCGGATAATTTTAATAGAGCCAGGGATTGCTCCCTCCAGGCTCAAAGATTGGAGGGAAAATCACAAAAACAAAGACACTGAAAAAAACAATTTGCCCCAGAAGAGCCCTGATTAATCTCTTTTCTGAGCAGGCCTCACATGAGAAAATCGATAACATGCTGCAATTTCCTTCGGCCTTTGGATGCCAGCAGAAATTATCCTGGAATTCCAGAATGGTTTGGGTTGGAAGGGACCTTGAGGACCATCTCATCCCAGTCCCCTGCCATGGGCGGGGACACCTTCCACTATCCCAGTGCAATTAAATTATTATAATGAGGGGTTCATCATCTCCTATCGCCAATATCCTCTGGAATTATGATGGAAAATCCAAGTGACTCCATCATGGAGTCACCTCCTAGTATCGAATAATTAAATCTATAAAAATGTCTTTTATTTCCATTTCTCCGTTGAGGAACAAAATCAAGGAAGAGCCTGGAAGAGCCCTGCCAGCTTTGCCTCCTTCATTTTATAATCTTAGTTATGAACTCTATTCCCTCTTAATTCTTCAGGAATTAATTTCTTCAGGAGCAGGAATTTCACCTAAAATAACATTTAAAAATAGCGTTGTCCTGGTTTCTGGCACCACTCCCAGAATGTCCCAGGAGAAGGAATTCCATCCCAAAGCCTCATCTTGCCCCATGCCTGTTCCTGGGTCATCCATCAGCCAAGGAGTTGATGCCAATTCCCACCTTAATTTCCAAATGTACATAACGAGACTTCTATCCAAGACTTCTTTACATGGAAATTATCAGAAAATTTAATTTCTCTAAAGAAAGACATGGAGCTCCTGGGTGGAGTCAAGTGAAGGGTGACACAAATAATGAGGGGAGTGGAGCATCACGAGGAGGGGCTGAGGGAGCCAGGGCTGATTGGTCTCAAGAAGAGATAACTCAGAGAGGATCTTATCAATGTTTAGAAACATCTGCAGAGCATGGACCAGGTTCTGCTCCATGGGGCCCAGCCGTGGGACAAGGAACGGGCAGGAACTGATCCCAGGGAGTTCCACCTGGACAGGAGGCAGAACTTCTGCCCTGGGAAATGCCCGAGCCCTGAACAGATCCCAGAGAGGGAGTGGAGTCTCCTCACTGGGGACATTCCAGAGCTGTCTGGACACAATTCCGTGTGCTCTGGGACATTCCAGAGCTGTTTGGACACAATTCCGTGTGCTCTGGGGTGGCCCTGCTGGAGCAGGGAGGTGGAACCAGTGTCCCACCATGGTCCTTTTCAACCTGACCCATCCCGGAATTCTGGCATCCTGTTGTTCACCCAGATTCCGAGCACCACATAACTTCCTGAGTTGACCCTGGTTTTATCAACTTTTTGTGAAAAATAACCCCAAAACTGGAAGGGACCAATCCTGCAAATAATTCGTGAAACAGGATTAATTCCTGGGATCTACTGGCCGCCACTCCTGATGTCAATCCAAAATTTAAACTCTGTTAAAACCATTCCCATATCATTTAAAAACCTGAAAAGTTTTGCTGCATCTTTAAATAATTTTCTTCCCCTGATAATTCCTAGAACTGACCCAGAAACTGCATCCAAAATATTGTTTTCCTCCTAAAAGGTAGAAATCCCGGAGAAGCCCCTCTCCACTGTTACTTCTGACAGATTTTGAGAATGGAAAGTGAGTTCTTAAAACATGAAAAAGGATTTCTGGACAAATATTTGGCCATTTGAAATTAAAGATGGCCAAAATCAGCAGGCCTGGTTTTTGTGAAATTCCCATGGAAGATCAAAGGGAATACTGGGGGAAATACGCAATTTTTTGTAATTATTTTTAAGCATGTCCTATGGGTTTCTTCCTAAGGAGCTTTTAGGTCTGATCTGTTGTGTCTCCACAAACATTTTTATTGGAATAAATTGATTTAAGATTATTTGGGCCAGATTTGGGGGCATTTAAAAAGAATCTGAGGAATAACCACAATGTTTCTGAACAATTCATCTCACCTTTCTAGGAATTACTTTCCAAAAGTGCGATGAAGTTTTTTTTAGATGAAGTTTTGTTTATTTTTTTGGTACTTCTAAACTTCAGGAGTATAAATGTCCCTGGAGAAATTGGTCATTTCATAATCTTCAATAAAAGCAGAAAATTTTGATTTTAGAATAATTAATGAGCTCTGGGCTTCACTAGATAATCCCATGGCCTTAAGGAGCCATGGGGGGAAAATGGGATTGGTTATTCCAAAAGGGTAAAACTCCACTTTGTATCCCTGTCCTCATTCAGATCCCTCCTAATCTGATTGTATCCCATATCTTACTATAAACTGAGATGAGTTACACAGATGGATCTTCCAGAGCAGCCGAACAAAATCAAAACAAATTGGAGTAAAGCATGAATATTCCCCAAAAATAACACCTTGAGTCACTGGAATGTCCTAAAATTCCTTTTCAGGCTTGGACTCAGTTCCCACTTTTCCCATCTCGAATTTTGCTTTGAGATTTGGGGATTTTTTCCTTATTTTTGAAATTATTTTTTGAGTGAAAATGCACTTATCAACTGCAAACAACACCAAAACTTATGCCCAGTAGGATGGGAGGGAGACACACAGGGAATACAACCATCTCTGGAGCATTCCAGGGATCTCGCCAACATCCGGCTCATCCATCCTTGACTTCCCAACCCAAATCGCCACTTTTGAAGCCTCTGGGTTCAGCCTTGTAAAGCTGAGCTTTGCCTGCACTTGCAATGTTGACTCAGCTGCCGAGGGTATCCGGTCACTCAGGCTCTGGAGTTCTAGGCAGATGGCCGGAATTCCGGCCAAATCACTCCCTCCTGAGCTGTTGGCTACAGGAACTGGCACAGGAGCCCTCACTAGCCCAGTTGGCCACCTGGATCCAGGCTGAGCTTTGACCCTTTTCTGGCACGTCTGAGTGTTGTAAAACTCCATTTGTTGGCAGCCATGGGAATTTCCGGGATTTTTTTTTCCACAGGTGTCCACAGGAACCACAGGCTGATGTTTCCCTGCCTGCCCAGGGCTCCTCTGTTTATTCCAAGACCTTGCAAAGTCCTCCGTGAGGTGAAGATGATTCTCCTGTGGGAAACATGAGAGGGAGGGAAAATCCAGGGCTTGATTTCACAGCCGGATTTTTAGGGATGCACAGCAAAATTCTCTGGAGATTGGGACTTCTTTCCTTTGCCATTGTTCAGAATTGGTTTCAGATGGCAAAGACCTCACAGAGGTCAGCACTTGAAAATAGAGACTGGGAGCCCTTCAAACTAAAATCTACGGATAAAGACCCGGAAATGGATGCAGTAGAGAAGATGTGAGTTAAGGAATAAAAGAGACTGAGGAAAGACCCCATATTTAAAACTTACATTTACATTTTAAACTTCCAATCCCAAAATTTCAGCCAAGGTCCTGAAGAAATTTGTGGGTTTACTCAGTTGTGTTTAGGGAAAAAGAAGCAAAGATTCTGGGGAAGTGATAAGAGCTGAAATCAATGGGGGGAATAATTAAATGGGGGATAATTAAACTTAGGGAAAAGAAAGGAAAAAGAGGGAAAATTCAGGTAAGGATCGACATGGAAGACAGGGAGAAGAAAACATCTTCCTTCCAAGCTACTCCATGCTGGAATTCTCTCTCAAAGAAAGGAAATACATTCATACAATCCCAGAATCCCAGGATGGCTGGGGTTGGAAGGGACCTTTAAGACCATCTCACCCCATGGGCAGAGACACCTTCATTGTCCCAGGTGGCTCCAAGCCCTGTCCAACCTGGCCTTGGACACTTCCAGGGATCCAGGGGCAGCCACAGCTGCTCTGGGCACCCTGTGCCAGGGCCTGCCCACGCTCCCCTAAATTCCTTCCTAAAATCTACTCTTATCTAAATATTCAACTAAAATGAATCTATCTAAGTGTTTAATTTATATAAATAGTAAATAAATAGAATAATAATGTTTACATTATCAAAGAGAGCAGATTAAACAACCAATTAAGACATTCCTGCCTTTTTTCTTTCTTTTCTTTTTTTTTCCTATTTAAACAGGTCCACGCTGAAATCTTCACCCCAGGGAATTTTTCTCTCCAGTTCTGAAACCCAACACTCCAAATTTTGGGAGAAGTCAACCCTCAGATCCCAGCATGACTCAATCCCGCTCACCTAACACAACATTATCCCTCAGGAATCCAACACACACACACCCAGCGCTCCCCGCCAGCCCCTAATCCCGGGAAAATCGAGGTGGCAACGCATGTGAAAACACTGGTGGGAAGTTTGGATCCTGGGATGTTTTGCTCCAGTCCTTTTCCCTTCCTTCCTGACTCATTTTTCCCACTGGTTTATCCCTAACCGGGGGCTATTGTCTTGTGTTTGTGACATCACAGGCCATCGCTATGGCAACAGTGATGATGTCACAGGGGTGGAATTAGCACCTATTAACAGCAACAGGCACAGGGACGGGATGAATAATGAGTTCAGGGCCTGGATTCGACACAAATTACCAGGAATTTTTTGGACAGGAAAAATCCTTGAAAGGTAAATGGGGCTTATATTTAAATATTATGTTTTCATTGGGCTTGGCCAGCGAACAAAAGCTGATATTTGAGTAATAAAACTGCAAACACCGGGGCGAGAACAGCTGGAGGGTCAGGAAAGCTTTTTCCATGCAAATGAGCCAAGGATTATGACTTTATTTGGAATGCTCATGGACAGGAGCGTGTGCCCTAGAACCCAACAAAGCCCAGGGCTCATTAACGTTGAATTTCTCAGTCTGACAGAGCACGGGGTCGGCAGAGAATTGAGCTGTGTTTAACCGCACTCTGCTCTGAGTTGTCTTTCCCCTCACAATTTGTCTTTGTTTTCTGATTAACTTTATGATTTTCTCCTTTTTCCAGCCTCAAACCCTTTTGGTTGGGATTAGGATAGATTCCCAGCAGCCTCCTGCACCCATCACCAACCAGCAGGAATAAAACCATTGCTGGAATACGGAGTTTTACTAAAACCATTGAGCACATGGACTCTGGGCTGGATTAAACCAGAACTATAAATATTGCCTTTTTCTTATTCCTGTTTTCTTTTGTTTCCTGAGGGAAAAAATGAGGACTAAGATAGAGGATGATAGATTTAGATGGGATATTGGGAAGGAATTCCAGGCTGGGAGGGTGGGGAAGGGTGCCCAGAGAAGCTGGGTGCCTGGAAGTGTCATTGGGGTTTGGAGCAGCCTGGAAACCTGAGCAACATTTCTCAGTGACCAGCCTGGATCCTTTTGTTTCCCTCTTTGATTTGGGACCAGGAGAACTTTTCCACACATCCAACTGGTCCATGGGAAGGAGATAATCCAGAGTGGGAAAGGGGGTTTCTTTCCTCTGGGATGGGTGTGGCGGTGCCTTTGCAAAGGACTCCTGGACAATTCCTGCTGAGCCAAATCCCTCTGACAAACAGGTGCTATTCCCACCTTCTTTCCTTTATTTTTCTATTCCTTGGTCATGTTAATAATTACATTTTCTGAGCCCACAAGGTGTCCCCTGCCCATGGAACTGGATGATCTCCAAGGCCCCTTTGAACCCTAAACCATTCTGGGATTCTGGGATTCATCTGAAGTGTTCAAATAAGGATTGGGGTCACCTGAAGCTTTTCCAACATCCAGGAGGGAGAAGGAGACAACCTCCAGAGGCTGATCCTGCTGCTGTCCCATTTTCTGTGTGGGGACAGCGAAGGCCCAGGAATCCCAGCTCTGATAACTGGAATATTTTGGGGTTAGGACAGGGAATTTGATGCACTGTGAGAGCTGATTTTATCCGAGGAGAGCCACTTGAGCACGGAATCACCACCTCTGACCTGCAGTTCCACGAAGCTCCAGAACAACTCCTTCGCTGAGCAATCAGTCCCCACTTGTCACGCTGTCCTTGCTGGCACCTTCCTCCCCCTGCCCTCAATCTCTGCCATTCCTTGGCATTTATTGTGACATTTTCCTACTGATTTAACAAAGAAAAAAGTGGTTTATTGTGCAGTTTTTTCCCCTAGCAAAATAATACCAATCTGCAGTTGTCCATTTTTAAAGCTTGCAAAGTTTTCCTTTTTCCTTCTTATTTTTCAGAATGAAACTGGGACACTATTTTGCATGGAAAAAGAAAAAAAAACAAAAGAAAAATGACCAGGAAATTGTATCTATTTAATAATCTTCTTATAATTCAAAATCTAAGTTTTGAAGGTGGGTCAGGCTCTGAGATTTGGGTGAAAATTTAGATTTAGGTTGAAACTGCTTAATCTTTCTGCCCTCCTTCAGCACCTTCATCGCACTCAGAGAGGATTCCCAATCTGCCCAGGAGTTCCTGACGGCTGGAACACCCTGTCCCAAGCACCTTCCCGGGCTGAGTGTTTTTCCAGAGGCCCCAAGGCCTCCCACTCCATCCTTTGGCAGGTGACAGCAGCTCCAAAGCCTCCAGGCAGGAGGGTGAAAGCCAAGCCTTGAGGGTGCTGTCAGCGGGGAGGGATGTGCTGGGATGGCGGCTCCGGAGATCCCAGCCAGGCGGAAAACGCCGGGATTTTACTCCCTGCTCTTGACACGCGGATCAACCTGCGCATCCGCTTCCACTGGATCCGGGAGCCAAGGATTCAGCGTGGAGCCACTGTGGGAGATAACACTGCCCTGGGGTGTCCTCAGCTTGTCACTCTGCATCCCAAATATCCTGAGGAGAAACAGCCTCCCTAGGAGAGCATTCACAGCCTCCAAATTATCTTCCCTGCTCTGTAGGAGCATTCATGTGTTTAACACATCTTTTTCTGTCTAGAAATCATCAAAAATGCATATTTTGATTTCCTGAAGGGGCTGGAAGATGTCTCAGTGAAGTCAGAGTGATTTTAAAAGTCACTAAGTCGTGCTTGTTTAGAAGGGATGTTGCTCCCTAAGAGCAACACACACATCTTGCTTTATTAAAATATATAAATATATAAATATATATATATAGATGTAGATGTAGATGTAGATAAAAATAAAAATTAAAATTAAAATTAAAGTAAAAATAAAAATAAAAATAAAAATAAAAAATAAAAATTAAAAAAATAAAAATAAAAATATTAAAAAATATAAACTAAAATATAAATATAAATTAGAGCACATCCCAGACCCTCAGACTTCCTACCTGTGACTCCACACAGACATTTAAGAGAAAGCTCCTGCTTTGATCACATTTTAAACAGGGAAAGGCAGCATTTGTTTTATCCTGCTTTATAGACGGGATGAGCTGAGGCTCAGGGATTTAGGGCTGAGTTTGGGAAGTGTCTCACAGCTGAGATGAGCCCAGGATCAGGGATTTAGGGCTGAGTTTGGGAAGTGTCTCACAGATGGGATTAGCCCAGGATTAAGGGCTGAGTTTAGGGAATGTCTCCACACCATGGATGAATGAAGTCCAAGTCCCTGCTTTTCAGGTCCTTCCCTCTGAACCTCTGTATTCCTCAACAAGGTCACTGTGGCAGACCTTGGTTGACCTTTGGAGATGTTTTCCACATTGGACTGACCTTCCACGAGCTTCAGCGAAGTTGTGTGACTGTTCATGGGCAGGACAGGGAAAATTAATGTTGAGATAACGAGAAACACCCGCTGGAAAAGGTTCCCGTTGCTGCAAGGAGCAGATGCAGCACATCTGGCACCAATTCCCAACCATCCAGCAACAACAGACCACGAGAAGCCCCCAAAAAAAGCAGCCTCAAGTCCTGGGCTGATCCCAGCCTCTGCTGCTGCTCATGTTTTTATGGAAGGCTTCCTGCCGCGATGCTGGGATGGCTCTTCCACGCCGGGTGAGTCACTGGGAGCGTGAGGAGCCAAATCTCCCCACCTCTCAATCCCTCATTTATCACATCCCTCCCCTCCTGGCCGTCTGCACAGGCGTCATCGCTCCAGCTCCGGCTGCGGAGCCAACGCCGCTCCGAGCAGACAGAAATGGTGAAACGAGCAATATTTTTTGCTTCTGCTGCCCTGTATCTCCATCTGATCCTGCATTTAACACCAGGCCAGACGGGCCTGACAAATCCCACCGGCTCTGAAATATTCTCATTCCAGGGAATGCACCATAGGGAAAGTATTCATCCCTCTTGGCCTGGATAAATATACAGGTACAGATAAACATGTGCACGGACACGGATTTTAAACTACGCACACCCACGTGCGCTTTATAACCCTGCACCCACATATCTATAAATCTCCAGCCTCTTCCATGTAAATTTTCCCTGGAGTTCAGCTGCAGATGGTTATTGATAAAATATGAACTAATGCTCACCACATCCCTGTGTGTTTAAGGTGGAATTGAATTTCAGCAATCTCAGCCCACTAAAAGTCAGATTTTAAGCCTGGACCAGTTTTCTGGGTTTCCTGATAGCCAATAAAAAGTGACAGGTCCATCCAGAGGACAATTTGGTCTGGTTTAGGATTTATTGGTTAGATATAGAGGGCAAGTGGGAAGCAGCACTGTTAGAGAGGGAGAAATGATTTGGGAATGTTTGGGGTGGATTTAGATGCTGGTTCAGAGCCCTTAGACCCATTTTCAATGCTGGTGAGTTCCTCTGAGCTGGGCATGAAAATTCCCATTATAATCCTCGGGAAACTACTCAGTGCAGCCAGGTGGATCCTGAGGAATAACACAGGTGAGCCCAAAATAGTCATCTGCGAGCTGGTGACCTGAATTTTGGTCTCTGCAGGAGCTAAACTCAGTTCAGGCAAGTTGTTGATCTCCAAATAAACTTACGGGATGGAGACTATGAATTGGTGGAGACATCAGCACAGGGATCCCACCGATGGCACAGGACCTCCAAAAAACCTGCATCTTTTTGGGGTGGAGCTGGAGGATCCACAGGCTTCACTCAAATATTTCAGTATTCAAAGCTCAGTACTCAAAGAGCCTCAGAATTCCAAGGACTGGGATTGAAGGAGATAATTAGATGGTAATTGGCCACAGAGAGATGTGGGGCTCAGCTTGGATCACAAAGTCTGGGGCCACCGGAGGCCTGACGGAAGGACAAACCTCCAAGAATTCTCAGGAGATAATTATTAAAAAGGGATCCTGAGGATTTTCCTTCACCTGAACCATCCCAGAGAATCTTCCTTTTGATTTCTTCCCGGTGCCATTCACCTGGATAGAGAATGTTCAGCGTGAGCTCCATTTTAGGCTTTGCAGGAACGTCAGTGGTCACCAGGAATGCAGACTGACAGGAGAAACTGTTAAAAAAAAAGAAGAAAAAGTGAAGTAAAAAAAATCAACAAATTGCAGGATTTAATCTCCATGTCTCCCTTAGGGACTTGGTGTCCATTGGGAAGAAAATTCTTGTTTCTAGCAATTATTGTTGGTATTTTTGACTAATTCGTTGGATTGCCAGTGATTGTTCAGGAAATGATTATAATATATGGAAACAAGTGTTAGTGCATATGGAAGTACAAATTTGTTTAATTATTAATATTTTCATGGCTCTTTGAGAGCAGCAAATGCCAAGTTGCCCCTACAAGAAGAACACAGAATCTGGGAGAAGAGCAGACCCTGTTTCCCGGGATTGTCCACCAGTGGAATGCCAGCCCTAACGCCCCCCTGGTTAAAAGTGACAAAAAATGATGGAGACTCCAGAATTTCCTTGAGAAATTCCACAGCTGTTAAGTCTTGCAGGAGCTGAGCTCATGGGTGTGATTCAGCGGCGATGAATTTCCAGCACGGGGCCCTCGAAGGTTCAACCCAGCACTGGGCAGCAGCTGGAAAACCACACAACTTCTCTTCCTGACCTGTTGGAAGCAGGAATTCAGCTCAGGAGGGCCAAGGCTGAGCAAAGCCAGGATGGGCAGACGCTCATGGCAAGAAGAGAGGTTTCAACCAGAGCATGAAGTTCACCTGGAGGTGAACTCAGCTCTCAGCTGAGGCTCGGTCAAAAATCCACTGACCTCAATCCAAAGCTTTCCATTGGCAGGGTTCGAGTTAGTTTGGAAGTGATGGAAAAACTCCGCAGTTTCACCTGGGGTTTGCCCTGCTTTGGGAACTTGCAGGTGCTGGGATGAGCTGTGGGCTCCTGCTCTGCTCAGGGGCTTCAAAGCTCAGCTCAGACACCTCCGTGCCTGGGAAAAAACCACTCAGACAGGTGAGTATTTAAATCTGGACGTTCTCCAAAAATACATTTTCTAAAGGAAATTTGTACGGTGTTGAAAAAAGGCAAAATTATCCACGTCACAGTGACACTGATGAACCCAAAGGATGGCTCAAGGCAGCCATGACCTCCCAGTTTTCCAATTTAGGGATTTTCAGGCTTAATCCCGTAATTGTGCTGCTCATGGATTCCCTTTCTTTCCAGAAATATATCTCGATGTAAGTCAGAACCAGGCTGTATAACAATAACTGAGTGAAACAGTAAATTCAAATGAATTCAGAGGTTTTTAATCTGAATTATGATAAAATAATCTTCTTTTATCCATTGAAGGCTAAATCAAGGATTTTGTCTGAGTTTAAATTCAACAAGAGTGAAATATTTTGAGTATTGGCTCCTAAGAGGAGAAATTTCCACTTCAAGGTGGAACGACCTGAGAAATTCCAAAAATTTCAGATGAACAGCCTGGAGTTCATTAAAAAAAAGCAATTATGGGCTCCTAAAAATCTCCTGGTCCATCCCAAAATAAAAAAAGGAGTTTGACTTGAGTTTCTACTCACAAATATTTAGGACAAAGGCTGTGTCAAGACATTTATCCAGTGCACACAAGTTTTCCTAGCAGCCTTGGTTTTACAAAATGCATTTATTCCACTTCAAGTTTGGGGTTGTCTTTTCCATAAATTCAGCTGGATCCCGCCGGATGAGTGGTGGGATAACAATCCTACAGCAAGGTGGACACGGATCCTCCCTAAAGGCAATTTCTACTTGGATGAACTCCTAGGAATAGAAATTAAATAATCATCAAGCCTTTCATGATAAAATGCACGTCTGTATTGATAAATAAATAATAAAATAATCATAAAATCATCTCCTTTGCTGCCCTGACCACTCAAAACCTTCATGCAGAGCTGAAAATCCCCGTTCTTCCCATTCAGTATCCGCCAGGAATTTTTCCTTTGACTGACTCCAGATCCAATATGTGCACACTCAGGTTGGGAACATTTTTCTCATTCCCAGAGAAATTTGTGAGGATACAAAAATGCTGTTTATGAGAACATAAAAAATGCCCTTTATTTTTTAATAAGGAGACAACGCTTGAAGTCTGCCAGAGGTTTCTTGATTTCTTCCCAGGAATTTTCAGAGGGAAACAACAAAAGTTGATTATTTTCCTGAACTTTGAGGGAGATTCAGCTCTGAAGGCTGTGTGGCCACCGCTGGCTTCTCCAAGGTTGCCACTTATTCCAGGGTCTCCTCATTTTGCTGGAATAATGCAAGGAACAATCAGAACAACACCAAGAAGAGGGGTTTGTCTATTTGGGGGTTGGTTGGCTGAGGGTTTCTTTCCGTGGGGGGGACAGCACATTATATTCCAGGAAGGAATAATTCCATTATGACATGGAATTTTAAATGGAATCGGATGCCAGCAAGGGCGGGAGAATCAGTGCCAGGAAGCGTTGTCACAGATTTACAAACCCATTTACACACAGGCGTAAGGGAGCAGTGAACAGCTATGAGTAAGTCATTAGTAAACAATTATCAGAGTACCTATGCCATGATTCCTCCTTGGAATCACTCGGATCCCTGACTTTGCACAACCCCATCAACCTTCTCAACCCCGTGACCTGCCCTCCGAAATATTCCGCAGTGACATTCCCGACAGCGAGGAGCGGCATCCACAACACGGCAGCAGAAAATCCCATTCCTGTACAAACCCAGGCGTTTGCAAACTGGGAAAACAAAGGGAAAACTTGGGAGAACAAGGTGTAAACCTGACTCCAAGCTTTCCACCCACTGAGGCTCCAGGTTAGGAAGGAAAAATATTTCCAAGGCCCATGGACTCAGTTAATGGACATGGATTCACTAAATTTGGCGCTTTTTTTGACTAAATGTAGTCTTGGGAATGGCCTTTAGGGATGAAATCATCCAATCCTGAAATAAGGAATGAAGAAAGGAGAGATAAACCCCATTCCTTATCTATTTAATATGGAATAATGTAAATAACTCCTTGGCTTAGACCCAACATCAAACGCGGAGAAAATTGAGATTTTCTTTGGAATTTTTCTCACCTACCTCCAAGGTCGTGACACTCCAAGACAATAAATATTGGAAAAACAAAACTAAATAAACATGAATACGCAGGAATTGAGTGAATTAAAACTTCCTAGGGGGTCCCTCAATAATACTGGGTCGGATTATTAATTACTAAAGTTATTTTGCATGAAGTTATTTTTTGAAACCTGAGTCTGAAAGCAGAAATGTTAAAATTCTTACACCATTCTTGGACCTTAGAAGAATTAATAATAATAATAATAATAATAATGATGTATAAGATCTAATACAGGTGATTATTATTATTATTATTATTATTATTATATTTTCTGTAAAATTTTGATAGGTTTTGACACCATTTTTCCATCAATATTAATTAATAATATTATAATTGATATTCCAGTTTAAGGATCCCTTTTCTAATAATGTTCTTTTTTTTAACTCATCTCTTACTTCTTTTTTTTTTTTTTTTAATAGCAAAATTCTTTCTCCCTCCTGTATTTTTTATGTCCTAGGATTTTTTGGGGGTGTTTTTATGATTTTATTTTTCCATACTTTATTGCAATATGGCTTTATGGACCCCAAGTGCACCGTAATAAACGATGGGAAAAATAACTTACAAGGGCAATAATCCCAGTTATGGCTGCTATGGAATATCCACGAAGGAATTTTAGGAGCTCCAGCAGCCTGGGACAAAGTTTAGTTTATCTGAAAGGCTGCTGGAATTTGTCTTTTTTTATGGGGATATTCAGAAACACTTCAAAAATGCAGCTTAATTCCCAGGCTGGTGCTTCTTGGCAAAGCTCTGTCCTGGAAAGGATTATGGTTCGATCCCAAAAAACCCAGGCAAGGATTCCCACAGGCTTCCCTGGGCTTTCCAAGTTTCCCCAGTACCTCATCTCAATTTAATATTTAAGGAGGCAGCAGTGACAAAAATGATGGGGGGAGGAAGTTTCCCAGTGGATTTTGCCAGAAGCTTCTTCAAAATTATCCCAGGCTCCATGAATCCTTGGGGCTCAGGAGCAGTGGATAATAATCCTGGTCCTCACTCGTGGTCTTTCCAAGGTTTCTTTTCTTGCTCTGGGTTTGAGGGATCAATAAAAACCTGCAACTCCTGAGAGCCAGTGGCTCATTTCCTTCCATAGGCTTCATCCGGAGATCTTTCGGGAGACGGAAGAGGAGGGAACAAGGACCACTGTTTGTCCTTTGTTTGCAGCCAGGAAACACAAAGTTATTTCTCCAAATCTGCAGAAAATTTGGGAAAGTTCATCTCTGCTTCCATATTTGTATCCATAAAGAGACTGCACAAACCGCTCATGGCCTTTTCCATCTGCTGCACAAGGATTTGGAAGACTTTTGCCATTCCTGCCTGGAGCAACCTCAGCTGGTCTCCATAGGTCCTACCAAGAACTGCCAAGTGCTGCTCTCTGATTTGGCCACACACTCTACACACAAATTATTAAATTACACACCTCCTCTATTTGCATATTTGCTTTTATATCCATACCCATGCATATTTCATGGTTTATATGTATTTATTTCGTGTCTCCTTGCACCTCGGCTTAGACACGGAACCCATAATTATGTTGAGACATCAAGAAATCTTTAGTTTTATTTTTTATTTTCATGTGGTTCCAGGCTTAGAACGAAGAAAACAGGGAAAAGGAGTTGTGGCAGAAGATGGGAAAAGAAGGGAAACACGCCAGTGCTACAGAGAGGTGGGCAGTGAAGGTGTTGTCTCTAAGAAATTATCTGCTCTCCTCCCAGTCCACCCACTTTCCAATTAAACAAAAGTAAATCTTCCTCTTTTTTCCCTCTGGGAATGGGGAGCTGTTCCTGCTGCTATCCGGGACAGGACTTGACAGCTCCCATCAGGAATGGGCGTGAAGTTGCCCAGATGTGTCTGCTGAAGGAACCATTTTCCTCGTGATGACAGAAGCCTGGCAAGATTCCCAATCGAAATCGGACGGGGGATTTCCCCCCCGCCCCCCCCCCCCCCTCTTTCCAAACAAAAAAAAATCAGGAAAAGAGAAACTTGAATGGGTCAACCACACATAAATGAGAAATCTCCCTATTTCTTTTGGGGTTTTTTTAAGGTTTTCAGAAAAGACAGGAAATCTTAACACTGCCCTCCCCAGGGCCTCATCTATCAATCAGGTCTTTCCTTTGGCTCCAGGATATTCCATCCCTCTCCCTCTCTTCCTCAATTTGTAGTATCTTGTACAGGAACCCCAGGCCATGTTTAATATGTTTGGGTTTTACACTGACAACATAAAGGTCAACATTTAAGTCAGATTGTGGAATCAGAGCAGTCCCTTGGGATGAGTCACAGAGCCAAATAATTCCCATTTAATTGTCCTCTTCTCCCACGCCCCCCCCCTTCCTCCTTCCAAACAGCAGAGTCCTATTATTTCCTTATTCCCTCTGCCTTGGAATTATATCAGGGCTGATCTCGGGTTTATATGAAGCCGGGATCAAATTTTCCAAAGCACTTAAGCGAGGCTTTGGTCATAAAAGCCTGAGAAATTGGAGACGGAAGAAGACTCTTTTTTTTTTCCATAGTCAGATCCATGAGGATTTGGAGGGACAAAAGACACCTGAACTCCCTGGTTTTATAAGACAGAGAGAGGAATAAACACAGCCTTGGGGTTTAACTTCGTATTCGGCTAGAAACATTTCGGATTTTGGGAATTCCGAACTGCCGGGTGTGGGTATAGACTGGAAAGGTGAAACCTGGAGAAGGAGCTGGGGATAGCGGTGGGTGCCAAGGGGAACAGAGGATGGGAATAAACCTGAGGGCCACCCACTGTAAATAAGGCAAACCACACCATAATGTGGCAAATTCCAGAGAATCCCAGAATCCCACGAGATGGATAAAGTTGGAAGGGACTGCTGGAGATCCTGCTCAAGCAGGGTCCCTGTTACTCAGGAGAAGCTCTGGAATTCTCATCCTTCCAGTGCACAAGGCTTGGCTGACCTGATCCACAGCTGGCTCTAGTCCTGTCCCACCTGGGATTTTGGACTGGGAGACCTCTCCTTGTCTCTTCCAAATAATTTCTCCATTATTCATTGATTCTGATAATATCAGATTGCTCCGAAATTGCCGTCCCCAAAACCACATTTCTGACCTTCCCTAAAGTCCACAGAAACCGAGAACATTTGAATTGTAGAAGAAATTGGAGGGCTTGTTTCTTTCTCCAACTTGTCCCATGGCCTTCCACGGTTTAATTTTCACCACACAGCTGTAGATTTGGATTTCATCGTGTGCACATAGATGAAATCCCACCTCCCGTGCCTGATTCCCCAGATGCGTTAGCGGGGAGAAGGGATATGAAGCGATCTCAATGCTCACCGAGGTTTCTGATGTTCCTGGCCACCATTATTGGCCACCCAATTCCAGGGGCCAAGCATTCATTTGTAGCTGAGGAGAATCTTTGGAACAAGTCCTGTGAGCGATTAGAGGTTGTGCCCCCGGATTCATAACGAATTATTTTAACTGCTGTGCCAGCCAAACCTCTCTAAGTGTGTTCTGTTGTGTCTCGAAAGAAAGATGGGGATCAGAAATTCGGAGTAGAAATAGTTCCTTTATTCAAACGTAGATAAAAACACACAGAATACCCTCAAAACTGCTGGAATTTTTATCCTCAGGTCCTTGAAACTGGCTTGGATAGCTGAGTTGTTGCTCTAAGCTGAGCTTTTCAAGGTGAAATCACACCCTGATTCAACAAGGAAATTCCCAGCATGGATTGTGTGGATGCCATGATCCCCGAGTTCGCTGACATCACTAAAGTCAGGATTTCCTCCCTGGATTGGGTACCTGGTGCCATTGGAATCCTCCGCAGGGTGTTTGGGTAAGACCAAGATCCTGAGGCCCTCTGTCCTTCTGGAGCTGACATCCAAAATCAGGGAATAATTAAGGATGGAAAAGACCTCCAAGATCGTCATCAAGCCCAGTCTTCAATCGAACATCTCCATGGCCACTAAAACATGTCACAAAATGCCACATCTCCTGTTTGTTGAACACTTCCAGGGCTGGGGACTCCACCACTTCCTTGAGAAGCCTCTTCCAATGTTTAATCACTCCTTTCCAAAAAGGAATTTTTCCATAATATCCGACCTCAACCTCCCCTGGAGCAAGTTTAAAATTTATGTAATTGTTTAATAAATTAATAGATCAATTTTTTTTTCTCTTCTCAGTCCATATTATTGTCCCTGGTGGGAAAATATTTCCTGGGAGAAGCCAGGACTTTTTATTCCTGAAATGTAAAGCCATGGCAAACTGCTAGAAGGAAATCTTGGAGTTTTATTCCAAATCTTTGCTTTGTCTTGGGTTTGAGGTGTTTCATGATTTTAGGAAAGGCTTCCGATAGCAAAGGAAATGTTGACTGGAGAATGTATCCTGCGGGATCGTGTCCTGGGTGGATCTCTGGAAAAAATTCGGCTTTCCTTATTCTCCAGACACCTTTCCTGAAATAGTTTATTGTAGTCAGAAGAAGGATAATTAAAGGATAATTATTCCCATCCTTATGTTCTTAACACTGGGACTAACTGGGAAGGAATTAGAAGGGAAGTCCCGTGGATACAGGAAAAAATCAAAAATTTTCAGATTTCTGCCTCAAACTGCCCTGAGTGGTACAAACAAAGTCAGATCCATGAATTCCCCAAATTTCATCACCTTTAACGCTTCCAGAGCAGCAGGAGCATTCCATAGGTTCAGGAATCAAGCGTGTAAAGAGATGAAATTCAGCACTAATGGCATCTTTATGTGAATATTTAAATTCAGGCTGCGAAACGCCCACGTTTTATTGATGTCTATAAAATACATGGCAAAAGTTGCTGCATTTTTGGGATTAAATTTAAATGAGAAGATGTGAGACCTTTCAAGGAGGAAAATAAAATAACCCTGGATTGTATCCATAATTCCCTACTGCAGGAACGTTGCTTTACCATGAGAGGTGGAGAGAGGAATATTTGTTGCCTGGCTATAGATTGAATTTAAAAAGGTAAATTTAGCAGCCCATTAGTGTCCTGCTGGAACAGGACTGGAGGACACGGAGAAGGATTAAGCATTCCCAGAAAGAAACATAAAAGAATATGAAACACATAGAAAACAATGCATAAAAGAAGGGGGGAGGAAAGAAAAAGAAACAACATTTTTTCCAGGCCATGCCCAGAATAATTCAAAGCAAATGCGGAGCCTTTCCCTACAACGGGACAACCACAGAGGGTCACATGAG
This sequence comes from Corvus hawaiiensis, assembly GCF_020740725.1. Classification (NCBI taxonomy): domain Eukaryota; kingdom Metazoa; phylum Chordata; class Aves; order Passeriformes; family Corvidae; genus Corvus; species Corvus hawaiiensis. Next base: position 1,666,043 of record NC_063213.1, on the reverse strand, counting down.
CTCTGTGGTTGTTTGGTTTCTTGTTAGTCCACCCCGTTATCTCAGTGGCCCTGGAAGTATTAGTGGGAAATATCCCTTGGATCTCCCAGTTTGCCAACTGGCTGCTTTGTATTTATTTTGTAATTCTTCTGATTATTCGATGGATGAATTCTGGGCTGCCTTTGCCCCCCTCCCAGGAAGAGAGAAGCATCAGCTCCCCACACGTTTCTCATCTTTGGGATCAAACGGATTCGTGGAAAATCTGCTTTGCTGTGGGCAGCACTCCGATACTTTTCCAGTGTTTGGAGAAAGGATTTAGGTACACACTCAACTTCCACATTTTTCCTATTTTTTGGTCACCCCAGCCAGGCTCTGGTGGACGGAGGACGGAGCTTTCCACACTCCAGAACCTGCTGCAAGCTGGGATTTTACCACTGGAAGAACTGGTTCCAATGGCTGCTCCCATTCCCAAGTGCCAGCCCCGTTCCCAGCTCCTATTTATGTATTTATGAGGTGGGATGAGGAAAGAGGCTGAAATTAAACCCCAACAATTAGTGTTGCCCCAGATTTGCTCCCTGGTCTGGCCCAGGGCGATGCCAAAGGAGGGTATGCTCTGGTTTGGGCTCCCAAATTTAATGGATAAAGGATGGAGCTCTGAGCAGCCTGGGCTGGTGGAAGGTGTCCCTGCCCATGGAACAGGGTCGGAACTGGATGATCCCTAAGGTCCCTTCCAATTACGGGATTCTATGATGGAATTAAAGGCAAAGCTGCTCTGGCCATGCGTTGCTTTCCATGACGGTTTTCCCAACCCTTCCAGGACCTCAAGGACATCAGTGCCAGGACACTCTCTGCGCCTCAAGACCATTTCATTTCTCTCCAGATTTCCTGGATATTATCCAGGATATCCGAACCCAGTGTAGTCCAAGCCAAGTGCTGCAGAGCTTGGGGCAGCCTTAGTGCTGCACCTGTACCCAGAGCTTTGCCAATTTGGGGTCAAAGTCAGGGCCAAAAAACCCCAAAGGGGAACATTTTTATTGGTGTTTTCCGTGTTTTGTCATTCATATCCCAATTTCAGGAGAGGGACACCAGTTGTCTTGGGATTACTTCATGATGTGTATCCCATATCGCTGCCTATGCCCAGGAATTAACTTTGTGCGGAGGTGATCTCTACATGCAGGAGATGGAGAGTTGAACTTTTTTCCTTCCCTGGAATTTCGGATTTTCTCCCTTTTCTGCTGGACTGCTTCAACATCAGAGCACATCGGGAGGACTTTCCACTGAGCGCAGAGGGCCTGGCCCTGGGCCAAGCCCCAGCTCCGAGGAGACCAAAGGGAGGACTCGAACACTTTCCCAGGTTTTTTCTCCACAGTGAGAGATTTTACTATTTAGCATTATTTTCCCTTTCCTGTATGTTTGTTAAAATAAATAGTTTTTATCTCTTTCACTTTCCTTCGAGGAAAATCTATTTTTCCCGAACCTGGTGGGGGAGGGGTGGTTGTGCCTTCTCTCAGAGGATATATTTCTAAATTTGGCCAAACCGGCACAGCAGTGCACAGCTCATTCCTCACTCTTCCTTGCTCTTTGCCTGTCATTAAATACGTAGCTGGAAGCTCCTTATGGAATTGTTTAGGTTGGAAAGGACCTTTGGGATCATCGTGTACAACCATTCCCCCCGTACAGCCAAGGCTGCACTGACCATGTCCCCAGGTGCCACATCCACACATCTTTTAAATTCCTTCGGGGATGGGAACTCCACCACTGCCCTGAGCAGCCTGTGGAGGTCTGGACAACCCTTTCCAGGAAGGAATTTTCCATAATATCCAACCTAAATCTCCCTAAAACTGCTACTGGATTTCTGTAGGCATCATGCTCTGTCTGTACCTACATCACCTCCTCTTGTTTAATTTTCTGCCTTGTAACCATTTCAAGGTTCACAGCACCAACTGCAGAGTTGGATTTGAAGGTTTTCAAGGCATAGGTATTTAGGATTTTAGGATTTTCAAGGTATAGGTATTATTTAGGATTTTAGGGATTTTCAGGATAAAGGTATTATTTACAGACAGGGAAGATCGTAATGAGGTTATTGGCGAAGAACTGCTCTGTTCATTACATGCAGGAGCAATTAAAGCTCTGGGATATTGCATTTTGGGGTCTTTCCTCTTCCTGGGACAACACAAAAACTGGTTTAGAATGCACCAGTAAATTCCTGCTATCTCCTGCTTCCAAGTGGGTGGAGAAGGAATGTTTTCCATATCATGACAGACCAAATCCAGCCCAGCCAAGCACATGGAGAATTGAATTATTTCCCTCTGAACTCAGTTGCTTCAGAAAATACAACACAGAAAGCATGGGAACACCATGGAAAGCCTGGAATTGAATAGATCCCAGCTGAAAGAGATGGAGAAGGAAAACACAGGAGCACAAAGCGAAGGAAGATAAACCAAGTGAATCCAGAAATATTCCTTTTCCTTTTTTTCCCTGTTTTTAACTGGTTTGGGTTCTTCCCCAGCCAAAGCCCACTGAGAACATTAATCTGTGTCAGGTCTTGCTCAGGCAGAAAGCAGAGAGTTCATTTATGTTTTGCCACATCAAATTTTATCTGTCCCTCGCCTGGATTTTCCACCTGGCACAAGGTCCTGGGGTTTTGAACTTCCTTGAAGGAGGTAGGGCCCAAAAACCACAGGACAGATAATAATTCTTCATTAGAAGGGTCCTTAGAGAGACGTTAACAAAATAGATTTGGGAGCAAAATGAGTGGATTGTTTTAAAAATAAGTAAAACACACAGTAGGGATATGAAATTCATGGAATTATGGAATGGGTTGGGTTGGAAGGGACCTTAAAGATCATCCCATTCCACCCCTTCCGCTATCCCAGGTTGCTCCAAGCCCCGTCCAGCCTGGCCTTGGACACTTGCAGGGATCCAGGGGCAGCCACAGCTGCTCTGGGCACCCTGTGCCAGGGCCTCCCCATCTCACAGGGAATAATTCCTTCCCCAAATCCCATCCAACCCTGCCCTCCTTCAGTTTCAGGCCATTCCCATTTCATTTCCTTATGAAAAGTATGAAAACAGCACAGATTCACCTTCTCAGCCGTCACAAAGGGTCACTGGCAGAGCCAAAATGAGAACTTTCATCACTTCATTTCCACCAATCATTATGGGTGAATCTTCGTCGCGACTTGTTTGGTAGCTCAGGGTACGGCTTTGAAGATTTGGTGCTGTGAGGAGCGGCTGAGGAGCTGGGAAGGGGCTGGAGAATTCCTGAGGGAGCTGGGAAAGGGGCTCAGCCTGGAGCAAAGGAGGCTCCGGGGGGACCTTGTGGCTCTGCACAAGTCCCTGACAGGAGGGGGCAGCCGGGGGGGTCGGGCTCTGCTCCCAGGGAACAGGGACAGGAGGAGAGGGAATGACCAGGGGAGGCTCAGGTTGGACAGCAGCAGGAATTTCTCCATGGAAAGGGGGATCAGGCCTTGGAACTGCCCAGGGGGGGTTGGAGTCCCCATCCCTGGAGGTGTCCCAGAAATTCCTGGATGTGGCACTCGGTGCTCTGGGCTGGGGACGAGGTGGGCAGCGGGCACAGCTTGAACTTGACGATCCTGGAGATCTTTTCCAACCTCTGTGGTTCCGGAATTCCATGATTCCCTTGTCCACCAAGCCCAGCTTGGCTGTACTGAGCTAACAGAAGTAGCCCTGGGCACATAAACCCTCAACCTGAGAAGCTTCATCCTTCTCTTTGTGTTCGCAACTAATTTCTTCCCAAAGGTGCTTCCTAGAATGCATTTCCCAAATTAAACTGCTCATTCTGCTCCCAGACAGAAGTGTCCTGCTTGGGCCTGAAGAATTGCCTGGAAAAAACGGCCATTCCCTGCAAAAAAGGGCCATTCCCTGCCAAAAATGGCCACTGATGTGGGAAGCCCCATCTCCAACCCCTGAAACAATTTCTGCTGGCCAAGGGATGTGCTGAGGGTGTTTCTATTTAAAACCTGAGCTAAAAGGAGTCGAGGGAAAGCAGAAGGAGAAGCAGGAGGGGGAGGAAAGAAGGAAAAAAATAAAACCCAAGGAAGGGGGGGTGGGGAGGAGTTGTTGGTGCCCGTTTCCATGACACGTGAAGTGTGTGGGGTGTGACAGAAATCCCATGGCCTGGTCCCACGGTGACAATGGCACTTCGGGAGCAGTGGGAACAGGAGCTCCAATCGACCTTGTAAGTGGAGATTAGGGAGCTGCGACAATTCTCCCCGGCTAAATCCCTCCCTGGAGCTTCGGAGCAGCCCTGGTGGGTTTGAAATGTCCCTCGTGGTTCCCACGACCTGCAGATAACCCAAAAGGAGCTGGCAGGGTGTCAGGGCAGGCACAGACAGGGCAGCTCCAGGGGCAGCTGTGCCATCCTCACCCGCTGTGCCCCCAAAAACACGGGGAGGGCGCTCAAAAGGGAAGCAAAGCTTTGGGCTCTTCCTGGGGACAGAGAGGGGTTTAGGAACCCCCTGGGAAGCACCTGAATTTCCCATGGTGGGAGAGAAGTGGATATTTTAGGGTTTCACTTTCCACGTGCCCTGCGAGGGCCCTGCTGGAGCAGGGAGCTGCTTCCAGATGATCCCGCTGTGATCCCTTCCAGCCTGACCCATCCTGTGTGGCTGCAGTGTCCAGACTAACCCCTAACCAGAAGGAATTCCACTCGCCCTTCCCAAACATCTTGCCCGGAGCTGGGATTGGCCGCGTTCAAGCCATGGTGCTTAAAACTCTGGCATCAAATCTCCTCCACCTGCGTTTGCTTTAAACTCTGCCTTATTACCAGCTTAATAAAAACTGATATTAATGTCTTCATTTCTTTCTGCAGGGGCTGGGATTATGAGCCTGGCAGCCGACCAAGGGTTTTGCTGCAAATTGCACAGCAAAGGTCTTGTGCAAATGGTATTTTATTCCCTGGGTTATGAGTAAAAGGATTTTCCAGAGGCAAAGGAGGGAAATAAAGGTGATTTTTGAATAAAAGAGGGTGCCTGAAGCGATCTGGTGAACCAGAACTGTTCAGAGAGCAAATCTTTCCTGATTATTTTGATTTATTTTTTCTGGTTAGGAGCTGTAAAATATTCTGCTGTCACAACAGATATAAAGGTGAGAGTCCAGTGGTTGTGGCCACTCTTGGGGTTTTTTTGGACACAGTGCCTTATTTTGTCCTTTATTTCCTGAATTCCCAGCTACAAGAACCACCCGACTCTCAGACCGCTGTTTTTATTCAGAAATTGTATTTCTTCCTTACAGCAATAAAGAAACACTCGAAAATACGATGCCCTTAAGCCTCTAAAATCAGAATTCAAACCAAAGGGATGCTGTTGTTGTCAGTGATCATGGAATCATGGAATGGTTTGGGTTGGAAGGGACCTCAAAGATGAAATTCCAGCCCCTCCTGCCATAAGCAGAGAATCTTTTACTTGATCGGGTTACAAATAGAAAATTAAATGATTTTTATATTCATCTTTTTTTTTTTTTTTACTCATTTTTGACAGCAGAGGACTGCAAAGCAAGGCCCTTGTTGTGCCCATACCCCACAGCCGAGCTCAGCTGAGCAAATTCTTTGGGATCAAGTCCCAGTTTCTCCTAAAAACCCCATTACCAGCTGGTCCTATCAAACCATTCCTCATATTTTTGCTGTCGCTGCTGTCCCTGGTGAGGTTTCTGACCTCAGAATTTCACGCTTTCACTTCCAGTCCTGGTGGCCCTGTCTTGAGCAACTGGATTTTTATTCTGATAACAGCAGCTGAGTGACACTCAAATTATCACAAAAACCGGGTCAGTGACACTGGAATTGTCAAGGAAAATTGTTCCCTTTCCACTGACTCTTGCACTCATTTTAAGACCAGAGGCTCAGCCTTGGGTGCTGTGACCCGAGAACTCTCCCCGCACTCAGTGAGTATTTTACAACAGCTTTATGTGCTGACTAATCCACCAGTTGAGTTATTCCTGCTTTAAAGTCATTAATTCTGCAGGACTGGGGTCTTTGAGCTCTGGGAATTACTGGGTTTGTAAAAAAATTGGCTTTGTGTTTCCATCTAGTCCTTTTCATCACGTGCTGAAAAGTTCTGAGCTTGGATCCTTCAAGAATCTTCAAAATTCTTCACCAGAGGCTCCAGTTCTGCCCGTGGTTTGTTAAAATTATTGGGATTTGTGTTACTGATTTCAACCAGGGCAAAATGGGGCACCGGAAACCAAATGTATTCATCTCCCCACATCCAACTCCTCCAGAAGCTGGAGAGGCTGAGTCAAGAGGAATAAAAGCTTTTGGAAGAACCTCCAGCATAAATCCCTGGAAGTGTCAAAGCTGCAATGAGGAACAGAGCAGCTCCCTGGATTTGCTGTCTGGAAGAGCCTCTGGAGTGGTTCCATCCTCTCTGGAGCTGATTGGAGCCTTTTCCAGCTTCTGTTTCCAATGACTTTTTATTCCTGGGCTGCCACTCTCTCGTTACCAGTTCATTGATAAGGAAATTTTTTTTAAAAAAAAGCAAAAACAAGAGAAAAGAAAAAATCCTTTGATTCCATTTCCTTTTGGTAAGATTTCCTTAAAAGTTCTCCTTGGTTGTTGTTGATATTATTCCAATTGGAAGGGGCTGTTGTGGATGCACTTCCAACTGCTGGGGTGACTCAGCCCAGAGAATTCCTGCCTGGAATTGCTGGATCCTGCTCAAATTCCTGAAATCCAGCCTGAGGCAAATCTTTTATGGTTTCTGAGTCTTTTGATCCTCCAGAACTTCGATCATAGCTGATCAGTTGTGTTATCCCTTAGGATTCCTGGGAATACATCTGCAGACGAGACAGTCTGTAGTTCCTGGGAGTGTTCTCCGTTTAGGATTGAGCTCTGCCTGCTCTCTACAATCCCATAAAGGAGGATGGAGCCAGCTGGGATTGATCTCTTTTCTGAGGGAATGAGGGACAGCACAAGAGGAAACAGCCCCAGGTTGTGCCAGAGGAGGTTTAGATCGGGTTTTAGGGAATATTTCTCCACAGAAAGGGTGGTCAGGCGTTGGAACAGGATGACCAGGGAAGTGGTGGAGTCACCATTCCCGGAAAGGTTTATAAAAGTTGGATGTGGCACTTGGGGACATGGATTGGGTGGATTTGGCAGTGCGGGGGAATGTTGGGGCTCGATGATCTCAGAGGGCTTTTCCAACCTTAATAATCCTGTGATTCCCAGAATCCCCCAAATCCTCACCTGAGCAAATCCTCTGTTATGTCTGAAAGCTGGCATTGAGGGAATAGGTACAACTGAGGCTATCCCAGAAATAACCCTGGAGCAGGGACTAGATGGACGTGCTGGAACTGTCCGAATTCCCTGACTTTTCCGAGGAATGGCATTTTCCATGTCTGGACTCAGGGATGACTGCTCCACTTCCCTGTGCCCAAAAAGTCGGGTTAAGCACAGAAGCTTCGGAAAGGCGTTTTCCAACTGTGACCCACCGTATCCAATGGAAAGTTACGTTTATCTCCCATTCACTGAAAATTTCATGCAGATAACAAAAGTAACAAAAAAAAAAAAGATATAAACTCCCAAAAAAAAGTTCTAAAATTCTGTCATGAAATTAACTACTTTTAAGTTTAATAATTTTAAATTATTTCTTTTTTGCTAATGATTGTCATTGAAATAACACGAGAGCTGTGGCAGATTTCGGTGCTACGGATTAAATCCCAGCTGAACATCCGATTCCATTCCCAGTTCGTGGAATCCGAGGATCACGGAATACCCTGAGCTGGAAAGGATCCACAGGGATCACCCAGTCCAACCCCTGGCCCTGCACAGACATCTCAATGCATCCCTGAGAGGGTTTTCCAAATGCTCTTGGAGCTCTGGCAGCCTTGGGAATGTGCCCATTCCCTGGGGAGCCTGGGCAGTGCCCAACCTCCCTCTGGATGAGGGACCTTTCCCTAAAATCCAACCTGCCCCTCCCCTGGCACAGCTCCAGCCATTGCCTTGTGTCCTATCATCCTAGAGAATTCCTCCAAGGTAAGATGCAGCTTTTCCAGAGGGTAAAACTGTGGGAAACAATCCCTCATTTTTTCAGGCCCTCATTCACCACTCATCTGTATTTACCATCCAAACCTTCAGGCTTCCAAAAACCTGGGATTGTACAGAGCAGGAAAGCACAAGTGTGGGATTGTCTGGGATTTTTTCCTCTTTGCTTTTGCTGTTATTTATCCTTTCAGGAAGGAATTCCGCTTGCCAAGGCTCGGGATCATTGTTGTCCCTTCCCTGCAGCTCCGTGGCATCACCGACTCCTCGAGCGGGGCAGGGAAGGGCCTTGACTCACCAGAGGTGTCACAAAAGCCATTAAATGTCACAACCAGGCCTGAAGCCACCTCTTGGCAGGTGGAGCAAGGTGGTTCTCTCCAACCACTCCAAGTCCAGGGAGAGCTGGCAGTCCCAGACTTTTCTTTCCCTGTTCTAGCACAACTTACTGTGAAGCAAAGCAAAATTCAGAACATGCCATTCATGCCTGCCCGAGTTTTGATTGTTTTATAGACAAACATCCCCGTTTTATCTCGTGATTCCATTTCAATTACAGCACACCAATATTCCTGGGAAATTTTTTTGGCAATTCCTGCAGAAAACAGGCTCAGAAAGAGGGGTGGGTCTGTTTTCCATGTTCTGGAGGTTTTGTTTTCCAAACCAAGCGAAAGCCTTGTTGCCTGGGCCTTGCCCTAGTGAAGAGCTGCTGAGAAATAGGGAGAGATAGGAGCCCTTGGGAAGGGAAGCAGGAGCGCTGATATCCCTCGGAAAACATCCCTGGGCCAACTGTCAGCACCGGGGGCTGATAAGGAAGGCACAGCCTGGGATTTGGGAAGTGTGGGAGGCACCAGGGGCTGGCTGAGTTAACTCTTGCTGGACTCACTCCCTGTCTCCCAAATCCCACCTTCCCACACCTCTCCCCACCCACTTCCAAAGCAGGGCCCTTATCCCAAGGTGCTGAGCCCACCCAAGGCAGGATATCCATGCTGAGATCCCTTTCTTCTCCACCCAACCACCATCAATCCCTCTTCTTCCCTCCTGGAATTTCTTCCAGATTTCTCTTTCTCTCCAAACCTCAGCCTGAATTCCACCTCCCATTCTCCAGGCTTGAACCCTTGGGAATTCAGACACCTGGTCCTGCAGGAACCCTCTCCTGCCCACGTGCTCCGGATCCCCAGCAAAGGGAGGAAGGAAGAAGGATCAGGAGAGAAATCCATGTAAATTAGTGGGTGCTGGGAGAGTCCATTCAATGGACACGTGGGAGCCCGGGAATACTCCGATGGGAATCAGAATCATGGAATATCCTGAGCTCCACAAGGAGTTTATGTTGCCTGATAAAGAGCAAAAGTGGGAGAAGAGGAATTTTTGGGTTCCTGAGGGATAGAGATGCTCTTCCCAGAGAATTCCTGAGTTCTATTCAATCCTGGTTCCCTCTCCAGTGAGAGTCAGACAATGGATGAGAAGTTTCCTATGAGGGTTGAACGTATGGAATAGTTTTCCCAAAGAACGAAGGATACATCAGGAAATCAGCAAGGAAAAGAAAGATTTCATGCTGGATACAATCAAAGGATATAAAATCAGGAGTTAAAAGGGGGAAATGAGCAAGGAATTAGTTTATTCCAATAAAATCTGCAATGTAAGGAAATGAATGGGTGTTTCCAAAGTTCCCCACACAGCCTGGAGGAGAACTTTGGAATTCCCTATGGGATATCGTGGCTGACAACATTTTATACCCATCCAAAACAAAAACCCCAAACCCACAGATTCATGGATCAAAGAGCACTTTCTTTTCCATGGAATGGAATTATGTGAGTGTCCAAACAAATAAAATTCCAAAGTTTATAGACACATCCTCATCAATTATTTCTCCTGGGATTAGCCACTTATTTTCCAATCAGGATTCAGGACCGCCAGAGAAATTTTTCAGGAATTAAGATTCAGAACCAAGAAATTATGATTGATTTCCTAATTTATCACTGGCATGTTCCATGAAATAATCAGCCAGGAAACAGGGAATATTTAAGCGTGTGGAAGAAAAACACGTCCACAAAAACCAAGGTACTTGAAAATGTTTATAAAATCAACCATGTACATAAATGTTTGGAAAATCAGGGATGGATATTGGGAATGACATCATCAGGCAGCGGCAGCAGGAATTTTGGTCCTGGAATGACGACAGGAGGAGTTCAGAAGGCAAATACCGACACACTCACAGTGCTGCTCCTATCCAGGAGGAGAGCAACAGCCTCAGGTTGAGGCAGGGGAGGTTTAGGTTGGATATTTGGGGAAAATTCCCCATGGAAAGGGTGGTCGGGCTTTGGAACAGGGAAGTGATGGGATCACCATTCCCGGAAGTGTTCAAAAAACCCATGGATGTGGCATTTGGGATCATGGAATAGTGGTGAGGGAATGGTTAGACTCAGTGATCTTGGAGCTCTTTTCCAACCAAAATTATTCCATGATTCCTGACAGTTTGAAGTGTGGAGGGGTTTTTTTAGATATTCTGAAGATCTCCCAACTCCTTCCTCCCTCTGAGTCATTCCCGGATTTTAGTGAAACCCCCTCGTTCTTCATTCATTGATTTTGGACACCCCAAAAACCTGGAAAACTTCATTCTCCCAAGGCAAAGCACCCTCTGTGAATGTTCCAGAGAAAAAACACCTGGAATTTGTGAATCCTTATGGAATATTGAAGGGATTGTCCATGGATCATCCAGCATTCTCTGGATAAGCAAATTAATTTGTTTCCTAATGACTGATGGGCATTACCAGCAACATAACCCAGCACTCGGAGCTTGAATCCACTTGGGAATGATGGAAGCTCCTGGAATAAACTGGGAGAGGGAATTCTGGATTTGTCAACACGGCAACAGCAGCACAGCCAATCCTAAAGGGATTGGGGATATCAAATTATTGGGAAGGTTTTGGGGGAAGAAGGAACAGAAAAAGAGTTAAGGGAATGCTGGGCTGCTCCATGAAAAAACAGCTGGGAAAAAAAATCCCTCCCTCCAGCAGCAGGAACCTCAAAGCTGGATATGTTCAGACTCCTTAGGTGGCAAGTTGGGAATTGAATCCCATGCCAAGAGCAGGAAACTTCCAGCCAAAACAGCTGGGGGTTTACGGAGGCAAGGAAAGCCTTTAAAAGGGCTCTTGGGAATTCCGAATTCAATAGGATGCCCGTAGAGTCCCAAAGACTTGGAAATGGGAGCTGAGCTTTTAAACGGAACAATGGATGCAGTGGATATTTTTCATGTGTCACAGCCCCACATTTGGCATCCCCTCAAAGCATTATCCCAGATTTTCCCCTCAGGATCACAGGGATGTGGGTGGAGAAATCCCGGCGCAGCCTGAGCCGTCATTCCGAGGTCGGCAGCGTCGTTACTGCTCCCTCAAGGTCCTGGTTTCTGCTGAGGTTGGACCACACAGCTCAGCCTTGCTCAGGAAAGCCGGGAATGATATCCCAGGGAGAGGATTTGGGGAGTTTTTTCATGGATGAGGGCAGTGGAGTCAGACCAGGCACATACACATTCCAGGAGTGGAACATCATAAAATCCTGCTAGGAATAACTTTTTAAATGCATTTTTCCTCACAGATTATCTGATATAATCCCATTGCTCCAAGAGTTGGGGTGTTTTGGGTAAAGGTCTTCCAAAAAAACCCAAAACCAACCCTGTTCACACAGGAATCGTCATCAAACATGCTTTATCCAACTAAATTTTTGGCAGAGGCAATAATTCCTGCAAAATCATGGATTTATCTGTGCCACTGGGTTTAAACGCATCCCAAGGTTGGCTGGGATCGCAACTACCTTGTCATTCCGAGGTTCAGAAAGAATTCTTGGAATCCTCCAGACCTAAAACCGGGAGCGGCCACAGCAGCTGTTAAAAACCTCTGGATCTGCTAATGAATGCAGGAACAGCTGTCTTGGATCAGGGAAAAGGTCACTTTAGCCCAGAATCCTGTCCAGGAAGAGGACAAGGACCTTTGTTCCTTTTCTCAGCTTCTGGGGGAAGAGAATCCAGAATCTCCGGAGGGCAGTGGAGATGGAGAGCAACACACACAAAACTTCATCCACCATAAAGGGATAAGAGGCCCTGGAAGTTTGAGGGGCTGCCACAAGGGATGAATTCCCAGGATAGTGCGGATGGAATGGAAAATAAATTAATATGAATCATCTTTCCAGGTAGCTGCCACTTCCCAGAGGATGAGGAGTGTTTTCACCTTCAAGGAATCCCGGAATGGTTGTGTTGGAAGTGACCTTGAAGATCTGACCTTGAAGATCACGTACTTCCATGGTGAGTGACACCTTCCGCTATCCCAGGTTGCTCCAAGCCCCATCCAACGCGGCCTTGGAGACTTCCAGGGATAGGGAACGCCTCCATCTGTGCCGTCCTCTGCAACCTCCCAAAGCAGAGTTCAAGAACCACCTTTCCTCCTTTTGTTGATCTTTCAGCACAAGAGGGGACCTTATCAGCTTTCTTATCAATTTGGAATGTGTACATTCTTTATCCAACGGCCCCTCATTGGAAAAAGGGCGTTTAAAGCAAGTATCAGCTCTTCTCCTTAGAGGTGGAATCTTGTGGACGTGGCAGGAGAGCACTTCAGATGATCCATGGAGATAAGGGAGTTGATGATTGACCAATAACTCTCTGCTTTGCCAAGTTATCAAAAAGTATGTTCATAAATCTCTGAGAGATTCATGGAATCTCAGAATCACAGAATTTTTTAGGTCGGAGAAGATCTCCAAGACCATCAAGTGCAACCATTCCCAAGGCCACCACTATCCCATGTCTCCAAGTGCCACAACCACACGGCTTTTAAATCCCTCCAAGGATGGGGACTCCACCACTGCCCTCGGGCTGGAAAACCCTTTCGATGAAGAAATTTTTCCCAATATCCAACCTAAACACACCGTGTTTGGAACTAGGTGGTTTTTGAGGTCCCTTCCAACCCAAACCATTCTGGCATTGGAGGATTCTGGAATTTAGAGCGATCCACCCCTGACTCCTCCGAGCATTTGTGAGGGGAGAACAGGAATGGAGGGAGAGAGAAAGAAATTGAAACCTTTCGGTTTAAATTTGTTTTTCTCTGCTTTTGCAGACACATCCCAAAGTCTCTGTGTGGCTCTCCAAAATCCAAGCCCCACCGAGAGGTTGTTTCCCTTTGGCAGGAATAGCAGGAAACGTTGAGGGATGTGTGGATATTCCATGGTGCAGCTGAGAATTCCTGGAAAAGGACGACGGGACAAAAGTGGGTCCTGTATCACCCTGCGGAAGGCACATTCATGGAATCACGGAATGCTTGGTGTTGGGAGGGAGCTTAAAAATCCCCTCATAGTGTGGACTCCATTTCCACACCTCTGCCATTGCTTCCCCATCCCTTTTCCCACCGCCTGCTCCCACTTAGGAAGAGCCACGGGCACGGCTCTGTGTTTTGGGCTCCTGACCCCCGTCCCGAAGCCAGCGGAGCCATTCCGGGGTCAGCTCTTTGCATAAACATCCCGCCCTCCTTGCAGGGCTGCTCCAGAGGCCTTTGCCCCGTCCCTCCGGGAACTGCAGCAGGAAATTCTCCGGAGCTTTCCGAGGGCTAATTAAAGGAGCAGCCTGGAGACCCCGTAACCTCCTGAGAGTCCCCAGAGCTGCTCTGGCCTCTGTCAGTGCTCATGACAAGGTTAATTCTGGAGGAGGATTCTTCAGTCAGGGACCACTGTTTTACAGACCCTGCTCAAAGCTCATTAGCTGTAATTAGTGGACTTTCTCCGTGACAAATTAAAGCTCTCCCAGTGGTCCATGTGTTCCTGGCAGCTCTTCCCTTTGGAATAACGACCACTCTCTGCTGTCACTTCCATGTCCTGGGCAAAGCTGCTCTGGGCTTTTGGAGATTTAATTAAAACAAAGTGGGTTTAGTGCCTTGGTTTATGTTTGGTGCCCTTTGCTTTGCTCTTCTCATTAAAATATGAAAGAAATCTGGGATTGGCACTTCTCTTTGGGAATTTTTTTGAAGATGACTCAGCTGGAGTTCAGTGTCCCTAACAAGATTTTACCAACACGGAGGATTTAAGTATCAGGAAACAAGAGAAAATGATATAATAATGATTTTTAAAATAAAAATAAAAAAGTAAAAATAAAAACTATAATTAAAATTAAAATTAAAATTAATTAAAAAATAAAAATAAAAATAAAAATAAATAAAAATAAAAATAAGAATAAAAATAAAATAAAAATAAAATAAAATAAAAATTAAAATAAAAGTAAAAATGTAAGTATAAATATGATTATTAATATAAAATAATACTAAAATAATAATAATAAATAATTCTTTAGTATTTACAAGTTAATAATATTCCTTTTCCACTCCCTGAATTTTAGGATGTATTTGGGGCTGACATGGGATTGAGAGGGGACAATGATGGGGCTGGATCATTATCTGATGAAAAAAATTCAATCAAATGCTTTGATTGACTCTTTAAAAACCAACCTTCCTTCCTTCCTTCCTTCCTTCCTTCCTTCCTTCCTTCCTTCCTTCCTTCCTTCCTTCCTTCCTTCCTTCCTTCCTTCCTTCTTGTGGGTGATCAAAAATTGAAGAGCTGGGGCACAAATATCCCCTAATTTTACATAATTTAATGCCTGTATCTAAATTTAGTCATTTTAGGCTGCCAGCAGGAGAATAGAAACATTCCATGGGGATTTCCCAGCATTCCCGAAGGAAAATCCAAGGCCAGAGGAGTCATAACTTGTTGTGCACTCCCAAAAGCACTAAAAGTGTTGATGACAGAGCCAAACTTTCAAGATTCACCAGGAATCTGCTTCACTGAAGGATGGGGCTGGGTTGGCTGGGCTGCTGGATCCCAGGAAAACATCCCAGGATTTCAGCTCCCTCTGGCCTTCAATTCCCTCTCCACAGCAGGCATTTGGATGGGGAAGAAACCCTTGTGCAAACATCACGTCCCACAAGGAGTTCTGCTGGAATTTCTTACAATTTTTGGATACTCAGGGGTTGCTGTGTTGACACTTTTATTTATCAACCATTCCTTAAAAACAAGGATTAGGAATATCCATGTTTCTCCCTGCTGCAACAGAAATTTCCTTTCTCTTAATGGACAATTCTTGGAAAGCTGATCCCTACATCAAATAAAACTCTAGGAATTGTTTCTCCTCCGCAGCTCAGCTTTCCATGACCCACAATTTTATTCCTGGCCTGCTGGTCAGAAGGTGAAGGCAGGGAATGAACACGGAGAGATCCAGATCCCAAATATTTTCCCTACAAATACTTAGTCCAGGCTTAAAAATAAACCACCCCGTGAGCAAACACGAATATTTGATTTGGTCTGCAGACAAACACACTCCAAGTTTTCCACTCCTTGCCTTTTTTTTTGTAGGGAATTTTTGAAGTGATCCCTTGGCCCTCAGCCAATCCCCACCTTTTATGATGTCCGAGAATCCATTTGCTCCGAGTTCTACATTTCCCTCATTAAACAGCACTAAAAAGGGAACTCCAAGCCACGAGACCACCCACGCTGGCATCAGACATCCAATATCCAGAGCTGGCACGATCCCACAAATTAATGTTTGCTCCCATCTAGTGGGTGGAAGAAGAAATTGTCTTTAGGCAGAATATTATGCAAATTGAGTTTGCATTGAGCTGGGGGAACTTATGGACATTTTGTTCCTCCTTGGAGCTGTAGGATTTTAGGCCCGATCTAAGATTTTCACCCATCTTTGTTACATTTAGTGCTGTGTTTTCATGTAGGCCTCAGTTAGAGCATCTCGTAGGCCTCAAGTTGCAACATCCTCCAGGAGAAGCTTAGATCAGATACGAGGATAAATTTCCTCATGGAAAGGGTGGTCAAGCCTCGGAAGAGGGAAGATTGGAGTCACTATCCCTGGAATTGTTCCAAAAATGTGTGGATGTGGCTCTCGAGGACAGAGTTTAGTGGTGAACATGGAGGCGCCGGTTGAGGGTTGGACTTGATGACTTTGGAGATCTTTTCCAACCTTAGCAATTCCTTGATTCCATGTCTATTTCTATATTTAGGATCATCAAGTCCAACCCTCAGCCAGCAGCACCACCATGTGCTCAAGTGCCACATCCCCACGTTTTTTCCACATTTCCAAGGATGGTGACACTGCCACTTCCCCGGGCAGTGCATTCCAACACTTGGCAGCCCTTTCCCTGAGGAATTTCTCCTCATATCCAATCTTAACCTCCCCTGGTGAATAATTAATGAGTACTAATAAGTAATGATGGGGAAAACAATGAGAACTGTTAATATTCCAAGTTATTAAATAGTATTTCTTTTAAATAGGATTCCTGGAGGATCCTGGGAAAAGCCCCATGGCTCACATGGCACAGGAGGAAACACTGAACTCTGTGGAAAAAGGAAAAAAGATTCAGGAATATGCAGATAATGCAGCTGGAAACAAAAGAGGAGCTGAGAAGGAGACCTGGATTGTCCTTTTCTGCATTCCCACAGGATATGGACATGAGAACCAAACATCCAATTCAGGCACCTGACTCCATCTCTTACAACATTTGGTGGATCTCGCCAGCATGAGGAGAGATTTTGACCTTTTTTTTCATTATAAATTTTTAAATTTCCTCCTTTTTTACCTCCAGAAGGCAGAGAAGATGTTCTGTAACCTGTGGTTATAACATGGCACAGACATATGGAATGGTTTTAAGCTGAAGGAGGGCAGGGATGGATGGGAGATTGGGAAGGAATTCCTGGCTGGGAGGGTGGGCAGGCCCCGGCACAGGGTGCCCAGAGAAGCTGTGGCTGCCCCTGGATCCCTGGAAATGCCCAAGGCCAGGTTGGATGGGGCTTGGAGCAACCTGGAATAGTGGAAGGGGTGGGAATTAGATGTTTTTAAAAGGTCCCCTCCATCCCAAACCATTCCAGGTTTCTAGGAAACCAAGGGAAGGCATTTGGGTTTCCCTCTCTTCCTTTCAGCAAAGCATCAAAATTCCCAAGCTCTGGAAGCAGACACAGCTTTGGAGCTCCCAACCATACTCTGAACCACGTCTGGGAATTACTTCCCCCTTTTTCAGAGGGATTTCAGCTTTCCCTGGTGCAGGAGCCCTATTTTACCAGCTGAAATAATTATAATAATTAACATAATTATGAAATAATTCACCTACGGGTTCCCTGCAGAGCCTGAAGTTTCCTGTCTCTCCCTTTAAACGTGGCTTTGTTTGCTGAGGACTGAAATCCTTTATTCCAACAAAACTCCTTGGGCTCGTTAAAGGGTGACCAAGTGAAACCTGAAGACCTGAGAGAGACAAAGGGATCCAATTCCACCTTTGGGACTGGAATTTCAGACCACCTACAGGTGTAAGTAGTTCCAGCTTCCTCACATCCCGGGAATTTATTGTCTCACTTGGAATTTCTTCGTACGTGAACATTTCCTTCGGTTTCTTCCTGCAAAACCTTTGTAAGAATTCTGCTCTCAGGTGAGGCTTTTCTGAGTTCCTTTCAAAGCCATTCCTATCCCTCAGTTTCTGGTCATTTAGGGAAATAATTGGAGGTGCCTCGATTTATTTTAGACACTCTGGGGTATCCTGGTTTCCAGATGCTGCTCCAGAAAGGAGGAGAGGTTGAGGGAACAACTCTCCAGAGTTATCCCTCACAGGATTCCTGGCTCCTGGTGGGATTTCTGATGGAATTACTGGTGACCAAGTCGTGGAGCTCTGCTGGTTTAATGCGTGATGTGTGTGTGGGGAGGGAGGAGATGGAGACAGAAGGTCCTTTGGAAATCTAGGGATTCTGGGCATATGGGATCTGTCTCCAGGAGTATTAGTGCCTGCAAAAAAGCTGGACAAGGGCTGGAGGGACAGGACACAGGGAATGGCTTCCCAGTGCCAGAGGGCAGCGATGGATGGGATCTTGGGAAGGAATTCCTGGCTGGGAGGGTCGGGAGGGGCTGGGCTGGAATTCCCAGAGCAGCTGTGGCTGCCCCTGGATCCCTGGCAGTGTCCAAGGCCAGGCTGGACAGGGGTTGGAGCAGCCTGGGATAGAGGAAGGTGTCCCTGCCCATCCAGGGGGTGGCACTGGATGATCTTTAAGGTCCTTTCCAACCCAGACATCCTGGGATCCTGTAATTCCATTATTTGGGCACCCCTCCTCTATTTAAGTATCTCAAATCCTATTGGTATTTCATTTCCTTCCTTATTTTCCTTCTCCTTAAAGCTTTTACGTCTTTAATATCATTCCATGCCACGTCCTTTTTTGCAATCCCTCAGTAGAACTGAAACAAAACAATTCCATGACTCAAGAAATTTTAGGGCAGTTCTTGTATCCCAGAATCCCAGAATCCCAGAATCCCAGAATGCTTTGGGTTTGAAGGGACCTTGAAGCTCATCCAGTCCCACCCCCTGCCATGGACAGGGACACCTTCCATTATCCCAGGTTGCTCCAATCCCATCCAGCCTGGCCTTGGACACTTTATCAGGGTGCTCAATTTTGATCCAAGGCATCAATTATTGAAAAATTTATCCAACTCTGAATTCTTGGGAACGAGCAGACCAGAGAAGTTGACCTGAACTCAAGTTTCTTTCCACCAGCAAGTTTTGCCTCTGATCCACAAGGAAATGTGTCATGGGAAAGGGAAGGAATGGAAAGAAAACAAAGCGAGGATGGAATACACCAGGAAGGAAAGTGGGAGTCTCGTTAGGAGAACACTTGGATTCATCCAGGCCTGATCTGCTCTTCCTGTTTTGGAGTAGGAAGATGGAACAGCAGAGCCACCAGGAGCAGCAGGAGATGTTTTGGAGCTCCTCCTATTTCCAGAGATAACGGCTCAGACCTTCCATGGGCCAACACGAAGTGGAATAAAAGTTGGCAGGATCTGATTCAACTCCAGGGAGTGCCTCCTTTCATGTTTACCTTTTTTCCTGGGATCAGAGAGGCTTTTTCACGGCTTCTTTTCAAGTGGGAGTCACCCACCCTCCCCAGCAGCCTCTTGCCAGCGCGTCCCAGGTGTCCTCCAGTGAAAGCAGGACCATGGAAGTGGCAGTGAGGGATGTGGAGACAGCTCCAAGAATTAAATTTACATCTCCCAGGCTGCCTCGGGGCAGCTGTTTCCTATTTGGGTGTTTTTTTAAGTTGACATTTAGGAGAAATTGGAATATTTTGTCATTTCCCTCCACGCAGATGTACAGGAGGGAGGGGGCCGCTCAGCTGGGAACTCGGGATCAGCTGGAAAGGGGGAATTTTCTCCATTTTAAAGGGTCAGATTAAGGAAAGAGGAACCTGTGTTTGACTCCTTGCTCTGAGGGCAGGCTCAAGTTCAATCTGTTATGGGAAAAAAGGGGAAAATCCCAATTTTCTTGGCTTTTTTATCCAGTGAATGGTTTGCAGAGGGCTTTAAGGAAGAGCAGCTGGGGCTCTGAGTGTTCCCTCTTCCCTACAAAATTTTAGTTCTCAGGGGAAATATCCTAAGTTGGGTTAATTTGATTTCTCCTGGAAATTCTGGATGGCTCCGAGCACGGTGTTGATGAGCCATAAAAATATTTGAGACACCAAAGGGGGAAAAAAACCCAAACAAAATCAAAACCAAACCCAAAACCCCAAACCACTCCCACAAAAAATCCCAAAAACCCAGTATCACCTTGCCAGTGATTCCCAGGATGACCTTGGCCGACTCCTCTGAGCTGTAATCCGGGAGAATCCACTGGGAATGAGTCCTTGCACCATCTTGTCCCAGGAAAAAACATTCTTTTTTGGGAGCCCTGTGGCTTCCAGGAAAATCCTTTCCTGTCCAGATCAATGGCCAGTCATGGGTTTGGAACCGGGGAAAAAACCCAGATGATTTAAGAATGGACCAGCTTGGATTCAGGAACGATGAGTTACATGGAGACAACATCTCCTGCTGTAATAAAGGGTTTGGAGAGCTCCTCTTCCCAAAAAATCCCTCATGGAGCTTTGGTTTATTGAGCCTGGCCAAGGAAAAGCAGCGGGGAAAAATGTTGTGACTGAACTCCAAGGAACAAGGAGAGTGCCCAATGTCCTACACCAATTCTGGAACAATCTAATGGAAAAATCAAATGGAAAGAAAGGAGCTGGATAGGAGGAAGAGGTTGTGATAAGAGGAACAGGATGGAAAATCCAAGTATTTTGGTGATCAGACAAGAGCATTCAGGGTTTGGGGATCGGATCATGTGGAAGAATCTTGAGGGGAGCTTGGGGGTCAGGGAGTTCCCTTAAAATTCCCACTTTTTTCTTATCTAATCCATGGGGAAAGGTTTATTTGGGGTTTGATAATCCCAGAGCTGTGACGTCACAGGAATTACACCAAGGGAATGTTACTCCAAGGGAATGTGGGGAGAGATAGGGAGAGAAACAAAATCCTACAGACACCACTTCAACTCCCTCTGGTGCCAGAAAATCCAGGAGAAAAAACTTTGGGACAACATGGGAATGGAAACAGGGAATCAATCCCCTTCAAAATCAAAAGCAGAGGGTAAGGCATTAAATGAGAATCATTTTTCCTCAATGGATCCGGACTCCAAAGTGGGAACAGGCTCTGAGCTGTCCCAGCAGATTTTTTGACCCAAAGCCCCAAATCCCAGCAGTGACTTTGGATAATGGAATATGGAGCACTCCTTATCCCAATCCCTCCTCCCCTCCCGTGCATCTTCCCTGGTCTCTGCCGTGTTTAGTCTAGACAAGATAATCCCATTATGTTCCCTAATTCCTGAGCCTTGCTAAAATCAACCTGGATAAGATTCCGTGCCAGATAAGGCGGAAAATCCACCCGAGCCCGTTTGACCTCATTAAATGATGCCTTAATTCCTATCTCAGCTAATTAGAGGGATGTGTTCTGTGGAATCTCAGGAAGGCAAATTCCATCGGTTCCTTCCCCATCTCCTGATTTCTCATCTGGCTGCAGCCAAGGATTTTCAGTGACGAGGTGGTTAAGGGTGAAAGTCACACTTTAAAGGGATCCATCCTCATCTCCAAGGCCTTTTTTCCCTTCCTTGCCCACAGCTGGGAACTCCTCCAGATGCTCAGCTTGTCAAAGAGGATTTTCCTCCTTTATTTCACCTGCTGGGAACGTACTCTGGGAAAAAATGGGATTTTTGCAAGGACATTTTTGCTCTGTGCTAAATGAAGAGGGTGTAAAAGCCTGTCGCACAAATAGACAGACACATACGTGGCATTCCCTGTATCCCGAGCCAATTCCACCTTGGATTCAACTCTCATCTGTTCAAGCACCCCTTGCACAGACTCCGAGGATAAATAGGATCAATCCCAGGATAAAGGGATGACTTTGCACCGTCCTGGAAGGGATAAACAAACCTCTCTTTATCCAAAGCTGTGAATCAGCTTTAAAAGTGCAGAATCAACTCCTGCTCCGAGGGGAGAATCAGGATCCAGCTGTCCTGGCTGCTGCTCAAAGAGGGAGCAAAGAAACCTGGAAAAACTCCAGGATTTGCCTGAGACCGTTTGCTCCCAGAGGGTTGTGAGGGATCAGAAGATCAGAGGGAGGAGAGAAGGGCTTAGAGACACTAAAACCACTTAAATTCAAGAGCTGTCAAAGCTCAACATCTTCAGCGCCGAGTAAAAAATCCGATTTATTTCCCTGTGGCTGCTGAGCGAGGAGGATTTTGTGCTGCAAAAATAGAAGGGGTTTTGAGGGAATTTCGGTTCGAACACTTATGGATCATGACAGGTCCAGCCAGGGGCTTAGGGAGAAGGAGTCCCCTCTGTTTGGAGCCTAAAGGAGGTTTCCAAAGGGAGCAGGTTTGAAAGGAATACTGACTTAGAATCACAGAATCGTCACGGAAAGGTTTGGGTTGGAAAGGGATTAAAGCCCATCCCATTCCACCCCTTCCACTATCCCAGGTGGCTCCAAACCCCGATGTCCAACCTGGCCTTGGACACTTCCAGGGATCCAGGGGCAGCCACGGCTTCTCTGGGCACCCTGTGCCAGGGCCTGCCCACCCTCCCAGCCAGGAATTCCTTCCCAAAATCCCATCTAAATCTTCCCTTTTTCAGTTTGAAGCCATTCCCTGGGTCCTGTCCCTCCAGGCCTTGTCCCCAGTCCCTCTCCAGCTCTCCTAGAGCCCCTTTAGGCCCTGCAAGGGGCTCTGAGATCTCTCTGGATCCTTCCCTTCTCCAGGTGAACATTCTCAGCTCTCCCAGGCTTTAGCAAAGCCTTCATTCTCTACCAGATATTTGGAGCAAACCAAACTCTTGCAGAAGGAAAACCTTTTAAATTCAGAAGCAAAAACGAACCAAAGGAGCCCCAGAACCAAGTTCTGCATGATGCTAACGTGGCCAGTTTGAGTCTCCGGGCCAAATTCTGCTCCTTTTTAATCACCAGAGCCAACAGCAGCTAAAAACAGAGCCCTGGGAAATCATTAATCACCGTGGGACACGCGGGGGGTGGGAGAGGAGGTGGCTGGATGGAGCGGGAGGCAGGTAAGTAAACACGGAGTTATCAGCACGGTATCATTTCCCGGAGCGAGAACATCCGTGCTCCTGCCTCCTCTAAAATTAGCAGGGAAAGGGATGCCAGGGTTGCTTGGCTACCTGGAGGTGGGAACAGGATGGAGATGGCATTAATGAACTTCTCCTTCCCTGGATGTTCTGGAGAAAATAGAAACTCGTCATTTACATCCTGCTGGGCCACAGGTGCCTTTCCCTCCCCACAAAAAAAAAGGACAACGTCGTCCCACAGCGGGATTTGAGGATATTGCAAACTGAGAACTCACAGCTCGTTGCATGCAGGATTGGTAGGAAAACCAGGATGTTTCACCTGGATAAAGGCTCCCCATCATCTTCGCAATGCCCTGGGCTGGCCGTTGTGTTCATTTAGAAATCAGAATAACCTGCACGTGATTTTAGGTTTGTTCTGAGCAGCAATTGTGGTGTGCACAGGTAATTCGGGGAGAAAGAGGGAGAGAATTGCAGGAAATCAGAATTTTTTTAGTCACTATCAAAGATAAGAAAGGAATAAATTTAATGTTGATGTCTGGACAGGATCTTGCCTTGCTGTTGATGGAAAATGCACAAAAGGCAGGACAGAGAAATCTTGTGAATAACCTGCAACAGATTTTAGGTTTGTTCTGAGCAATAACTGTGGGGTGCACAGGTAATTTGGGGAGAAAGAAGCAAATCAGAATTTCTTGGAGCCACTACCAAAGATAAAAAAGGAACAGATTAAATCTTGGTTTCTAGATGAGATCTTGCCTTGCTGTTGATGGAGAATGCAGTGGGTGCACAAGAGGCAGGACAGAGAAATCTTTTGAATAACCTGCACGTGACTTTAGGTTTGTTCTGAGCAATAATTGTGGTGTGCACAGGTAATTCGGGGAGAAAGAAGGAGAGAATTACAGGAAAGCAGAACTTTTTTAGTCACTATCAAAGATAAGAAAGGAATAAATTTAATGTTGATGTCTGGACGAGATCTTGCCTTGCTGTTGATGGAAAATGCACAAAAGGCAGGACAGAGCAGGGGAGCAACGAGATCCTGGAGCTGCCTCCTGCCCCCACGGAGCTGGAGGAGCCTGGGCAGGGCCTGGATGTGCCTCTGGAAGGAACGGGGCTGATTTTCCCTCATTTCTGAGGACTCATCTGAGGTTTGGGCCTCGGGGGCTCGCTTGGGATTTGTTCCCCCCCCTTCCCTCCACTCCTTGGGAATTCAGACCACAAAACGCCTCCTCTTCCCCAATAAACCCTGATATCAAAGAGGAGCCAAAATCTCCAAATCCAAGGCTCTGGCTCATTCCTGCTGCTCCCTCTGCATTTCCAGGAGCCACCGTGGCCCCTCCAGCTGGGCTGTGCATCCATCCCTCGCTTGATTTCATCCCTTTTCCATCCAGCACCTCTTCCCATGTGTCCTGCTCCAGGTTTTCTCCGTGTTTATCCTCATTCCATGCACCAACAAACAAAGGAGGCACTTCAAAGCCAAGGATTTTTTAATCACCCAAAAGTGAGGGACAAGCCCTGCCCTCCCCCCAGGGGGAGCAAGAATTGTTGACAGGGCTGGAAAAAATGTTCTCCTTGGGAATATAAACAGGCTGGAAGGAATTCACGGAGCCAGATGTGGCTGGGAAGTGTTTAGGAGTTGGGACAAGGAGAAATTTCCATCCCATTTTTATTAATAGGGAAAAGGGGTTGGGGGGAGGATTTTTTTCTTCTCCTGGTCCGTACAAAGCTGGAAAACTGATGTCCACAACATTCCTCATTTATTTTTTTGCCTTTCTTCCCATCTCTCTGCCCATTCTCCAGTTTTAATTGGGATTTAAAGTGAACTGGACATAGTCTTGGGAATGTTCTGGTGGAAATAATTTGCTTTTCCCATGTTCTGGTGGTTTTCTTCTCCTTTCTCCAAGCTGAGCATTCCCTGTGTTTTCAGGCAGTTACACCCCCCCCTTCCTTGACTCATTCCCCAAGGGAATGGATCCCAAGAAGTTCCCCAAGGAAATGGATCTCGAGAGTTCTCCTTTTACAGTATCTGGGATGCAATGCCAGGACTCCAAAAAAAGCAGTGGGAATGGGAGATGGATTTAGTCCTGCTCTGTTCCAGTCTTCTGGAAAGGTTTCAGGTTGTGAACTCGTATTCCCTGGAGATTTTGAACTTCTGGGATCGCTGTTCCCTGCAGTAAAAATTGGGAAATGCAGGCACAGAGAAGAAATTTTACTCATCCTGCCCTCTGGGAATTCATCCTGACTCCATAGCTTGGAAATCCTTGGACTGAGAGAGCTTTGGAGACCAAGGCGTTTAAAAGAATGATCCCCCATAAATCTTATCCTTTGGGCCAAAATTTTGGGAAAAATCATGGCAAAATGAACTTTTGTTTTCCTTGGAAAACAGTGCAAGCTGTGGAGAAGAGCCTCCGGATTCGTGTGGTGTCCTCAGGGAACATGGAATATTGTTCCCTTTAACAATTCCACAGGAGCCAGGTGCCACATCCCTGTTTGGAGAAGGACACTGCCATGAAGCTGAGGAACGTTAACTTGCCAAAATTATCCAGGAATCTGTCCCGCTGCTCTTCTTCCCTCGCTGCTGGGATGACAACAGATGAGGGCGTGAGGGCTCAGCACACGGCGAAAAAGAAGGATACACGTGGGATAACGAGTGGGTATTGTTTCCCACATGGTGGGAATTGTGTTATCTTTGCAGTGGGTTGGGAATTTCCCATGGATTATGTGTGTTGATTCCTGCCGTGCTTTCTCCTCCCTCTCCAGCCTTGTTAGGAATGGCAGAGGAGCTGAAATATCCTTTCCCTTGGACTAGCCCATATCCTAATTTTTATAAGGATCCTTCCTTCTTTCCAGCACGAATTCTTCCCAAGGTCAAGGATTGAAGGCCGGGTTTGCCTCCGCTTCTTCCCGAGTCAGAGAGCTCCAAAAATCCCTCTGGATCCACTTCTCCAATGAGAGAATTCCCACTGTTCTGCTTTGGTTTGGAAACAGTTCCCAAATTAAAAGCGGGCTGTTCTCCGGGTATTTAGGAACAGCAGCTGCCCCACCCAGCTGAGCATTATTCCATGGATATGAAACTTTCGCTATTCCTTTCGATTTTCATGTTCCATCAGATTTCAAATTTGAATTATTTAAAAGAATCATAATTATTATTTAATTTATTATTATTTAATTATTATATTTATTTATATTATATGTTATCTATATCTAATTATTATATCTATTATTATATCATTATTGTTTAATTTATTAATTATTATTTAATTATTATATTTATTTATATTATATATTATTTATATTTATTTAATTATTACATTTATTATTATATGTGATTATTATTTAATTTATTAAAATATTTGTATTATCTTTATATAAGTAACAATAATTATTATTTTAATATAGAATATTTATTATTATATAATTATTTAATTTATTAATTATTCTTTAATCATTATAGTTATTTATATTATATATTATTTATATTTATTTCATTATTATATATAATTATTATTTAATTTATTAAAATATTTATATTATTTTATATAAAAAATAATACTTATTATTTTAATGTATTACTTAATTAATTAAGTATTCTTTGTATGTTTTATTTAATATATCTTGAATTGTTTAATTATTTCATTCTTTTTAATTATTTTAGAATTGAATTACTGTGCCAAAGTCTGTCTGAAATAAGACACCGACGGCTTATTTTCTATAATTATACAAGTAATTACTATGCAAATTGATTTAACAACCAACTTTAATCATAAAACAGGAAGAAAAAAAGATAGGAAAACATATTCCATGTTTTATATTCTGGACATCATCTTTAAATCAGCCTTTTTTTCCAACAATATCCAGTGCAGATGAGCAAAAGTCATCCCAAATTTGCTTTATTCCCACATATCTGTTCCCCTCCCTGTCATTCCTACACCCCCTGGTGAAATCCTTGGAAAACCAACAAATGCTCTGAGGCCGGAGAGATTCTGCTCCAAATCCTGAAGTTTGGAGCTGGCATTAGCAATATTCCAGAGAAATCAGGGAGGATGGAATAGGTCCGATTATTTTTATCTCCAACCCAAACCATTCCAGGATTTGAGATTTTTCCATTCAGATTTTTCGTTCGGATTCCAAGATTGGAGTGATCGGAAAAAAAACCCTGATATTTCCCTTCGGATTTTGGCAAAGCTTACACAAAATTTATGGAAGATACAACAGGAACATCCAAAGATTTAGGTGACCACATTTCTGGGAGAGTTATCCCAGAAATCCATTCCACACCAAGCCTGGAAAATCAACTTGTGTCTCCTAAAGTCACAGGTACCCAATAATTGAATTTACTCGAGTTCGAGCCACAGAGGGCTCCTGAAATTCCTCTCTGGCTCCTGAAATTCCCAGCTAAAGCAGGCGCTCCTTGGGAAATTTTAATTCCTCTGCCGTTGGAATGGCCAATCCACACATTTGGGGCTTCGGTTTTTACTTCGGCATCATAAACCTGAAGCTGGAGCAGCTGAGGCCTTGTAAAGGCAGATTTGCGACTCACCCCCACGCCCAGGCAAAATATTTATTTAAAGGATGCTGGAATAGGATCCCAGCGGGAACAAATTAAGGGAATTTGTGCCTGTAGAGTATTAGGGAGACAGGAAATGTTGGTTTTGTTTGAGTTGTTTAATTATTTTAATTTGGGAAAACGATGTTTTGAAATGATGAGGATAAATGACCGGCAGGAATAGGGCTCCACGTCGGCAGGAGGAAAAGAAGGAATAACAGAATCTGGTCACACACCAGAAATGGTGTTTTAATCGGGAATTTCAGCATGGAATCCCAAAATTCTTCATCTTTCTTCACAGGTGCCAGGTTGGATGGGATTTGGAGCACCCTGGGATAGCAGAATATGTCCCTGCCCATGGCAGGGGGTGGAACTGGATGGGTTTAAAGGTCCCTTCCAACCCAAACCATTCCAGGATTGTATAATTCCCAGTCTTTTCACATCCTTGGAAACTGCTGCTCTTAATCCACTTTTCCCCTTTTATTTCCAGGCCACTTTCTCTCTTTCCATCCCCATCTGCCAGGACCTGGGGATCTGAGCACAGAACAAGTGACCCATTTTTCCCAAAAGTGAGCATCCCTCTTTGACAGGAGCAACCCAATGGATCTCAAAGATGCTCCAGGGCTGGGCAGGGAGCAGAAAACGGGAGACTCCAGCACCTGGAGCAGCTCGTTCAGTGCCCATGGAGCAGGAATGGGAGATTCCAGCACCTGGAGCAGCTTGTTCAGTGCCCATGGAGCAGGAATGGGAGACTCCAGCACCTGGAGCAGCTTGTTCAGTGCCCATGGAGCAGGAATGGGAGATTCCAGCACCTGGAGCAGCTCGTTCAGTGCCCATGGAGCAGGAATGGGAGACTCCAGCACCTGGAGTAGCTCGTTCAGTGCCCATGGAGCAGGAATGGGAGATTCCAGCACCTGGAGCAGCTCGTTCAGTGCCCATGGGGCAGGAATGGGAGACTCCAGCACCTGGAGTAGCTCGTTCAGTGCCCATGGAGCAGGAATGGGAGACTCCAGCACCTGGAGCAGCTTGTTCAGTGCCCATGGAGCAGGAATGGGAGATTCCAGCACCTGGAGCAGCTCGTTCAGTGCCCATGGAGCAGAAAATGGGAGACTCCAGCACCTGGAGCAGCTCGTTCAGTGCCCATGGAGCAGGAATGGGAGACTCCAGCACCTGGAGCAGCTCGTTCAGTGCCCATGGAGCAGGAATGGGAGACTCCAGCACCTGGAGCAGCTTGTTCAGTGCTGCTGGAGCAGGAATGGGAGACTCCAGCACCTGGAGCAGCTTGTTCAGTGCCCATGGAGCAGGAATGGGAGACTCCAGCACCTGGAGCAGCTCGTTCAGTGCCCATGGAGCAGGAATGGGAGATTCCAGCACCTGGAGCAGCTCGTTCAGTGCCCATGGAGCAGGAATGGGAGATTCCAGCACCTGGAGCAGCTCGTTCAGTGCCCATGGAGCAGGAATGGGAGACTCCAGCACCTGGAGTAGCTCGTTCAGTGCCCATGGAGCAGGAATGGGAGACTCCAGCACCTGGAGTAGCTCGTTCAGTGCCCATGGAGCAGGAATGGGAGATTCCAGCACCTGGAGCAGCTCGTTCAGTGCCCATGGAGCAGGAATGGGAGACTCCAGCACCTGGAGTAGCTCGTTCAGTGCCCATGGAGCAGGAATGGGAGATTCCAGCACCTGGAGCAGCTTGTTCAGTGCCCATGGAGCAGGAATGGGAGACTCCAGCACCTGGAGTAGCTCGTTCAGTGCCCATGGAGCAGGAATGGGAGATTCCAGCACCTGGAGCAGCTTGTTCAGTGCCCATGGAGCAGGAATGGGAGATTCCAGCACCTGGAGCAGCTTGTTCAGTGCCCATGGAGCAGGAATGGGAGACTCCAGCACCTGGAGCAGCTTGTTCAGTGCCCATGGAGCAGGAATGGGAGATTCCAGCACCTGGAGCAGCTCGTTCAGTGCCCATGGGGCAGGAATGGGAGATTCCAGCACCTGGAGTAGCTCGTTCAGTGCCCATGGAGCAGGAATGGGAGATTCCAGCACTTGGAGCAGCTCGTTCAGTGCCCATGGAGCAGGAATGGGAGATTCCAGCACCTGGAGTAGCTCGTTCAGTGCTGCTGGAGCAGGAATGGGAGACTCCAGCACCTGGAGTAGCTCGTTCAGTGCCCATGGAGCAGGAATGGGAGACTCCAGCACCTGGAGCAGCTCGTTCAGTGCCCATGGGGCAGGAATGGGAGACTCCAGCACCTGGAGCAGCTTGTTCAGTGCTGCTGGAGCAGGAATGGGAGACTCCAGCACCTGGAGCAGCTCGTTCAGTGCCCATGGAGCAGGAATGGGAGATTCCAGCACCTGGAGTAGCTCGTTCAGTGCCCATGGGGCAGGAATGGGAGATTCCAGCACCTGGAGTAGCTTGTTCAGTGCCCATGGAGCAGGAATGGGAGATTCCAGCACCTGGAGTAGCTCGTTCAGTGCCCATGGAGCAGGAATGGGAGACTCCAGCACCTGGAGCAGCTCGTTCAGTGCCCATGGGGCAGGAATGGGAGATTCCAGCACCTGGAGCAGCTCGTTCAGTGCCCATGGAGCAGGAATGGGAGACTCCAGCACCTGGAGCAGCTTGTTCAGTGCCCATGGGGCAGGAATGGGAGATTCCAGCACCTGGAGTAGCTCGTTCAGTGCCCATGGAGCAGGAATGGGAGACTCCAGCACCTGGAGTAGCTCGTTCAGTGCCCATGGAGCAGGAATGGGAGACTCCAGCACCTGGAGTAGCTCATTCAGTGCCCATGGGGCAGGAATGGGAGATTCCAGCACCTGGAGCAGCTCGTTCAGTGCCCATGGAGCAGGAATGGGAGATTCCAGCACCTGGAGTAGCTCATTCAGTGCTGCTGGAGCAGGAATGGGAGACTCCAGCACCTGGAGTAGCTCGTTCAGTGCTGCTGGAGCAGGAAATGACCTTCGGACAGTCTGCAGCTCCTTCTGCTTGTCTCTCTTGTCTCTCTCCTCCTTGTCCAGGATAAAATTAAACAGAGTATCACTGCAAGTCGTAGTTATTGCCTAAATTGATGGAATTCCATCACAATCTTTTATCCTCAGAATATTTCGGAATGAGATAAATATTCCTCAGAGGATTTAGGACTTGAAATGTATGGCCAAGTCCAGGGAGCCTTGGGCAGCTGTTTAGCAGCTGTGCCCACGAGAAGAGGGAGGAGATGCACAACATCAGCTCCCACGGTGAGGAAAATCCTTTTTGTTAGGTGCTGAAAGCTCGATGCATCCCAGAGAATTCCTTTATTAAAAGTTTTCCATGCACTGGCGGCACTATTTATTCCAGCCCTCATTACCTGCTAAGCCGAGCTTAGCTGTGCTAAGACACATGAACGCATCATTCCCAAAACTCCTAAGAGATGAGGAGAGAGAGGAAAACAACCCCAGAGGGGCTGAGCCCAGCTCCTCTCAGCCCTCCTGGCTCCCTGGTCTTATTTTACACCTTGAGTAAGTCAGGTTCAGGGCCAGCCAGGATTAACAGCACCGAAAAGCTCAGCCTAGCACGAAGAGCAGGAGGGCACCCAATTCCTCCTCTCCCAAAGCAAGGTCTCCATCTGGGCTTTAAACCAGGCTTAACAGGCAGGATCTGTTGGACCTGGTCCCCATCCCACATGGATTAGTGAGGACCTATTGATTTATTTCTACGTGGCCCGGAAGAAGTGCTCAGAAAATGGTTTTTAAGGAGTTTTTTCTCTTGATACACTTCCCTTTTTAAAATGTTTTATCTCCCTGAATAGCTATCAAGGATATCAAGGGCCTCAGCACCCTCACAGCCAAGAATTCCTTCCCAATATCCCACCTAAACCTTCCCTCCGTCTTCAGGCCGTAAGGACTTCGGGAAGGGCATTTTATTTTGTCTTTGGAAGGAGAGCCCACCATGGATGCAGCGCCCACAGAGAGAAGGAGAATCAGTGTCGGAATTATCTTCCTGTGCTGGTTTATGATGTCTGCACAGTCCTTCCCAATCCCTGCAGCAGACAGGAGAGAAAGGAATGTCCAATCCCAGATTTAGCGCCCTAACATCCAGGATTTTGGACAAAAGGGGCTGTGATCCTTCTTTTAGTGGTTTGCCTTCCTTTTATAAAGCCAAAAAATTCTCTGGACAGCGGTCACAGGATTTCTCAAGAGCACTGCTCCCAGTGTTGAGATTCCTCAATATTTGATCATCCTCTGGAAAAGAATTGGAGGTGTGGGAAGGCAAGAATCCATCGTGGGGATTTGTCTGGAGTTTCTCCAAATTTGTGGAAGAACACACAAATCTCTGATAAACCTGACACCAAAGCTCTGATAAACCTGACACCCAACCTACCCATCAAACACCCTGGACTGGAGCCAAGGTGCCGAGAGAGAGGAAAAGAGGGAGCAGAAGGTTCAGATTCTTCCCAAAATTTGTCTTTTTGTTGCTAAAATCCCCTGCCTGAGCATCTCCTCCCACTGGAGCTAAAAAATTCCTGTTTGGCACTTGTCAGGTTCGAAACACGAGCTGCAGGTGAGCCAGACTCAATTCACTGACGGGGCAAGATCTTTCTCAAAAGCCTGGAATTTTGGGGGATTTAGGACATAAAACCAGAGGAATGGGCCAGGCCAAACCTCCACCTCCCACAATATCCCATTTCCTAAAGCTGCAAATCCCAAATGAGTGCAAGGAATGGATGGAATCAAGTCCTGTCACAATCAATAACAATTCCTGCCTTTGGGATTTCCTAAACTGGACACAATTTCTGGATGTTTTAATGGTTCTCTCTGTCACTGATTTGGTTTTTTTTTTAGCTTCCCTGTGAACTCAGGAAAACTTTCCGTGTCTTAAACACCCAGGATCAGGGAGTTCCACACCCTCACTACCCAGAGTGACCCCACGTTTGTGAGAACCCCCCTTGTTTTGGGGGTTTTGAGCCTTAAATTGTTGGGGTTTGCAGTGGAATGCTTCCCTTTGCTCCAGACAGGATTCAAATTTATCCTGAATTCAGGGCGTTTTTTTCACTTGGTTGGTTTTTTTACTTCATTGTACCAAGGTCATTTGAATTTTAATCCTGGTTTGGGACATACCTTGAAGTCCAGAGAGGATCCTTCCCTTTTCCACCTCCCCTGTCCCGAATGGACGTGTGAATACCAGCACAGAGGCCAACACGTCCCAGCTGGATTCATCCTTCCTTTTGGATAACTAACCCTTGGGAGCTGCCTTCAAATCCAATTTTATCGCTGCTCCTGCATCCTACATTCATCTGGGTCCTGTTTTCCCCTTTTCCTTGTAGAAATGGATTTAAAAGCCGTGTGGATGTGGCACCTGGGGACAAGAGGTGGTCTTGGCATTCCAGGGGAATGGTTGGACTCGATCTTTGCCAGTCCCTTCCAACTCAGCTTTTCCCGGATTGCGGATCCTGGTTTTCTCTTACTCCTTATTTACATTAAATAAGAACTCCGAGAACTCCCCTCTCCCACTGATGAAGGCAAATTCCTGTGGCTGCTTTGTGACCCAGAAAACACCTTCTGTCCCCCAAAATAAGGCGGATGCTGTCACCTACCTCCTACAATTGGTCCCTAAGTCACACCCACTCCCCACACCCACCTAGGACATGTTTTTTGCAGCAAGGGCTGTTCCCAGTCGTGGTTGGAATTTGTGTGTTTAGATGAAGGTTTGAAGTACCCAAGATTGAGATCCAGCATTCCAAGGGGCTTAAAAAGGGGGAAAAAAATTGCATTTACTTAGAGCTTGTCTTTTTTCCCATTTCCAGGGTGAGTGTGAATTGTGGGGTTTTCCTGGGCAGGAAAATCCTGAAAACCTCGTCCTCTTTGTAACTTTCACAGCCCAGTGTTGTCACCCTTCCCCAGTGTCCTGGATGGGGACAGGCTGGGGCTCAAAATTTGGGGTGAGCTGGGGCACCAGAGGGTGGCTGGTCCAGATTCCCTGGGAGGGTGGGCAGGCCCTGGCACAGGGTGCCCAGAGCAGCTGTGGCTGCCCCTGGATCCCTGGCAGTGCCTAAGGCCAGGCTGGACAGGACTTGGAGCA
The DNA here is from genome assembly GCF_020740725.1 of Corvus hawaiiensis. NCBI lineage: Eukaryota > Metazoa > Chordata > Aves > Passeriformes > Corvidae > Corvus > Corvus hawaiiensis. Next base: position 1,633,052 of record NC_063213.1, on the reverse strand, counting down.
AACTGGGATCAGAGAAGGTGTCCCTGCCCATGGCAGGAGGTAGGAATGGATGAACCTTGAGGTCCCTTCCAGCCCAAACCATTCCAGGATTCCATGAGAGGCTCATCTCAAACTCTGTATAATCAACAGGGACAAAAATTCCCTCTTTAACAGACCTTTAAACCAGTTCAGACACTTAGAGATTTTTAATAGGATTATTTTCCCTCAACAGACCCATAAATTGTGAAAATCCACCTTTAAGCTGGTTGAATATGGAATTTTTCAGCTCATGGATTCTCCTAAGAGTGTTTTATGTGCCCTGACTGTCAGCTGAGATCATTTTACAAACCAGGAGCGGGTCCTGTTTGGATCAGAGCCGAGCTCAGCGATGAGGCGAACCTGGGCTCGAGTTTAGTGCCACTCCAAACAACAAAATCCAGGAGATGTGTGAGATATTCCCCCAGAGAGGAAGGGAAAAGGGTCAGAAACGATGAAATGATTCCTCCAAAATGTGCTTCCCATGGCTAAGAAATGTCAAAGTGCTACGAGGCCTCGTGAGCACGGAAAAGGAAAGGGACAAGATACCAAATTCCTGGAAAAGCAACAAAAAAATCCCCTGACCCGGAAGCCTCAGCCAAGGCTGCCTGCGAAGTGTTTGAAGGAGAGAGCTGGTGACAGGCAATGGATACTGTGACGTGATTCCTCCTAGGTGCCACTTCCACGATGCTTTGGATGGATCCCAGAAAACCGCCGGGTAGGAGGGACAGGAGAATGCGTGATGCTAAAAACAAAGCGCTAAACAATGGGAGGAAATGCCTCGGAGATAATCCTGGGAGCTTGGATATCTCCTTACCTAAGGAAATTCATTTCCCTGGCCTACACGCGTTCGCTGAGCCCACTTTTGTCCTGGCGCTTGTCCACGCCTCGGGAAAAGTATCCAAAGGTTGTTGACACAAATGGTTTTCCAAAGAAAGCTCGAGGCTGCCTCCTGTCTTTGCTCGGATTATGATTTCCTATTCATTCAGTGGGAATCCACGTGGGAAGGCCTTTCCAAAGGAGGTGACACAGGAAGCTGCTGACACTGATCTACTGCAGGGTCTTTAATCACTCAAATCAAGGAGCCCAACATCTTCCCTTGCCCCGAAGTCTGGATCTTCAGCTCCATCAGGATCCTCTAAGGTGGAACACACGGGAAATATTGGAATTCCCGGCAGAGCCAAACATGACTCCTCAGTGGAAGCACTCCTGTGATTTGAGTCCATTGAGGTCAGAGCTTTTCCTTTCATTTGCTGCAATCTGGAATGAAATTCCGCTAAAATGTTCCATCGTTGTCCAGTAATTTTGAGGACGGGTTCCGCCTCCAGTATCTTGAATAAATATGGTCAGAACAAACAATCTCCAAAGTCCATTCCTGATTTTTTTACCATTCTCTGGTAGGAGACGATTGTGTAAAAACAGGATTTGGGTTCTTTTCCTGCTGCCACCTGGAAATTCTGAGCCATACGCTGACATCCAAGACATTCTTGGAAAGGTCAAAACTTGTCACAAGAGTCTAACAAAATATGACTTAAATCCAGCTTGGAAAAGCCACGGAAATGTGGCCATGATCTGTCCTCTTGAGTTGGCAAAGATGAGCACACCCAACGCAGGCATCCTAAAAATTTAGGGATAAGAAAGCTTCTTCATTCCCACTGACTAAGGAATGTCTTGAGTTTTGCTTCTCTCCCTGTATTTGCTGTTTTTCCAGGAATCAGTGGTTTATTTTGGAAGCCAATTAGATTTGGGATAAATTCCATTTACTTATGCAGGTAACAACCGAAATCATGGATTTGCCATGTCCAGGGAATGATTCAATCACATCTAAGCACATCTACTTTAGATCCAGCACATCCCACCTAAGCCTGACCACTGCCAGGCTCTGTCCCTTTAAGCTGGAATGGCCACAAATCCATGAATTTCTGCTCCCTCAAGCACAGAAATACGCACCCGGTGTCCACCTGAAATGAAGGAAATTTGGCACAAAATGGGGTTTTCCTCCCATTGGAATTCGGCTTTCCAAGACCCCCTGGGCTGGCCAGGAATGGGGGATGCTGGCTCTGCTGGAGGGGTGGGAAAAGAGCAAGGGAGAAAAGGGTCTGGGCCCTTCTCAAGTCATGGCGACTCAGGTGATTTTGGAATCATGGAATGATGGAAGGGTTTGGGTTGGAAGGGACCTTTAAGGATCACTGAGTTCCATTCCATGGGCAGGGACACCTCCCACCATCCCAGGCTGCTCCCAGCCCCAGTGTCCAGCCTGGCCTTGGGCACTGCCAGGGATCCAGGGGCAGCCACAGCTGCTCTGGCAATTCCATCCCAGCCCCTGCCCACCCTCCCAGCCAGGAATTCCTTCCCAATCTCCCATCTAACCTGCTCTCCTTCTGTTTAAAGCCATTCCCTGGGAGAATCCAACAGAGGACCTGAATTGGGAATCTGGGACATATGGACCGTGCAACACCAGCTGTTCCCAGGATTTAAAGCAATTCCTTCCAAACAGAAGCGGCTGCTGAATCCCAGCCAATATTTGAAGGGAAATCTGCCTTGTTTGGGGTTAAACATGGAAAAGCATTCTGGGATAAATGTGAAAAACTGAGTTTTAGGAACCGTGGATAAATGATATTTCCACCCCACCTCCACATGCTCTCACATCCAATCAGTAAAGCCGTTAATAAGGATTTATTGGATAATTAAATCTCTTCCAGTGTGCAGAGAGGGGCAGGAGCTCCCTGGTCTGGGTTTGAAATCCTGATTCCAAGAAAAGTCAGTGACAAAGTTCCAAAGCACCGGGGGATCCCCGCGAGATAACGGGGCCAGTTCGCACCTGCTGAACATCTGTCCCTATAAACACAGCCGGGGATCCTTGAGGCCCATCCCACACCCCCCAGATATCACACTCCCAAATATAATTTTTAGGATCAAAAATAAGGAAAAGCTCCCAGCAGTGCTGAGAAGGGATTTTCGGGAGGGGGATTTTTGAAGCCTTAGGGAAATGGTGTGCGGGGTCTCTGCTCCTGATCACAGAATCATGGAATGGCCTGGGCGGGATGGATGGACCTTAAGGATAATCCAGTTCCAACCCCTGCCCTGGACAGGGACACTTCCCACTAGAGTCAGACTCACTCTGGAGACTTAAGTGGCAGAACAGATCCCAAGCCCTCGTCCATAATTTTCCACGATTCTGGGATTATCCAAGATACTCCCTTATGCTCCTCACCCACCCAGAGATGTAATCCTCCTGCCTCGGGAAATTTCCAGCATTCGGAAGGAATATTCATGTGTGAAGCTGTTATCTGGAGGATAGGAAAAAAACCCCAAACAAAACCCCACAAGTTCTCAGTTCCACCTTGTGCTCACCTCAAGCCTTTCGAATGTTCCCGATGTTAAACTCACTCCTTTTATGGGATCTGAATTTATCAGGGATTTATTTAAACCAGCAGCCTGTCCTTCCTTTCCATAATTCCAGGGATGTCAGGATGGCTGTAGGGTTCTGTTCACACAATTTATTTCCATAAATTGCCAATATCATTCCCAAATCCAGATGCCCTGGAAGGCTTTGGATAGACAAAGCACAACGATAATTCTCCAAATATTCTCCCAACTCCCAAAATTTTACAGCTCAAGTTGTCCCTAGAATACAGGGGATGTCTTTTTCCTCAGTAAATCCCTTGGATGTTACTTCAGTATCCAAAACATCCCTTGGTGAGGATTTGGGATCTTAATAATACATTCTATATTCTATATTCTAGGATTTAACTGCAGGTGTTCCTCCCCTCTATCCAGGTATGTAAGGAATAACTTGAATTCCTCAGGGATTTTGATGGCATTAGAAGACTCTGAAGACTGATTTTCCTGATTCCAGGAAAAATCAGCAGCAGCGTAGATGTCATTCCAACCAGCAGATTCCATGATGGCCATTGGAACGTCATCCCCATTATTCCTGCAGCGAATTCCCCAGCACGGGATCTGCTCCTGTGGCTTTTCTGCAGCTCTGCTTCCCCTCCTTCCCGATGGAGGTGCCAGGGATTTGATAAGAGCTGTATCTCAGGAAACACGGACACACTTTGCCTTTTCCTCCCTCCTTGGGAGCCGCCGCCAGGGAAGTGATAAACAGGCACAACGAGCAGCCTCCCACTTAGATTGGGATCCTGCAGGAACACGGGAAAATGCTTCCCCCACCCTGGGAGAAGAGGGGTGTGAAGGTGGGAGGGAAAGGACACGTTCAAAACCACACACGGCCAGGTCTCCACGTCACCGCTGCAACCCTAAAACACCCGGATCGGGATCCTGATAAGGCACCAAACACGGTGTTACGATCTGGTTTAAACCCAGAAAAGCAAAGCAAGCTAAGTCTCTGTGCATAAACTGGAAAGAACTTAGAAGGTTCAAAATATCCCCAGAAACGAGATTAAAACCAAACGAGGCTAGACGTTGTTGCCAAAAAATTGATGTATTTTATTTAATAGTAGAGAGGCAAAGGGAAGGGAAAAGAGAGAGAGAAAGAAATAGAAAAAGAAGTGTGCATGGGGGGTGGGGGAACAGGGAGAGGTGACAGGGGTTAGGTGGAAGCACATCACCCATCTGATGACCCAACGATGTCCCGTGGTTCCCCTCCATCTGCTCTGCTGGTGCTGAGGGTCCCCCGTCGCCGCCGTGGCCGCACCGCCACACCACACCACACGCCGCCACACGCCGAAGGGTGCAGAATTCCATGGATTAATACACACTTCGGGCCAGGTGGGAACGCCGACATGCCTCCTCTTGCAGGGGCTGGCTTGACACTGTCCCTTGCAACTCTGAGGGTCTGCTGCATCATCTCTGGTGCTCTGGTGCAGGGTCTGGGGACCCCTTTGAGGGGAGCCCCTGTGATGGGCCATGTCACCCCCTCCTGCTGTGGATAAGCTTCCCTCCCCTGGTGAGGATCCCTCAGCTGGGCTCCTCTGCACAGTGGAGGATGGGCGGTCACTGCCCCTCTGACCAGAGGCTTTCCAAGATACCCAAAGCCGCTCCTCCCCCCGCCCTTTGGTTCCAGGGTCTGTGTGAGCCTGGCAGCTGATAGCCCTGGGGATGTGGTCTCCACCTTGGAGATGTTAAGCCTGTGATCTGTGAATGTCCCCAGCCCTGAGTGGTTACTTTATCTTATCTTCATCAGCGAGCGGTGTCAGGCCTCAGTCAGGGCCCCATTCAGGGTGTGGTAATCTTCTCTGCAGCTTTTGTAATACAGTTTTAAAAGTCCTTCAAGAAAAGGTTTAAGTCATAAATTGCAATGTTTCAGTCTCTGACACACGGAATCCTGGAATATTTTGGATTGGAAGGAACCTTTAAAGGCCATCTGGTCCAACCCACCTGCAACGAGCAGAGTGAAGCATTTGCTGCTTCCCTCCTTCTCCTGAGGGTGAGGTCCCTCAGCCCAAGGCTGTAGGAATGGGAATTGGGATTCACGGCAGGCCCAAGGTGATGGTGGAGCAGAGGGGATTCCTCCCTCTGCCCCCAGCCAAGGGTCGGAAACAGAGGGGGAGAACCAGGCCGTGGTGCCAGGAGCACCTGGGATGGTGCCAGCCAGAGCCCGGAGGTGCTGCCTCCCTCTGTGTGAAGAGTTGACCTTCAAAACTGCTCTGCTGTTCCTCCTCGAAGAGATTGGAGTCTCCCAGAAGGATCCTGGCACCTCTCAGGGATGGTGCCAGCACTGGGATTGGGAAGTTCCATGAAAATCCAGGTTGGACGGGGATTGGAGCAACCTGGGGTAGTGGAAGGTGTCCCTGCCCATGGCAGAGGTGGAACTGAATGATCTTTAGGGTCTCTTCCAACCCAAACCATTCCAGGACTCCATAAGCTGCACCTCTGGCACCTCTTTCAGGCCCGTAGGAAGTGCAAAGCGCCTCCAGCACCGGCTGTTGGAAAAGGGAATTGGAGGAATCCCCACAAGCCAGAAGAGTTGGAGTAAATCAGAAGAAATCAGGTGTCAGAAGATTCCAGCTTTTCCCACCTGTCCTATCCCTTCCCTGCCAGCCCACAGCCCCCACAGCACCTCAAGGAATGGTGTCCAGATGTCTCCTCCTTGCCCAGGAATAACAAACACCTCCAGGGCGGTCTCTTCCCCAGCCCTCTGAGGGCAATTCCTCATGTGAGTCTGTGTTTCCATGCCTGACTCATTTCCTGTTTTGCCCAGATGGAAAAGAGGCACCTGGTGCCCGGCAAGTGCCAAAAGTTGCATCTTTGGGGTTTGGGGAGGGTGTGGGGATGGTTAGTGGGTTCCCTGGATCACCAGACCTCTCCATTTGCCAGGAAAAACACCACCTGATCTGCTGGAAAGCAGGACAGGAGCTGGGATGTCTGTAGCTCTTTCCAGCCTCCTGGCTGTGTCCTAACCTCTGCTTCCTGGAGGCTGGATACCCAAAATCCATCTTCCGGATATACCACGGGTTGGAATGGAATCCTGGATGCCCCTCCCCAGCCCAGAGAGGGGAGGTGATTGGGAAAACCGTGAGCCAGAGGTGGATAATCCTCCCCAGAGCTGGGACGTCCATCCCCAACCCATCACCACGGTGAATGTGTCGGAGGAGAACTGAGGAGCTCCATGGTGAGCCCCAAATTAGGGATCTCCTTGAGGGATATGTGGTGGCAGGGAATGGGATGAGAGGGACATCACTGACCTCCTGACCCAGCAGAGAGGGAGGAAGCTGCTCCTCCTTCCTCCCCATCATTCCAGACATGTCAGAGGAGGAACAACGTCCAGGGAAAAAAGGTCACCGAAGAACTTCTCCTTCTTCTCCAGCTGTTCTGAAAACACCCCCAATGGATCCAGCTTGGACACCCCGAGGAGGATCCAAGGAAAAGGCAGAATTCCCCAGGATGGCTGGTATTAAAGCCTGTCCCACCATGTGATTCCCAGCAAACATCCCCCAAGCCTCCCGACTAACAAGAGGCTGTTAGTGCCAGCTAATTAGCAGCCAGCTAATGAGTGGCTTCTGGAGCCGCTGGCTGCAGGGAAATTAAGTCAGAACAAAGGGAATGAAATCTCCTGAACGGAAAATTATTGTGGGCGGGAGCCCAGGACAGTTCCAGGAATAAACCTAATAGGCTTAGTAGTATTTAGGTGTAACTAAAGCAGAGCAGGGCTTCACATGCTGCTCGTTCATTTATTCCATCCTGGAGGGACAGAAAGGCAAGAAATCCACGGAGTGGAAGAAAAGCAACCGGGAAAACGTCTTCAAAGGGAAGATAAAACATTTCAGGCGGCCCTAAAGATTTACCCCCAAACAGGGAAACGTGAAGGAGGATTGGAAGGGAGGTGGTTCCATAGCGTGGGCACGGCTTGAGGTGACAAAAGGTAGAGAGGTGGCTTTTGTCACCTTCTGCTCCTGCCCAGCCGCCTTGCAGAGACCTTTTCCATGTATTTCATGGAAGTGAAGAGACTGACCAATGCAACCCCTCCCAAAGTGAGGATGCTGGAATTTCAGGTGGATTTCTTTCCTCTTTCTTGGTGCTTTTAAGCTACAGTTTCGAGGTATTCCTGTTCCCGGCTTAGCTGATTCTGTCCTAATAAGTGCCCATCCTTTTTATCCATAATTAATAACTGTCTCCTGGAAACCACAGGATTTTGTAAAGCGTTGGCACAGGACAATTTTTGGCCCAATTTTTTAAGCGATTTAAGTTCCCGACCCCCCTGGCCTCCAGGAGCTCCTGATGTTCAAATATTCCTGGTCAGATCCCTGTGAGCTTCCAAGTGGGAGGATGGGAAGTTAGACCCAGGAATCTTTCCCCACTTTTAGCCCACAGGAAACCGAAATAATTTCTTTTTTCCATGATTTCTACCCTTGTTCAGGCTCCCGAAAAATAAAGGATCCTGCAGATATTCCCCAGGCAGCAGCGGTGAACTCCCTGCACTTCCAATCAGCAGCTTTTTATTCCAGATTCCCTCGTTTCAGTGATCACATATCAAAGGAAAATCATCTCGGGAAATGCTTTCATCCCGAACATTCCCCAGCTGCAAAATCAAATCCTGAAGGATTCACCTGGAATGGGAATGGGTCGTTTCCAGAATGGAATTTTCCCTGGACAATTACAAAATTTCAGCCCGGTTTTCCCGGTCGAACGGATGACAAAGCACCAGGAAAAGATGGAATTCGAAACGTAGACAGGACATTGATTATAGCAGAAATCGTTTTGATAGCAGAAACAAAATACGGGGAGGTAAAAGTTGATGAAGAATTCCAAGAAATTTATTTTCCTTGGCCATGCGAGAGGAGCTCTAATTAAGCGCAGTGGATTAATGAGTTCACAGCTTAAAGCTCAGCTTTAGTCCCTGCCCATGCGCAGCATCTCCAGGGGAAAGATGAGCTCCGGTTTAGCTAAGCCTTGGTGGGACAGAGCTAAGCTTAGACCTTAGGAGTCCCTAAAGGGTTCCAGTCTCATCTTTCAGCTCAGTTGACACTCATGGGATCCCCGCAGGCAGCACAAAATCCTCACCCTTTTATTCTCGACGAGCTCAATTAATTAATTCATTAATTTAAAAGGTCCCATTGCAGGACCTTCATCGGGTGCACAACAAAGGGACCCACTGGGATCTTCCCTGAAATTCCCACCCTTGTCCATCCTGCAGGAGAAATAATCTTTGGTTGTGTCCTGGTTGGCTGCCCCAGGAAGATAAGAGGATGGGCTGGAGGTGAAGAGTCACCCAAACTTGGGAGATTTCACATTTTCCCTGTCATTTAATGATTTTCCAGAGGGAATTCAGCAGGAAAAGGGGAGTTGGATGATCCCAGAAGTTCCTAATCCCAACTCACCAACCCAATTCATAGCACAGCTTCATCATATTATTGATTGTATTGGCATATCAGCACATTTGGGGGTTTTTTTGGTCCAAAATCCACAGGGTTTATTTTAAATTACCAATGGAACCAGTTTAATCAAATTTCCTGGAATTTACACTCCCAAAACCCATCAGGTTCTCGCTGTAAGAGATTTTGGCCAATATTAATTGGATGGAAAGAGTCAATTAAAAGTGGCTCCACAGCTCCTCAAACCTTCAGGACATGGAAGATTCCTCTGCTTTCAGAAATGCAGGAAAACTGAGGTTGTTAAAGGAGATTTTTATCCCTGGAATCTCGGATAAATGCATTTTATGGGGATAATGGATATTCAGGAGTTAGAACTTGTCTTTATTTCATTTTTATTGGTGTGAGAGTTGAACAGAGGTAAAACCCAAATTAAAATCATTATTTATCCCTTATCAAAGCAGCAGTCAGGGAAGAGCCTCAGGATTTCCACAAGGATCGTTCCTTTCTGATATCCACACATGGATTTGGGCAGCTCTCCTCAGTCATCCGAGCTGGAAGAATAAAATAATAAAGAACTAAATTAAATTAAAATAAATTTTTAAAATAAAATAAAATAAAATAAAATAAAATATATAAAATAAAATAAATAAAATAAACAAAACAAAATTAAAAAATTAAATAAATAAATAAATGAAACAAAATAAAATAAAATAAAGTAAAATAGAGTAAAATAAAATAAAACAAACCAAAATAAAATAATAAAATAAAAAATAAAATAAATAAAATAAATAAAACATAAAATAAAATAAAATAAAATATAAATTAAATTAAATTAAATTAAAATATATATAAAATAAAATAAAATAAAATAAAACAAAATAAAATAAAATAAAATATATAAAATTAAAAAATTAAAAAATTAAAAGTTAATAAAAAATAAAATAAAACCCATAAATAAAATAAAGTTAAATTAAATTAAATTAAATTAAAATATATATAAAATAAAATAATAAAAAATAAAATAAAATATCAGTAAAACATCAATAAAATAAAAAAAAATAATAAAAATTAAAATGAAATAAAATAAAGCAAAATCAGTCATGGAAAGCTCTCCCAGGTAATCCTGAAGACTTCCAGGCCAGAGGGATTCTCCTGTGGTACCTAGGAGCAAAGCTGGGTGGGTGGGGACAGCATTCCAATGAAAAATCTGGCAATTCAGGATGGAATGGGAAGTTTGAAGACAGCTTTCCCACTTTTCCAAGTGCTTTAATCCACGTTTCAACACCCCCTGCTCACGGCTGATCATTTCCTTGTTTTCCTCATAATTCCCGATTTAAGAGATGGAATTTCTCTCTGTCCCGAGCCAAACAGGGACAGTGTGGGGAGCCAGAATTACCCACCAGCTCGTCCCCCTGCCTCTCAGGAAATATTCCACATCCCATTTTTCCTTCTCCCCCTCCGGAGGCAGCAAAGCAGCCCCTGCTCAGGAATGTCATTAGAGAGGGGCTTTAAAATAGAGCAGGGCACACAAAAATGTGATGACTTGCCAAAAGCGCAGCCTGCAAGGTGTTTAAGGCATGAATTTCCTCCTCAGGAAGCCTCGCCGAGGGAATATTGGATTTGGCCCAGAATGGGAGCGATGATGTGGCACAAATTTACGGCTGTCCCCCCGTGATTCCCAGGAAAAGGGGCAGGAAAAGAGCCCCACAAGGAATCGCTTGTAAAATAACCCCCAGCCAAGCCTTGCCTTGGCTCTGAGCCGCGTCTGCCAGGGGGTTCCGAAATTTGGGATGTAGCACAGCTCAGCAGGAGCACGGATCTGATGTGGATTTACCCTTCGGATAGGAAATCCATAGGAGTGGGTTTGGATTGAAGAATTGCAGGGGGTTAAACATCATGAGCTGTGTTAGAAAGGAGCTGGGAATGTTCACCTGGAGAAGGGAAAGATCCAGGGAGAGCTCAGAGCCCCTTGCAGGGCCTAAAGGGGCTCCAGGAGAGCTGGAGAGGGACTGGGGACAAGGCCTGGAGGGACAGGAGCCAGGGAATGGATTCCCACTGGTTAGATGGGATATAGGGAAGGAATTCTTCCCTGAGAGGGCAGTGAGGGACTGGGCTGGAATTGCCAGAGCAGCTGGGGCTGCCCCTGGATCCCTGGCAGTGCCCAAGGCCAGGCTGGACACTGGGGCTTGGAGCAGCCTGGGATAGTGGGAGGTGTCCCTGCCCATGGAATGGAACTCAGTGATCCTTAAAGGTCCCTTCCAACCCAAACCCTTCCATCATTCCATGATTCCAAAATCACCTGAGTCGCCATGACTTGAGAAGGGCCCAGACCCTTTTCTCCCTTGTTCCTTTCCCATCCTTCCAGCAGAGCCAGCACCCCCCATTCCTGGCCAGCCCAGGGGGTCTTGGAAAGCCAAATTCCAATGGGAGGAAAGCACCAGTTTGTGCCAAATTTCCTTCATTTTCAGGTGGGCACCAGGTGGGATGGGGGGGAACAGAGCAGGAAAAAAGTGGCATTTATGGGATGGGAATAGGAGAAGGTTTTGCTTTGGCAGAGCCCTAAAAAAACGGAATTTCTCTGGAGGCAGCAGCATCATGGACTCATCACATCCCAGAATCCTTTAGGTTGGAAAAGTCCTTGAAATCCATGGAGTCCAGCTGCTCAAATCCACCACTGAGCCACATCCCTGAGCGCCACATCCACAGGTCTTTAAAATCCCTCCAACCTGCACCTTCCAGGAGGATGCAGATCCACAGGGATGCAGCTGAATTCCCCAAACGAAACAAGACATTCCCTATGTGTCCCTTCTGGAATCGAGAGCAAGTCAGGGCGTGGGATGATTCGGAAAAATAGGTTGGATTTTGCAACGTTCGGGAAGCTCCCTCCTTCCCACAGCCTCTCCAATTCCAAAATCGTGTGAGGTCAGAGCTGGGCCGAGCACTGAGAAGGATGTGAGAGGACTTGTCAGATCAGGTGGAGCTCCTGGATTGGTTTTCTTTGGGATGAGTTTTCCAACTGGCCGCGTTTCAGCGCAGAAAGCGGAATGTACACGTTGGATCCCGTCCAGGAGCACTTGGCGTCAGCAGAGCTGCAAAAGGGACAACTTTGAGCCTGGAATTCTTAAAGTGACTCCAAAACCTGTTTCTTTGCCTACTAAATAACCCTTTTTTCCCATTTTATTCCCATTCTTTAAGGAGGAAAATCTGTTCTGTTGTGTCTGGAATTGTGGGATCATCCTGGGAGATAAAGGTCGTGGAGAAAGGAGCTTTGTATCCCTATTTTATCCAGAGGCATTCCGAGGTCCAAAGAGGTCACCCATCAGGTCACTGGGATTAGAATCCACATCTGTTGATTCCCAGCCTAAAATTTAATTTGGAGTCAAATTTGACTTGACAGGATCCTCGTAAGCCTGGAATTTTACAGGATATAAAAGCAAAATGATCGGTTCTGACTGGAGCACCTTTCGACTTCAACAAATAAATTAAAAAATGAAGGAAAAGGGAAGAAAAATGGCAGAAATTCAGTATTCAGTTCCCAGATTGATCTCAATCCAAAGAGATTAAAAAGAAAGGTGGGAAAAAATCCAAACCTACAGAACATTTTCCCTCAGAATTCAGGCTTTTATCTCCCAAAACCCCCAATCCTTTGGGATCTTTCCCAGGTAATTTGAAGCAGCTGACACTTCCCCTACATGAAAGAATAAACATTTAATTTGCACCGCCGAGTTGGGAGGAAGAATTCTAATCCTGTTTGCTCCGGCTCGGCCAAAACCCAGGGAATGGGAGCTGTCCCCTAATTACTGCTCCACACGGAGCGAGTAATTCAATTAGGGATCCCAACGGGGAGGATCAGGCCGAAACAATCCAAACCCAAGATTTCACAAATGGGATTTGAGTCCCATCCACTCTGCCGGGTCAGCGATTCCCAGGTGGGAATGGGCCAACAGCATCAGAAGTTCGGATCCGGGAGATTTCTGGGATTGATGGCTCCCGTAAGGTTCTTCCCAGGTGGACCCGTGGTTGTCCAAATCATTCCCGCTCTTTTGGAGCCGCTCGTCATCTCCTTGGCAGCCTCTGGGGAAAAGCCAAGGGTTAAAAGGGTTTCTGAGGAAAGGAAAATCTTTCCTATCCAAAGGTGTCTCCTATGGAAGAGCCCAGCAGGAAAAAATTCAGCCAAATCCACAAAATCCAGGATTTTGTGGCCTTTTCATTACATTTTATGTCCCTTTTCTCTCACTCTGACTCCCGTTTTTATCATTATTTTTCCTTGTACCACATTTTTGGGTTCAGCTGGGGATGGGGTGTAGCAAAACTGCTCGGGGATACGAAAAATGGCAGGATCAAAGGCAGAAGGAAAGAAAAATTATTCTGGAAGCAAAAATATGGAAGGAAAATTAAAGAAAAGTCTTAAATATGCGAGAGATTTTTGCAAAGACCACGGGCACATGGAATATTTCGTCCAGGGAAGTGCCAAAATAACCGGGGTGGGATTTCTTTGTGCTGCTGAAGATACAGAAATGGAGCCAAGGAGGGAGCAAATTATCCTGACGGAGAAATTTGGGATGAATCCGGGGAATCTTTCTTTAGAAATCCCTAGATTGCCTACAAAGGGAGCCCAGGGTGGACAAGCTCATCTGCAGGGGTTTAAAGAGAAATTTCCAGAGATTTGACAGGAATATGATCTCTGGGAGAACTTTCCAGTGGCACCTGTAACACGAGGGAGGGATTTGTCCCTTTGGAAAAAGCTTGGAGCCTTTGTTTTTAGGGATTTAAGGACAAGTTACATCAGTGTTTGCTGGGAAATTTCTGAATTTGATGCCGCACTCGGATTACCAAGGAATTACGGATTATCATCTTCGAAAGCTCTTTCAGGTGGTTTCCCAAAGAATATTCCCGTGGGTAGAGGCAAGTCCTCCAAATTTGGCAGGAATGTTCTCCATCCAAAGAGGGATATTTCTTCTACAATGCACAGTTCCTGTCTGGAGCTCGGATGGAAAATCAAACAGGATCTGTGCTCCAAAGAGGTGCCCGATCTCCACCTGGAATGTCACGTCTGCCCCGCGTCCCCGTGCTGTCACCGTCCCCATGGCAGCAAAGCGACGTCACCCGGGGAGGAGAGTGCCTGGGATCAGGAATGGGATTTGCAGGTTCGTTTGGAAAAGCAATCAAAGGGAAAAGAGGAGTGAAGATAACGGATCATAAATCAAATGATGTCCACGTGCTGTGTGACTGTTCACGGGAATGAAAAGTCCCAAGTGAAGGGACATCCTGGAATTTCTGGGAAAATGAAGTCTGGCTGAGATGGAGAAATACAGAGGAAGAGTTGGAGAAGAGATTTGAAATCATCACATTTTCCCAGGCAGGATCCTAAAGGATGCTTTGGGATGGACAAGACCTTAAGATCCATCCCATTCCACCCATTCCATGGGCAGGGACACCTCCCACTATCCCAGGATGGTCCAAGCCCCATCCAACCTGGCCTCGGACACTTCCAGGGATCCAGGGGAAGCCACATCCCTTCTCCTCCTTGCTTTTATACATTTCTCCTACAGCCCAAACTATTTAAAATCCTATCCCAAAACGGAGTAGAATCCTCCTTATCCCACAGCTCTGGAGAAAAAGCGGGATACGTTGGAAAGCCCAGTTTGGAGGATTTTTCTCTAAAATGCAGGGACCATCCCAACTATTATCCAGGCTGGATTCCTTCTTTCCTCTCCACAGGATCCCATCCTGTTCTCTATCCCAGAGCAGGGAATCCAGGATTTCCATAGGGGTTTGGACACACTGAAGATGGTTGTCTGTATCCCGGGAGCTCCGTTATGGTCAGAGGTGTTTCTCCAAGCCCAGATATTTCTGGGCTCTAGTGCCAAAGGAAGAGGATTTTTCCAGCTGATCCAAGCTCCTTTAGGTGCCCAAGCTGTGTATTCCATGCAGGATCAGGCTGCCCATCCCTATGGATGTAGCTCAAGGTTTTAAATGTACACCCAAGATACTTCCTGGAGGTTTTCTCTGTATTTATAGAATTGATTTTTATTTCTTTATGCTTTATCTAAATTGTATTTATAAAAATTATTTCTGTTTTCCACAAATTTTATTTATAGAAACGATTTCTATTTTATATAAAGCATGTTTATACAAATTATTTCTATTTTATATGAACTATGGTTTTTTTAATTGCATTTCTTTCTATTTTACAATTATTTATGGACGGAAAAAGCAAATTCTTTGCCAACACTTCTCCAAAAAGTGGTACCAAAAATAAAATAGAAACACACAGCTTCCAATATAAAACTTGGAGTTTCTCGACCACAAAATCCAAAGGAAGCTGCTGCAGGAATTGGCCAGGAAGTGACGGATGGAAGACACTTCTGTAAGTTTTGAAAGGAAAAATGTGGGCACAGCTGCAGAAAAATCAGGGATATCCATGAAGTGCCATCCTATCTTTAATCCCTTCCCAAATCCAGACAATAATCCTGCTTCACTGCCTTGTTTTAATCGTTATCCAAGTTAATCCACCTTCCCGAAGGAAATGCAGCTTCTCGGGGTGCAAATCACCTCTGGTTCTTGTTGTATTTGTCCCAAGCCCTTCCCAAAGTCTGGGAATGGAGCGCTGGAATGTGTAAATGTGGGATTGAACTCCCTTCATTTCCTCTGGGCTAATTAATTTGCAAATTTACACCGAAAAAGGTGTGAAGAGTCAGGAAAAGTCCAAATTAGTCCAAAAGTCCAAATATAGACCAAAATTAGGGATTTAGGGTGACCTGGACAATTATTTGGGATACACTGGTGGTACTGATCAGGGGTTTCATGGATAGGTCCCTCATGGATAGAGGAAAATTGTCCCACATGGACGTGGAGCAGGCAGGAAAAGGATCCTTGACCACATGGATCAGCAGCTGGAATCCAGGACGCCTCAGATGTGTCCACAGACAGCTCTGACCCCCACGGAGACACGGACCTGGGAGCTCTTCATTTGGGAAAAGGATCCGGGTGCCAAAGTGCATCCATGGGGAGCTCTGGAGTGTCCACAGGACCTCAGCTCCAGAGGGATGTGTTCCCTGGGAGCCTTGTGTCCCATCCGCCAGACCTGTTCCAAACTCTCCTGGCTTTTGGCACCTCCAGTGACCTTTGGCAGCTGATTCCTGCCCGCTTGGGACTTCCAACACATCCCAGATGATTCCTGTTGTCCGTTCCTTGCTCAAGTCACCTGAGAGAGAGGCGAGGAACGGAATTTCAGCTCTTGGCCCAGGCTCTGGATCCATCCTGCTCCGAGCTCTCCCGGGTCACATCCCAGGATTCTGGGCCTGCCCGTTGCCCTCAAATCTTTCCCATCCCATGCAGGGCACTTTGAACTCGTTCCAGTCTCCCCAGAAGGAGACAGCATTTCCTGTTTCCAAAGCCAGCCGGCTCCTTAATCCTTTTATCCAGCCCCGAAGGTGCCAGTGTGTCCTTGTGTTCCTCTTTGACCTCACCCTGATTCCTTCTTCCGCAGGCTCCGTTCCCACTCCCTGCACAAGGAATCTGCTGTAAGGCAGCACTGGGAGAAAAGGAATTCTGGGGGTTTTTAGGGAGAGAAAGTCCGGAGCAAATGGGCCTAAACACAATTCCAGGTCAACCTTTTCCATTCCCCACCCGGCTGTGACCCAGAAAAAGTCACTCAACCTCTCCCTGCCGGAGTTTTCTCAGCCATAAAACCGGGATAAAAACACTTCCCTACTTCAGACAGGCCATGGTTTAATTCCTTCATATTTCCAAAGTGCTTTGACTTCCTGAAATGGAGAATTGGCTTAAAGTTTCTCAGAGAAGTCATTTTGGGATGCCCAGTTTGGGATTAAATCGGTCCTGCTTGTGCTCAGTTTATTCCTTCACCACCAGGAATTTTCAGGGAATCTTCAATAAGTGGATTGTGGTTTTACATTAACTATGGAAAAGGAATTTTGCCACAGGAGGGATGGATCTAAAAAAAATCCAAAAAACTTGTGAATCAGGAATTTCCTGCAGATCACTGAAGTGCTCCCTGAATTTGTGTTTAAAGATCCAAGGCTCAGACAGGAACCGTTGGTGTGCGCCAGGAGAAAATCCAACTTTCACTGATTTACCCACAGATTTTCACTTTTTAAAATGAAATAATCCTCTTTTTTTTTAGCCAAATCCCTGCCAAAAACTGCAAAAACAGTCTCTTTATTTCAGACAAATTCAGATTCCTGAGATTTTCCGCCATGTTCCTTTTGTCCAACCACCGGCGGATCCTGTGGCTTTATCAGGAGGAGAAACACCAAAACCCAACGGTACGGAATTAAAGATTTCCAGATTCAGCTTAATTAAATCCCTGATTTTTTTAGATCCAGGGGTCTTGGCCTCTAAAATAATTCCCCCAGCGTTTTCCATCTTCCAACGCCTTTCCAAAAGGATGACCCAGGCCAGCCAGGGGTTATTAGAGGAATTTTGGGGATATTGAGGGAAATACTCTGCTCCAAACTCTCTTCCTACTTTATTATCAAGTTCAATGGCTGTCATAGCTCCTCCCCTATTTCCCACCTCTGTTCCAGGCTGGAAGTTCAGGGATTCCATGAGGAAATTTGGCATTTCCACCAGGTGACCCCTGCTAAGGTGCACAGTGAGCATCCAAACCATATTAAGATGACACCTGAGATGTGGTGAATGAAAGGGCCATGAAAAAAGAAGTCATTCCCTATAATTCACCAAAAAATAAGACAGGAGCTGGCTGAAATCCTAATTTGCCATCTGTCCTTCCCATTTTTTCCTCAGCAGCTGCATGGATTTCGAAGGCTATGCACACACATCCTTTTTTTGTTGTTGTTCTCCTTTAAATTTCCTTTAAAAAAATCTCCTTTTAAAATTTGGCTTTAAAACTTTTTTTGGCCTCTTCTCTTCACCTCCCCCCCCCTCACCTTCCCTACCCCGTTTTCCAATCATTTTCCAGTGCCCTCCCAGCAAATCTGTCACCCGGTTCCAAAGGCAACATCACCCTGGGATGGCTCCTTCTGCTTCCAGCCGTGACCTTTGGAAACCAAACAGCCCAAGGCAAACACCGGCAGATAAGGAATGGTTCGGAGCACAGCTTTTATTTGCTCCAGGTGGGATTGATAAAGCTGTCCCTGAATTCTGCCGGCAGCTGCGGATGCAGTTGGAAAAGTTCTGGAAAGGTCCTGTCTCCCGATGGGAAGGGGTTTAACTCTTTGGCTGCATCCAAGTAGGGATAAGTGGGAATTGTTTGGATTCTTTCTTGAATAGCCACAAGAAAAGGCTTCGAGTCCAGGATTTATCCAGATGAAAACATGGGATTTAAGCATCCAGCTCCAGCTGATGGCAATGCAGGAGAAAATAGGGATTTTCTGCCTTCGTTATCAGCTTGATAATTTATTTTGGATCACTCACATCGTTTCTCTGTTCCATGGTTTCCTTATCACTGCTGTGAAAAGATGACTCAGTGCTCCCACGTAAATCAGGGAATCCTGGAATGGTTTGGGTTGGAAGGGACCTTAAGGATCATCCTGTCCTGGGCAGGGACATCCCATAAAATCCTTGGGGATTGACTGATGGCAAGGGCTACGAAACAAAAAGAAGATCAAGTCCGTAAATCCAGAATTCCCAAGGCCACCACTAATCCATGTCCCCAGGTGCCACATCCACATTCTAAAATCTATCCTGGATTGTGACTCCATCCACACCTTAAAATCCCTGCAGGAATGGGCATTCCACCATTTCCCTGGGCAGCTGTGCCAGGCTTTGGAGGAACCTTCCCATGAAGGAATTTTTTCCTCCTTTTTACTCTAAACTTTCCCCCTCAACTTTTGCTCTCCAACTTTCCAAACTCCCTGTTTCAAGTCCTGCACTTAGAGCAGTTTTTTTTTCATTGAAGGAATCCAAGTTCAAAATCTGGATCTGCCAGAAATGTCCCAAAATCGGGAAATGAAGTAATTCCCTCACTCTGCTATGTGTGGGTGCCATCCTTTTCCTCCTGGATGAAACCTCTCTCCATGTGGAGACACTGATCCTTCCTGCCCTCGTTTGGGGCCTCCAGGATCCAGGGATTGGAGACTCCCATCCCGAAAAACGTGGGCTCTGCATACACTGGCACAAAGTCCCAGTGGGACTCAAACTTTGGGATGGGATCATAAAGGCATTTCAAGGCATTAAAGGCATTAATTCCAGACAGCAGGACGGAGAAGGGGCATCACCAACCCGGAAAAGTCCCAAAATCCTGGGAAAAATTAGTTTGTAACACAGGCACAAGGAATGGGCTCATTTCTCTTTGGGACAGCCACATTCCAGCTGATTTCGGGCTGGTCCTATCCACAGGATAATCCAAGATCCTGCAGGATCCATGATTTCCTGGCATGTGGAGTGAGGCTATTGCTACACTGGCACGGGGACAGGAAGATCCCTGGGATCCACTTCCAGCTTTGCCTACATGGAAGCCCTCAGGTTGTTGATTCCATGGATGGAACGAGGGGAGAGGGGGATTATGACCCTCCTGGGATCCATTTCTGCAGGAGCAGAGCGGATGAGAAGCTTGGATCCCAAACTCCATTTTCAAGCTCTCCTATTCCATGCTGGGAGCTTCCTGATCCCATCCCCTCTTCTCAGCACGTGGAATTTCAGTTCTCCTGTGGACCAGCCAGACACTTCCAGCTTCTGGGCACAGCACATCCCTCAGGGGATCCATCAGGTGCCAAACAGCCCCTTCATCCCAAAGCCCCAAATCCCAGAACAGGATCAGAGAAGGTTTCAATCCTTCCCTTAATAATCCACGTGGAATATTCCCACCACCTCCCCTCAGGTTCTTTTCCCTCAAGAGCATCCAGCTCCTCGGGCCTCACCAACCTCTGGGAATGATGCCAGAGGGGCTGAACCCTGGGATATTATCCCAGCCTGCAGGTTCAGTACTTCCCCTTCCCTCACCCGTTTTTCCCGCTCCTTTGAGGATTGAGGAGCGGCTGGAGGTGGGAAGTGGCCCTGAGGTTTTTTCTCCAGCCATTATTCCTGTGTCAGTGCGAGGTGTGAAGTGAGGCTGCTGAAAAAAGGGGATTTTGTACATTTATTTCACAGGCGACACAATCCGGCCCCTTTCAAAACGAGGCAGCTTTGGGAATTCTCCTGGGAATCAGCCCTGCAAATCCTGGTGGCCATGGGCTCTCCAAAGTGTAATTAAGGCAGGAGTTGATTGACTGAGGAAAAATGGAACGTCGGCAGTGGAGGAAATTAGGGAGAACAGCAGCTCCTTCACATTCCTGCTCTGGTTTGTGCTCCAGCTTGGAAACTTCCTCAAGGAGGGAAGATCCCGTGGCTCAACCTCTCCAAAGCCAACAGCAAACCCCCTCTACGGCCAAGAGCTAAGCCCCAAAATAAATTCAATTCCAGGGAAAGCTCTGGTGACACTGGTTTGGATGATTCTCCCCCAGTGCAGGAATTGGAGCAGCCCAAAAATGGTCTGAAGCGGGATAATCCAAATGTGATAATTGCGGATAATAATCACCTACTTCACCTGCACAATTCCAGCTCCCTGAAATGAGTTTTCATTCCTTGTCCTCGTCCCATCCTTCATTTTCCATGAGCCACCCAGCACATCTGGCGAAGCAGCTCCCAAAAAATGCCCCAGAGCACATTTTGCCCTCACGGAGAAGTCGTTTCCTCCAGGAGACCTCGGAGCCCCTTCCAGGGCCTAAAGGGGCTCCAGGAGAGCTGGTCCTGGAAGGTCACAATGAGGTCACCCCAGAGCTTCTCCTCTCCAGGCTGAACATTCCCAGCTCTCCCAGCCTTTCCTCCCAGCAGAGCTGCTCCATCCCTCGGATCCCCCTGGAGCCTCCTCTGGGCTCTCTCCCGCAGCTCCAGCTCCTTCCCGTGCTGGATCCAGGGCTGGGGCAGCTCTGCAGGTGGGGCCTCACCTGAGACAGGTCACAAGCGCTGTGACACCACCTGTGGTTTGAAAATCAGAAAAATAAATAAATTTTTCATAATTCATTGAAAATATGGCAAAACGAGAATGGCAAAGTCCTCTGAGGAGCTCAATCCTTGTCTCCAAAGCCAGCAAACCAAATTCCAGCTTTGAGCATTCCCATTTTCTTTCTCAAGAAGATGACACTTCCATCTGGAGGTTTCCATGATATGTCTGATTGAGAGCAAAAACGAGCCAGTGGGAGACATTTCGGAAGGTGCCACAATTTGGTGTAACCCCACAAAAGTTCATTTACATCAAATTCCTCAAGCAGAAAGTCAAAAACATTTTATTTGCATCGAATAATAAAGATATTTCATGGAATCCTAGAATCACGGGGGGGTTTGGGGTTGGAAAGGACCTTAAAGATCATCTCATTGCAACCCCATTCCAACCTCATTCCAACCCCATTCCAACCCCATTCCAACCCCATTCCGTGGGCAGGATATGGACACAGCCACCCCAACATTAACGTTTATTCATGACAAATGATTTCTATGATTTGAGAACTGATGAAATAAATAAAATAATTAGATAATAAGCTAAAATAATCAGATTAATCTGCTACTTTCCCCCACAATACCCAGGCAGGTCTTCTCCAGTTTCTCAGCTCTTCCCGACCGACTTTCCCTTCAACCTCCGTTATTTTTCCCACTTGGACACCAAACCTCCCCCCAGCTATTTGCTCTTAAAACCACCGAGTTTTCCTCTGAGGGGAGCAAAGCACGACAAGTTGAGGGAATTAGGTCATGTTTTACCCCATAAAATTTAGGATGCCGAGGGGACTGGGAGCTCATTCATCTCCTCAGCCTGGGCTGGGCTGCTCCTGGTGGAGTGGAGCTCATAAACCTGGAGATGGGATGAGGGAGGGGAGGAGTCTCCCGATTTTTCTTTCCCTTCAGCTCGGAGGGGGTAACGTAAAAACCCAAATGGTCACCAGACACCTGGAGCAGCACCTAATTAAGCAAAGTGGGATTTAATTGGGCAGGATTAAATACTCCGGGCTCTGTGGGTCTGGTTTGCTCAGAGCTGGCATAAAATCCTGCATTTCCCAGCCTCTTGGGATAAAGATTTGGGGGAGGTATGAAACAACAACGGCTTTGATGCTTGATTGTCCCCGCGTGGATAACTGGGATTAAAATTCATTGGGAAGTGGAGGGCTGTTGAAAGTTCGGCTGGGCTGGGCTGGAGTTCCACTCCAGTTCCGTGTGGTTTATACTGGGGTGGGGGTGGCTCGAAGAATCTGCAAAAAAACCCCATTAAATTCAAAATACGGAGCAGGGAAAAAGGGATTGAAATAGGGAATTTAATGTTGGTTATTTCTCCTGGGAAGTTCAGGCAACACTGTGGCCTCACGGAAATACAAAGCTGGAAAAGAAAGAATTTATGGCAAGTTTAAAAATTCACATCAAATATTGAGATTTGGATGTCACTACCGATACAAAACCGAGAATAAACCTGTGGAACTGCGGAATCCCAGGATGGCTTGGGTTGGAAGGGATCTTAGGGAATATTCCTTAAGGATCCAACCCCCTTCAATTATGGGGGAAGAGAATTAGCACAACTAATGGGTATTAATCATATCCATAGATATATATCCATATATAAAATCCATATATAAAGTCCATCTTTATCTCCACATCTAATCGTATGTGGATATAATTAACAATTCTGATTGATTGATTGATTGATTGATTTAAAAAGAGGCCCAAGAGGGGCAGAAAATTAGGAATTAACAGAGCTGGAGGAGCCCTGCCAACACTAAAGACAGAAACATTTCCAAGGATAATTTCCTTGATTATCCAGATCCTAAAAAAGCTGCCAAAGAGGCACCACTTCGTCCTTTCCAGACTGTCATTCCCAGAGTTTTTTATCCTCATGGCTGTGGGGGCATTTCAGTATTTCTTGCTCGTTAGGATAAGGAATAAATGCTAAATATAATTATTATGATGGAAATGAATGATATTGATATTGACATTAATACTGATACTGACATTGATATTGACATTGATATTGATACTGATACTGACATTGATATTGATACTGATACGGACATTGGTATTGGTATTGGTATTGGTATTGGTATTGATATTGATAGAACTGTAGCTTAGGGCACCTTCCAGAGCCTAAAGGGGCTCCAGGAGAGCTGCAGAGGGACTGGGGACAAGGCCTGGAGGGACAGGACACAGGGAATGGCTTCCCAGTGCCAGAGGGCAGCGATGGATGGGGGATTGGGAATTGGGAATTCCTGGATGGGAGGGTGGGGAGGGGCTGGGCTGGAATTGCCAGAGCAGCTGGGGCTGCCCCTGGATCCCTGGCAGTGCCCAAGGCCAGGCTGGATGGAGCTTGGAGCAGCCTGGGACAGTGGGAGGTGTCCCTGCCCGTGGAACTGGATGGGCTTTAAGATCCCTTCCAATCTCAACCATTCCATGATTTTATGGTCTGAGATCCTTTGCAGGCACCTCAAATATTCCCAAAGGAATGTGCACCTGCAGCCAGGTGGGATTCTCTTACCTTTAGCACCAAAATCTGTCCCAAACCCAAGGAACGTGACATTCAAATAACGCCACATCCGCAGAATGCCGGGACTCCCAAATATCCCAAGGCTACTGTCTCCGATCCTTAGTTTTTGCACTTCCCTGCTGGATCACTCTGGGATATAACTTGGATCCATCCAGCTGAATCCTTCTGTTCACAGAAGGATCCTCAAAACTTTGGATGGATGTCTCCAGCCCTTGGCTGCTGGAGAAATATGGGAATATTGTTTAGGAATGTTTTGGCTTCTGTTTTGGGAAAGGTGGATGTGTTGAAGCAGACCATTTTCTTGGGAATGTCAAGATCCCGAGGAAGCTTTTCCTCACCGGAGGCTTTTCCAGCTGAGTTTCTGAGCATGGTGGAAGAACAGAATTCCCTCATTTCCTGCATGTCAAGGATCCCAGGCATTTTCCATGTCAGCCATCCCTGTCCAAGCCCTTCCTCTGCCGAATCCAGATGAATTCCTTGAAATTCGATCTCTTGGGACTTGGATCAAGATTTTCTTCACCAACCTGTTGGAAAACTGGCCTTTTTGGTCAATTCCAGGTTGTTTTTCAGTTTCTTCTGGTTTAGCTTTTCTTGGTTTAAACTCAGCATGGATTGAACATCAAAGGAATTCCATCCCCGTTCCCAAACAATGTTCTTAACCTCCATATAGCACAAAAAGCTGACAGAATCCATTGTAGGTAGAGTTGATCCTATCCTGGAAGGTTGAAAATCAAGGAAAACACATCCAGGAGAGCTCAAATATTTTGGGTTTAAGGAAATTCTGTTCCGTTTGAATTCCCAGTGCTGAGCTCTGTCCGTGCTGGGAAATGTTCGGAGGAAATCCCTCAGAACCTATTGGAATGATGAGTGAATCCGGAAATTCTCCTAAGGGGATGAGCTGTAGATTTGGAGTCGCCTGACTTCCCACTCACATAGGAAAATCCAGAGGAAATTCAGATTCCCAGAAATTGGTATTATCCAAGGATAAACCAAGGGAATTCAGTCCCACAAGATTTTTGTCCTTCAAGTCCAAGGAGGGGGAGAAAATCAAAGAAGTCCTCTCCTTTTTCAAATTCCCCAAATCCTCAGATTATCCCTCTCCCCTTTGCTTCCCTGCAGAATTCCCACGGTTTGCGAGGCCGCAGACAGACCAGGAATCTCCCAAAAACTGCTCCCTCCCTGCTGATTCCTCAGCTGGAATTTCAGTCATTCCAAGGTTCCTCCTCACCAACCCCCTCACTCGGCTCCCCATCCGCCGCCAGAGCTTTTATTTTCTTGTGGTCAACCACTCTTCCCTGAAAATTCCCTGGAGGAAGGATTGGGTTTCCTGCTCCGGGCTTTGAACTCCCGGATTAGCACTTTCCTTCGCAGCTCCAGCACTTCCTGGCAGAAGGAATTCGTTCCGCAGCCTTTGGGGAAACTTTGGGATAACACAAATGAGGGAAATCTGACAGCAAGAGGCTCATTCCAGTTTCCCTCATCCCAACAGCTCCCAGATTTGTCCTAATTCCAGGTTAAATCCCGACTCAGGGTGAGCTTTGGGAGGCTCCTGCCTTACGGAAAAGGCAAAGGAGCTTTAATTAAAGCTTTTAATTAAAAGAGTTTCATTTCGTTTGTAAACTCTTCGTTTAACATTCCCATTCCTCGATTTTTGTTGTATTTTTAGAGACCTAAAAGCCCCAAAAATAATTCTCCCATCCTGAATTTTCCACAGATTCTTGGGCTGCAAAAAAATTCCCATATTTTGACAGGAAAATTTGTGAAAATTGAAGTTCTCCCCTGGCAAAAGGAAGTTTCACCTTCAGCCCTATTCCAACATTGGGATTATTTTTCTCTGTGTGTGGATTTTATGGAAATCTGACTGAAAAATGTTCACTGGATCCAGCCACTTCCTGAATTTTCATCCCATGGCAAATCCAGAGCGATTGGAATAATCTTCACGTCTTTGAGGGTGTGGGGGGAGAAACAAGAGCAGAATGATTTGTCATGATAGGGAATGGCTTTAAAATGCCAGAGGGCAGGGATGGATGGGAGATTGGGAATTGGGAATTGCTGGATGGGAGGGTGGGCAGGGGCTGGGCTGGAATTCCCAGAGCAGCTGGGGCTGCCCCTGGATCCCTGGCAGTGTCCAAGGAAAGGTTGGATGGAGCTTGGAGCAGCCTGGGACAGTGGGAGGTGTCCCTGCCCATGGCAGGGGTGGGAATTTGATGATCCCTAAGGTCCCTTCCAACCCAATCCATCCTGGGATTCCAGCTCAGACAACACCTGCCCTCCAAATAAATGAGGATTTATTTGCTTATTCCCAGATTTTTAGGCTTTGTGTGGAAGCCCAACTTTTCCGCACCCCCATTGAATTTTTATTTATTAAGCAACCCCACATCCGTCCTCCAGCCACTCCAAGAGAACCGAAGGAACGACCGAAAAAAAAAAAGGGAAAAATGAGTGGTTTGTCTGGAAATTTATAGGGCACAAAGCCCCGGCAGCTCACAGAATGAGAGAGGGTTTAACTCCACCCTGGGACTCGTGAGGGGAAATCAGAGACAAATCAGTGCTGGGAAATAAAAACGGGCATTTTCTACCTGCGCATTCCACAATCTCCCGCCGTCCCCGCTCCATCCGAAGGCTCCAGGTGTATTTTATAAGGCTCGTAATGGATTTGGAGCCTGGAGTCAGGAGTTGAATTTCCATGGCTGATGGGATTTGGACAGCCCTGAGGGGAATCCTTATTAAAATAACTCGGAGGCAGCAAAGCCACACGTGGAGCTTTACAGCTCCTGGAAGGAATCAGAGCCATCCAGCCAGGAAGAAGGATTGCTCCGTGCTGGAATGACAAATCCGCTGGGTTGTAGAGCCTTTGGAAGGCCAGCCTGAGCCGGTGATAATTAATGCCATGAATAATTAATTAAGTGCTGCCACGGGGCTTTGTGATCCTCTGAAACACTTTGTGAGGAACGTGATTCCACTCAAGTTGTCACTCGCTGCTCCGAGGCTGGAAATCTCCTGGAAATTAAAGGATTTCGAAGCTTTCACACCAAGGATTCCTCTCCCAGGAAGGGAATTCAGGCTGCAACAGAGTCGGGAGTCGCGTTCGTGGCATTTAAGCTGCAACGCAGACAGGAGCATCCCAGAGAATCATCCAGAGCTCCCCCAGTATCCAAGGGAATTCTATCCCAACCAGCCTTGGGACCTGAGGAATTGAGGGCGCTGCTCCTGGAGCTGATGGATGACATCAACCTAACGGTGTCCCAAAATTTCTGTTTTCTACACCGAGGTAAACGAAGGATCAAACTTTGGGGATTGGGCTGCAGATATCCCCAATTTTTAGGGGAATTTTTTGTGCCGGAATTTTTAGCCAAAAATCAACCTTCCCGAATCCTCCGGATGCAGCAGCGGGGTGGGAGCTGATTTTTATTCTTAAATTAAAAATAATTGAGAGGTTCCTAAGGAAATTCCGGAGATAATTTAATGACCAATTTTAATTTCTTACAACAAAGCTCCATGAATTCAGCCAACATTTGAATTTCCAGTTTTCCAGCCTGCTGGAAGGAATTCCTGACTTTTTTGTGAAGGTGGGGAGGGGCTGAAATGGATTTCCCAGCAAAGCTGTGGCTGCCCCATACCTGGAATATCCAAGGAAAGGTTGGACGGGGCTTGGAGCACCCGGGGATGGCAGGAGATGTCCCTGCCCATGGCAGGGGATTTGGAATTTAACAATCTTTAAAATCCCTTCCAACCCAAACCATCCTGGGATTTCTGACTCTGTGGTCTTCAAATTTTTCCTCACAGAAACTAATTACAAAAATAATAATATTATTATTTTTTTATTATTTATTATTCTATTTATTATTATTTTTTATTATTTATTACTTATTATTATTTATCATAGTAATAATATTTTTATGAATTTAATAATTAATAAAATTAATTAATAGAATATAAATTATTAATATCGCAAAATGATTAATTTAAAAGTCTCCAGTCACACTTTTCCTCCGAGCTCCACTTCGGACTAGAATTAAAAATTAAGAAGCGTTTGATCACTTTATTCTACACAGTGTGAAATCCTGAAAAAATAATGAGGGACGGTGAGGAAAAGTTTTGGACTTCTCTGAGCCTTTTAAACGGGTTTGTTACGTTAATTAATCTCCGCACAGAGATTAATTAATACCATCCCTAACCCGGAGTGCTTTGGACTTTTTGTGTCATTTTTGGGCTGTCCAGCCGCCCATGGAGGAGTGGGGTCCCCATTCCTGAGGGATTTAAATCTTGGACGTAGCACGTTGGGACACGAGGCGGTGGTGCGGAATGGTTGGAGGTGATGATTTTAAAGGGCTTTTCCAACCTAAACAATTCCATGATCCTTTGCTCTCTCCACAGCCAGGACTTGTCCCTTGTCCCACAACCCAACTCAGGTTTTCATGGGCCACCTGTGTCCCATCCAAGCAAACCAGAACAAAATCTGGGAGAACCTCTGGCTCCAGAGGAAAGCCCCCTCCAGCCCCGTTCCCTTTAACGAGGCAACTCGAGAGGGATTGCGGCTGCTGTTGGAATTCCCAGGGAATTTTACAGGCTTCACTCCCACTAAAGGCCAGGAGAATTCACAAGCAGCAATAAGAATATAAAATTCGCTGTCTAATCATCCTGTTCCTGGCAGGAATATGGAAGGATGGAGGATGTTTCCTGCTTCTTTTTATGGATGCGGAAGGTCATTCCTCCAAAAGGTGAATCCATTTGTTAAAATCCATAAAAACTCCGTGGCAACAGGAGGGAAAACCCCTGAATTTTACAAAGATAACATCATTTTTATAATTATACCTTCGCTCAGGATTTCCCTTAAATTCCACTTGCTGGCACATGGGAATATCCCTGTACCTCTTCCTGATTTTAATTCCATGAGATTAAGTAGGAATAAGGCACCTAAAGAACCTTTAGACTGAGTCCGGGACATTTGCTAATGCAAATCACTGTGATTTGATTGGTTTAGGGGATTAATTAAAGCACGCATTCCAAATTCCCAGGTTATTAATGGAAATTAATTATATTAATTAATTGTTAATTAATATACCTATCATTTGCTCTCCTGTAATTAGAAGTCATCAAGGTCCAATCAACACCTTCTCACTTCCTTCTTATCAGTCGGCAAATGATCCTTGGAACATTTTTGCCTTCCTATATTAATCTCAAAAATTCCATATTTCCTTTACATAAAATCTCCTCCCAAGAGAAGTCAAAACCAGGATGGTTTTGTCCCAAACAAGCACAGGGAAAACCAGGAAAATGCTCCCCTTTTCCAGAGCTTTTTCTTACACTTTGGTGTCCAATGAGAATTGAAATTCCTTATATTTGCCACGTCATCTCCATGGGATTTGTGGATACACCGGAAAATCAAGAAGAAATCTCATCCCTCTGGCAACTGCCAGGAGTGCAGATGGAATAGCCCAGGGAGATTTAAATCAGGGAATCATGGGATGGGTTGGGTTGGAAGGGAATTTAAAGATCCTTTAATTCCAAATTCCCTGCCACGGGCAGGGACACCTCCAACTATCCCAGGGCAATCCAAGCCCCATCCAACCCGGCCTTGGGCACTTCCAGGGATGCAGGGGCAGCCACAGCTTCTCTGGGAATTCCCAGGCCCTCCCCACCATCCCAGCCAGGAATTCCTTCCCGAAATCCCATCTAAACCTCCCACCTTTCAGCCTGAATCCATTCCCTTTCTTCCTGTCGCTCCATGCCCTTGTCCAAATTCATCCCTGTTTCCTGCTCGATCCAGGTTAAAATCCAGCGAGGGAAAGGGGGAGGAGGCACAGGGGGCAACGGTTTTGAAGGCATTAAAGGGAGGAATCTGATGAGAGGAGCTGCATTCCAGAGCTGTCACAGCCCCTGGAATTTGCTCGGAATATTTTTAGACAAAACAGACATTGGAATGAAAATAAATGCCCATTTCCAGACATGGATGGGCCAACTTTAAGGAATGACGGAGGGGGGGAATTTAATCCATATTTATATTCTGTACTTAACAGGAAATGGGAGTCATATCATGAGGAACAATTTTCCAACCCATCTGGAATGAAAAAGGGGGTTCAAAATCATCCTGTAGGATTCGGGATGGCAATCAGGAGTCCTGGATAATTCCCTGGAGAGCTGCCAGGATTGGGGCTTTGGATGTTTCCTAAGGAAGTCGTTCCCAGACATTTGCAACTGATTTCAGGATTCATAAATAGATCCCTGCTCTCCTGCCTTTTTTTTTTTTAACCTGGGGTTAATCCTGGAAAACCACTCTGGTCGCTGCTTCTCCATGGGGATGAGTGGTGCAATCATGGTGAAGAAAAACATGGAAATTATCCGATTAATATAAATTTTCCCTATCCTTACATGGGATTTGGGAATTTATACCCTGGGATTTGGGACATGGGAAATATTAAACCAGTCCCAGAACGGGCAGATTTAGGATTTTATATTAAATATGGATTTCTGAAGCTTCCTCTCCTCAATCCCAAAGGACAAGTGGAATAACGGGAGTAAGTCTGCACTAATTAACCTGATGTTAATCCAGGAATATCCAAGGAAAAGCCAGCACAGGTTCAACAGATAAGAACTTCCCATATGGGAACGCCATGATTTTAAAGAAATGGGAAAAAAGATTCCCCGGCATTTTCAGGTTGGGTTTTCCAGAAGATGGAGATGAGAAAAAGTGACATTTTGGGGTCCAATATGGAAATAATTGGGTGAAATTACAAAATTTGGGTGAGTGAATCAGACAGGATGATCCACGGGCACTTT
Source organism: Corvus hawaiiensis (assembly GCF_020740725.1). NCBI lineage: Eukaryota > Metazoa > Chordata > Aves > Passeriformes > Corvidae > Corvus > Corvus hawaiiensis. The sequence continues at coordinate 1,602,998 of NC_063213.1, read as the reverse complement.
CCCACCCTAAAACCGGGAATGAGAGGAATTAAATTCCTGGATCTCTCCCATCAGGTGTTACCCAATCAATGTCTATTCCAACTTCTCTGGGTTATTTTAAACAGGATTCATTCCAGGAATGTTTTTTTTCTTCCTTTTCCCTGTCATTCTCCACTGGAATAAATATTGGAAGCTGTCGTTGAAAGCCTCCTCCAGTGTCTGGGATGAAAATTCCTCTCCTGGGGATGTTGAGGGATTTGTGTGTGTTTAACCCCATCGGAAAATCAAATCAATCCTTGATTTTCCTGCTGGTTTAACTTAGTGACGTAAAAATATATTTCTATATGTTTTATTTACCACCTCTGATCTCCACAGTGCTGGGAAAAATCCTGTGGATCAACTTGGATCCAAAAATCACTGGAATCACCGCACCGAAAGGCTTCTCTTCCAAAGATATTCCAGGTGCTGTTATTGGGATTTTATTGGGATTCGCAGCAGTTTAATCAGATTTAATTCTGCCTGCTTTTTCCAGGTTTAGTCTTGGACAATTCCCTCCATGTTCCCTTCATCTTTCCATTGGTGTCATTCAAAACATTGGGAATTTTGGATAAGTTTCACCTATTCCCAGAGAAATATTGATTCCACGGATTTGTGCTCCATGCCTTCATCCCAGACACTTCCCAACACCTTCCTGAGGTGGAGGTGTCCCAAGTTGGAACCTTCTCCATCTGGGCAGGGACCTGGATCCAGGTTTCCCAGTTCTGTTCCAAAAGTGGCACCTCCTTCCCAATCCTTTTCCACCGGAGAAATCAGCAATGGATTTGGTCTTTTCCAAGCTTGGAGTTCGACATCCAAACCTGAGGTTTGGGAATTTCCTTCCCCCGTATTTGATGCTTCTTATGGGAATGGCTGAATTGGAATCTGGCTTTTCCAAGAGGAAAAAAATGATAAAAATAAAAGAATTAAAAATGGTAAAATGGTACAAATCTAAAAAATGGTAAAAAACAAAAGCAAAAAACTGTTAAATGGTAAAAATAAAACCCCAAATATGGTAAAAATCAAAGTAAAAATTGTAAAGTTGTAAAAATAAATACAAAAAAGGTGAAAATGGTAACATGGTACGACTAAAAATAAAAAATAAAAAATAAAGAGAAAGATAAAGATAAAGATAAAGATAAAGATAAAAATAAAAATAAATAAATAATTGTAAAATGGTTAAAATTCCATCCATGCCATTAAATCAGCCCCGACACTGGGATGCAAATCCCTGTGTTATTCCTGGGATATTTTTGGGACAGGTCAATCCAGCTTTCCCAAATATCACCTCGGCACAGCTCCAAGGACAGTCCCCATTCCTGGATGGATTAGGTCACGTCACTTTGGTTTGGAACACAGCGATGTTGTCTGGAAAAATCCAGCCCGTCCGGTGCTATCCAACCTCCAACCCCACGAATTCCACGTTTATTTAATGCTCGACACAGTAATATTTTTATAACCCTGTCGGCACAGTAGGTTCTCCAAATCCCATTTAATCCCAGCGGTGCCAAGATCCAACAAATCCTCGGATTCCGGGTGCTGAGTGCTCAGGAAGCCCTGCAGGATGCACGGATTTAGCACAATCCCATCTTTTAACTGCGAGAACTCCGAATTTCTCCCAGAGCAGCATTAGCAGGAACTGTCTCATTGCCAGTCGGATAATCCAGGCCTAAAATATTCCATAAAATGCAGAAAAGCTGGATTTAAACCCCCATCTTTGCTTATTTGGGGCAGACATTGGGGGTCCCATCTCACACGGGGAGGGGTCAGGTTGGATGTGGACAAGGAATTTAAGATGAGAAATATTTGAAGGGAATAAGAAAAATCTGGGAAGCAGAAAAATATTCCTGAAAAGGAGAGCAGAGAGATGCAGGACTCGCTTCGTGGCTTCATCTTCTCATCCATGAGAGGGGGATTTTTCCTTAAATCCTGTTTTTTCCCACTGAAGATGGCAGGACTTTCATCTCCATCAATCCTGGTCAAGACAGGACTCCCCATTGTATCAATGGATGAGGGGGGACTTTCTCACTCTCCAAAATTCCCTGACAGGAGGGCGGATCCAGGAGGGGATTGGGATCTTCTCCCAAGGAAAAGGGGGCAGGATAAGGGGAAACAGCCTCAGGAGGGGTTCCAGAGGAGATTTAGATTGGAAAATTGGAACAATCTCTTCATGGAATGTTTTTATTTTCATTTTTTATTTTTATTATTTTTACTTTTATTTTATTTTTTTAATTTTAATTTTTATTTTTATTTTTATTTTATTTTTTATTTCATTATTCCTTTTTATTTTTATTTTTATTTTTCCTTTTTTTTATTTTACAATTTTGCCATTTTTAATTCTTATTTTTACAACTCTTTGCTCTTATTTTTACCATTTAACAGCCTATTTTTTTTTTATTTTTACAATTTTCCAATTTTTACCATTTTACCATTTTTTATTTTTATTTTTCACCATTTTTTTCCTCTTGGAAATGCCCAGCCCAGAGCAGTGATGGAGTCCCCATCCCTGGGAGGACTTAAAATCCATGGGAATAAATCTCCGCCTGGTGGGACACAAAGTGTTTCCCATTTAAAGGCTGAGCTCCCACTCCAAGGTCTGGGGCCCTCCTCCAAATATTCCAGGGATCCAGGTGGATCTGCTGGAACTGGTTTCTAATTCCACCTTTGAACAGGAAGCTGCTTTGCCCTTATATTTTTGTTTTCCTAATCCAGGGGATACATTTATTCCTTGGAATAAAAATGTTTAGGCACAGGAAAGAAGAAATGTTTATTTCCATAACCTTTTCCAACTTTCCAGTAGGAAAACTGAACCCAAAAAAAACCCCTCGGTTCCAATTACTCTTTTAATTTGCTTTTTTCTTTTTTTTCTTTTTTTTTTTTTTTTAATTAAAAGCATCAATTTTGGTGGTGTTTCCAAGAAAACTTGGTTACGAGGCTTTGTTCCCTGAAATGAAGGAATAAAGGAGTTGGAATCCAATTTTTAGGATTCAAAGGCTGCCAAAATGTCCCACAGCTGACACAATCCGGATTTTCCTCATTAACCACTTATGATTTCCTTGAGATCCAGACAGACCCGATGGGAGCCGCTCGACGCCAGCCAAAACCAGGAAAATCAGAGGGTGCTCAGTGAGGGGGTCAGGATTTGGATGAGAACTGAGGGGGAAAAACCTCGGGAAACCATCATCCATCCCTGTTGGAATGTGGAAGGATCCTGCTTCCCACTGCCCGGCTTTGGTCGTGGTTCATGTTCAATATTCCAACCATTTCCATGGTTTTCATCTCCATTCCGAGTTTTGGTGGAACCGTGACGTCACAACCTGGCTGTTAATCTCCATGGAATCCTGGAATTGTTTGGGTTGGAAGGGACCTTAAGGATCGTCCAGTTGGCCACGGGCAGGGACATCTCCAGGGAGATCAGGTTGCTCCAAGCCCATCCAGCCTGTTTCCAGTGCTGCTCTACCAACCCACAAAGAGAATTCCAGTCGTTATCCACTGGAAAATCGGCCATTCCAAGTGCGAGGGTTGTCATTCCCCTCTCCAGGCAGAGTTTTCCCTGAAACCACTGGATTCTGGGCAGCAATGTTGAACAACTTGGATCTCATGTGGATCTCTTCCAGTGTGGAGAAGAGAAGCTTTGGGGTGACCTCGCTGTGATTTTCCAGGACCTGAGGGAGATACAAGAAAGATGGAGAGGGAATATTTCCAAGGATATGGAGGGACAGGACAAGGGAGAATGGATTCAAACTGACAGAGAGGAGGTTTCGATGGGATTTTGGGAATTGAGAATTGCTGGCTGGGAGGGTGGGGAGGGACTGGAGTGGAATTCCCAGAGAAGCTGTGGCTGCCCCTGGATCCCTGGAAGTGCCCAAGGCCAGGTTGGACATTGGGGCTGGGAGCAGCCTGGGACAGTGGGAGGTGTCCCTGCCCGTGGAATGAGATGATTGAAGTCCCTTCCATCCCAAACCATTCCATGATTCCATGACCTTGGAGCTGGACCCCCTTGCACAGGCAGGATTTACCACGTGCCTGTGGCCGAGGCGATCCCATTTTTCCCACCTGAGGATGGAGCACGCGGCCAGAAATGGATGCAAATCCTCCTGGATCTTGCAGAATGCAAACACTGGGAATGTGCTAAGCTATTCCCGAGATAAATCAGTGAAGAGACGAGACACACACCCCAAATCCCCCTTCCCAAGCGGAAATTCCTCATTATCTCCCGGCTGGATTTGCAAATCTGGAAAAAACCAAACAAGGAATATCGCAGAGGACAAAACTCTCCGGCGTGAGGAGCAGCGCCAGGAATTCCTTCCTTCCTTCCGAAGGCAGTTGTGGATGTAAACCACTGGCAGCAGCTCGTTCCGAGCAATAACAGCTATGTCATGTTTCCTGGAACGCGGGCAGTGCGGAATATCGTTGGAAAAGGAAAATAAACACGGCTCCGCTCCGTGAATCACCGGCCATAAATTCTCACCGAGGAGAAAAAAACAACTCGCACAGCTCAGGGAGCTCACAACTCAGTGGTGTCCCGAGGGAATCAATATCCCGCTTTTCCGAGCGGGGATAAACCTACCATGGGATAAAACAAGCCACGTCCTCCTCCAGTTTCTGAAGTGGGACAAATCTGACAGTCAGTCTGTTTGTTCTGGGTTTAAACTCCACTTTATTGGGTCCTTTTTCCTTTTCTTCCTCTTTTTTTCTCCCTCTTTTTTTTTTTTGAAGTTGCTTGCCTTGGAAGAAGGATGGCAACTCCCCCCCAAATCCCATAAAGGTGCCGTTCCCAGTGGCCAAAAATTCCATTTAATTTCTTCTAAAAATATTAAGGATCGAGTCTCAATGGGTGAAAATAAACTGAGCCCAGGAGAAGCTCTCCAAACACACATCTCCCAGCTCCTGTAGGATCTGGGGGGAGAAATACGGAATCCTGGAGTGGTTTGGGTTGGAAGGGATCTTAAAGATCAGCTCGTTCCTATCCCCAGGACAGGAATGCAGCTGGAACCAAGAGAGTTGGGAATTTGACTGGAATCTCATGTTCTGCATTAGAAATAACCATGGAATTAGGGAATATCCTGAGTGATCCATCAGGATTATCCAGCCCAGCCCCTGGCCCTGCACAGACACCCCAAGAATCCCAGCCTGGGCATCCCTGGCAGCGCTGTCCCAACGCTCCTGGAGCTCTGGCAGCCTCGGGGCCGTGCCCATTCCCTGGGCAGCCTGGGCAGTGCCCAGCACCCTCTGGGGGAAGAACCTTTCCCTAAATCCAACCTAAACCTCCCCTGGAACAGCTCCATAAATCCGGGGGAGTCTTCTGTCAAGTCATTCCAAGCATGTAAGACCCCCAAGGAGATTTTCATCCTGGTGGAAGGTGGAACCTGTCCAAGGTGGGAGTTTTTCTGGAGCAGCACAAGGATTATTCTGGTTCTCCAGCCTGGCCTTGGATTCATTCCAGCCAAGTCAGGACCAACCTGGATAATTACACAGGGAATTACATCCCTAAAACTCTCACCTGGCTTAAAAAGTAGAAAGAAAAAATCCTCAGAATGAGGAATTCCCCAAAGAAACTTCTGCCTGGAGGGATTTTTGGGAATTACATCCCTGCAAGTTAGAGCCCGGTGTCTTTATCCAACACCCGCACAACTGAACCTGATGTGGAGCCGGAGCTGAGGAAATTCCAGGAGGCTCCACATCCCTTTTGACACCCGACGCCCTCTGAAGCCATTCCAGCAGATTGGAGGAGTCCCGGAGGCTGGGATGGCTCTCCAGAGGGGTGGGAGAGATCCGTATCTCCCTCCTTCGGAGCGACAAATTGTTCACCTGGCGACAAGCAACAATGGAGGCTTTGAGGCCATCGGTGACCGAGGCACGGAAAAATTCCTTGCCGGACACTTCCCTCCTTTATATCCCTGCTAATCATCCCTCTGCTGTCAGCAGAGAATGTCATCAGCCTTCAGCAAGGCATCAAAGAGAGACAGAGCGATCCCTAATCCCGCTCCGCCCTTCCCAGCCGCATGAAAGGGAACGAGAGAAAACCTGGGAAAGGCCAGCGCGGAAATCCGGGAGCAGGGAATCCGGGATGAGAGGATGTTGCCTCTCTTCGGCTGCTGCCAGCCAGTTTTGCTCTTGTCTTCGTTATTTATTTCTTGATTAACAAATTCCGTTCTGCCCCAGAGTTTTTGGGAAATGCTCCGTCAAAACCGGCTCCCGATGGGAAACAGGGGCTTGGGATTCTGAGGTTTTGACTTGGGGATGCACCTGCTTCCTGTGAGGGGAAAGCAATAATTAAAAAAATATATTTTTAACTAATAATACGAGAAATGCATCATGGGAATATTTTTATAGGATCATGGAATGGTTTGGGGTGGAAGGGACCTTCAAGATCATCTAATTCCATGGGGAAGGGACACCTTCCACTATCCCAAGGGGCTCCAAGCCCCTCCAACCTGGCTTTTGTTCTGGGCCTTGACTGATCCAGTGAAAATTCCAACATTCCTTTACCTCTCCCTGCTCCGAGTGGAAGGTTGGATTCGAGATTTCCCAGGAAAAATTCCAACCAGCACATCCATATTCCTGTAGCCCTGGCGTTCATCAGCCATAAAGGAAACTTGGGAGACACCGGGATAAATCCCCGTTCCTCATGATCAATCATTTTAAATCATTAATCCATATTTTACCAAGGCAAAATCGATCGGGAATATCCCTTCCCATTTTTCGCTTTTTGTTCTCCTTCTCCACTCCCTGCTCCTCTTTTCCAGTTGTATCCCAAACCAGATCCACAAAAAACCACAAGAAAGAACCAAAAAAACACCCCCCAAAACCAAAATATAACCCCAAAGCGCTGCAATTTACTTCATTTTTTTCAGCAAAAATCCTCACTGGTGGGAGAAATCAGGATCTGCAAATTCCTTAAAAAATAGGAAAGGGGGTTAAAAACAAAGGTTCTTCCAAAACCAGACATTTTAATGGAGGAAATTGGGAATATGAATCTTGGAATGATCCTTTTCAATAACTCGGGGAACTTCTGTAGCTGAATCACCCCCGGGATTTAGGAAGACAAAGATCCAGGAGTTATAGCTGATAATTCCAGGTGGTTTTCCATGCCATTGAAAGGGAAACTCTGGAGCCCAGCTGGAAATGAGCTGATGCCTTTCCTGTGCACAAAAGCACAGAGAAAAGCCTAAATTTTAATTAATTTTAATTAATTTTAAATTAATTTTTAAATAATTTTAAATTAATTTTAAATTAATTTTTAATTTAGCTTAGAAATAAATTAGTGGGAACAGAATTCCAGGATGGTTTGAGTTGGAAAGGACCTTTAGGATCATCCAGTTCTATAGGCAGAGACACATTCCACTAAAACCAGTATTAATTAATCACCCTCCAGGTTCTCAATTTGTTCAATTTCCCTTTTTTCATGGAAAATCCCAAAGCGAGGAATTCTTCCCTCGCTGGATTGTGTGCAGGGGAAACATTCGAAGGGAATGGGATTAAGGAAGTGGAGCTGGATCAGCTCCTGATTCGCCCTCCTCACACCTCAGTGTTACACAAGAATCCCACTGGTTTCCATCCTGGCAATTCCTTGGCTTCCCACTGTTTATATTCCACAGGACTCATTCCAAGAGTGGAGGTGGTGGTGTCGGGAGATGGAATTGCTCTGTTTTTCGGGAGCGGAATTCTCAGTGGGTCATTTACAGCTGTGCAATTCAGCTCCAAATTTTGGGAACTTTTTTAAAAGGAAGTCAACGATCCGGGATCAGATTTGGGATGTGCAGTGGATGAGAACCAGAACCCCAAAATTCTGAGCAGAAATCCAGAAATCCTTCACTAGAAAGGGGTCTCCTGTCCTGGAGCCGAGGTGAGTATTCCCGGTGAGCTTCCAGGATGATCCTGGTGGATGGACACAGCTGTAACTTCTCCATCCCAGAGATCCATGGAGCAAAGCGATTTTCCTTAAGAGAATCATATCCCAGGAACGAAACCTGGAATGCTGTAAGGTCAGATGGCGACAGCTGTTTCATCCCAGGATTCCATGATCTTCTGAGGTGGATTTGGGAATACTCATCTCCTGGAGGTGTCATTCTCCGTTAAGCACAGGGAAGTATCAACAATTTATCGTAGAATCCCAGAATTGCAGAATGGTTTGGGTGGGAAGGGACCTTAAAGCCCATCCCATTCCACCCCTGCCATGGCAGGGACACCTCCCACTGTCCCAGGCTGCTCCCAGCCCCAGTGTCCAGCCTGGCCTTGGGCACTGCCAGGGATCCAGGGGCAGCCCCAGCTGCTCTGGCAATTCCAGCCCAGCCCCTCCCCACCCTCCCAGCCAGCAATTCCCAATTCCCAATCTCCCATCCATCGCTGGCCTCTGGCACTGGGAAGCCATTCCCTGGCTCCTGTCCCTCCAGGCCTTGTCCCCAGTCCCTCTGCAGCTCTCCTGGAGCCCCTTTGGGCCCTGCAAGGGGCTCTGAGCTCTCCCTGGATCCTTCCCTTCTCCAGGGGAACATTCCCAGCTCTTCCAGAGCAGAGGGACCCCAGCCCTTGGAGCATCTCCATGGATTCCTCTGGACTCTCTCCAGCAGCTCCACATCCTCCTGATGTTGGGATCCAGGGCTGGAGCAGCTCTGCAGGTGGGGAATCACCTGAGTGGGACAGAGGGGCAGAATTCCCCCATTCCCTGCTTCCCACACCATTTGGGATGAGCTCAGCACGTAGGGGGATTTTAGGCAGCACCTTCCTGGGATGCTCCCAATCCCTTCATCCCAGAGATTCTATGGATACCTGAGCTTTCCCTCATCAGGTGCTTTAGTGTCCCAAAGGACAAATGGGGTGAAGGAAATCCCAGCAGGGACAGCTGGCCGAGGTCACGGAGCACAGCAGGACACGCGTCCCTCTGTCCCAGCGTCCCAGCAGGACACGTTCCACCACCAGCAGCTCCGTGTCTGCTCCCAGGGATTTGGGTTTCCAAATACGGCAAAGAGCCCGGCTTTTCCCTCCTGCCCATGGATCCCAAAATAGCTCATCAGACCAGACATCCCGTTGGGAAAACTCCCGCTCCCAGCGTGGGGACGGAGCAGCCGCTTGCTGTGAGTCGTCACCACGAGCGAGGATCCTCTTCCGGGGCCTGGCTTTCCAGAGGCCCTCCCAGGCCCCATCTCCATCTTTCCTTGGGATCTGGGGCTTGTTGATCCCGGCAGCCCACCTGGGAACAGGCAGGAGTCCAGCCTGTTGACATGTTGACAGCAGATTGACATGTGAGGATCTGCCTGGGAATTCCAGGACTCGGATTGCTCGGATTTCTCTCCCAGGGTGCTGATGGGAAAATCCATGCGGGATGCAAGGGCTGCTGAGGGAATGGGATGGCTCTGAGGGATGTCTTGAGAAGATTTCATTCCTGAGGGATTTCCTTGCTGCCACCTCCTCATCACAGAGCCACGAAAATGTGGGGGAAACGGAATTCTCTTGAGACCCAAGGGAATTGTGGGCAGAAGTCAGGAATCCCTTCCAGAGCCTAAAGGAGCTCCAGGAGAGCTGCAGAGGGACTGGGGACAAGGATGGAGGGACAGGACACAGGGAATGGCTTCCCAGTGCCAGAGGGCAGGGATGGATGGGATATTGGGAATTGGGAATTGCTGGCTGGGAGGGTGGGGAGGGGCTGGGCTGGAATTGCCAGAGCAGCTGGGGCTGCCCCTGGATCCCTGGCAGTGCCCAAGGCCAGGCTGGACATTGGGGCCTGGATAACCTTGGGACAGTGGGAGGTGTCCCTGCCATGGCAGGGGGTGGGAAATAAATGATCCCTAAATCCCTTCCAACCCATCCCATTCCATGATTCCATGATTCAGTGATAACCCCCCTGCAGATCCTCCGGAAAACAGGAGCGAGACAAAGGAAAACTAAAAATTCCTCAGGAGAAAAGCGGATTCGCTGAGGGGAGGGAATGAATCCAGCTTATCCCCGATTTCCCTGACACCTCACTTTGGATTCGCTGGACATTTTAAGCCGGTCCTTTTGGCTCCCTCCAAACTCCAGGAAGTCAAAAAGAAAACCCTGGAATTGTGATGCTCCTACAAACAGATGAGGCAGATCAGCTCCTGAAGTGCCCGTGTCCCTTGGCTCCGATTTTCCATGGATATCTGGGATGGATCCTCGGCAGGATGAAACCCACTCCATTTTCCATCAAAAATCATCATTTTCTCACCCGTTTTGGCAGGATTTGGCTTCATTAAAGAGTCTGAGACCCCAAGACAAGAGATTTCATGGCAAAATAGAATCCAGACACGGCTGTCCCGATGATTTTGCTCCTTCCTGCTCCAAAAGGTTTTCCAGAGTTCCTAAGGAATGACAGACAGGGTATTTAATAGCTTGGCTTCTGTGGAGGCAGCTGCTAAATGACATCACTGTTCCCCATCCCAAACGGAACCATTTGCTGTCACCACGGAGAAAAAAATGGGAATATTTCTGTTTATTCAGAACTGATCGGCAGAAAAACTGTGGGATTGAGGGGAGGCCCCTTCCTCATCCCAAAAATTCCAGGGCCATCTCCTCTATTCCTTTGTCTGTGGTGAGAATGGATCTGGTGAGGAATAAAAAGTGTTTTTCCTGAGCTCCTCACATTTTAGAGGGAAAGCGGGAAAAGGGAAAACGGGTTTCTTTGGAATATTTGAGCAGAAAATTCCAACATGGAAGGTTTTTCATTGGAGAGAAGTTGATGGGAGAACACAGCCGAAGTATTTCTTCCCATAAATACCTTTTTTTTTCATTTGTACTTGCCAAAATTAAATAAAAATAAGAAAAATTCAGTATTTTCGGGGTAGAAAATGAAATCTTTCACGTTGATCCCAAAAAGCTGTCCCGAAACAAAGGATATTTTCCAAAGCCTTTTCCCTCCTCAGCCTTCGATCCATGCCCTCCCCATGAGATCATCTTCTGTTGGGGTCCCTCCCCTGCCGTGTAGCCCTGGGAGAGGGGCCCTGAGGGCACAGACACGGGGTTTCCTGCCCCTGCTCAGCCTCGTTCCCATTGGTTGGTTTGTGTTCCCTGCGCGGGGAGAAGGACCCTTGGTCCCGTGACTGGAACAGTTCCTGGGCAGAGCCCCGGCCATGCGGCTGGAGAAATAAACATCTCTGAAACATCTAGCAAGAATCTGTCTGTCCGTATATATTTCCTTTCCACGGGACTCCTGGTTTGATATATGCGTGTTGCAGGATCCCCACTGCAACAAATGGTGGAGATTTGAGAGCAGAACGATCCCCGATCCCTAAGCGACTGATTTGTGTGAGTAAACCCTGGAAACTTTGGATTCCTCTTCTTGGTTTTGCTTTGCTATTCCATATCTAAACTATGGAGGAACCGTGGGAAGACTCTTGGCTCTCAGAGCCGCATATGGACATTTATCTTAAACTTAAAATGATTCTTGAACAACGATTTGTGAATTTTAGCTTGATTCAAGCTCAAAAAGAACTGAAACACTTCCTGGCATGGTTGTTTAAGAACTTTTTCTATGTTTCTTGGGATTTAATTCTTACCAAGGGCTTTTGGAAAACCGTTTGGACACAGTTAATACTGGAGTCAAAATATATGCCGATGGAAGAATATTTTCGTGAATATTATTTAGTTACCGAGACTGTTGAGCAATGTCAGCTGTGTCCTGGCGAAGGGAAGCCTGGCGTAGGGACCGTGCGGCCCAGGCCACGTGCACCGAGCGCTCTGAGAGCAGCAGCGAGGCAGTTCCCGCGCGCGGGCGGAGCCACGCGAGCCGCAGTGTCGGTGGCGGAGCGAGGCGCGGCGGGAGCGGCGGGACCCGGCAGTGCCTGCCCGGACCCGCGCAGCGCGTGGTGGAGCGAGCCCCGTGAACGCCCGACCGAGAGGGGCGGCACGCGGGCGGCGGCTGGAGGCGGTGGCGGTGGAACGGAGCCGCGCCCAGCCGAGACGCGCGCTGGAGCCGGGCGCGGGGGAGTCGTCGCTCAGGGGCCCGGCCGAGACGTGTGTGCAGCGCCCGGCAGCGGCAGCGAAGCTGCGACCAGAGGAGGCGACGCACGGAGAACTGAGCGGCGGGGCCCGGCCCGGCCCGCGCGGCCCCGAACGCGACCCCGGGAAGAGCGCGCAGGCACCAGCAGCCCCGACAATTCCAACACGGGAGCGACCGAAGGAGAGAGCAAAGACGCAGCGAGACAGAAAACAGCAGCCACTCGGAAAAAGGAAAAAATCATAGTAACTAAGATCTTAGGGATAGTAAAATGGTATAATGTTAAGCAAAATTATGGTTTTATAACAAGGTGTGACAACCAGCAAGACATATTCGTGCATAGAACTGCTATTAAAAAGAATAACCCTGAAAAATGCATCCCAAGCTTGGGAGATGGAGAGGTGGTGGAATTTAATATTGTACTAGGGAGAAAAGGGTTACAAGCATCGCAGGTCACTGGGCCTGATGGTGTTCCTGTAAAAGGCAGTATATATGCAAAAAATCGTAGTCATGTTAGACAGTATCTCCATTGTAAGCCCCCCCTACAGTTTCCCTTTCCTAATCCCACCTTTCCCTTTTACCCTATGTCCTATTACCCCCAGTGTATTCCCAATCCGTTTTTTCATCCATGGTTTCCCTCACAAAACCATGCTTTTGCCAATTGTTTCCCCAAAAATCCCTTTCCAATGCCGAGTGGGGGATGAAAAGGGGGAGGGAAGAAGTTAAACCCTCTCCTGCCTCAGTTTCCCCACAAAGCATGCTCAGAGAATTCTGTCTCCCTTCTGTCAGCCCTAAGATGTTCCAGAGAATCTGTTTGGACATTTAAAGACTCAGGAGGGTGGCTTGTTTTGTTTTGAAACTGTTCTTGTTATGTTTATCCAGTTGTTTTCATTCTCCTTTTATTAAAATAAAACGGGTGAGGTGTTGGGGTCCCTCCCCTGCCGTGTAGCCCTGGGAGAGGGGCCCTGAGGGCACAGACACGGGGCTTCCCTGTCCCTGCTCAGCCTCGTTCCCATTGGTTGGTTTGTGTTCCCTGCGCGGGCAGAAGGACCCTTGGTCCCGTGACTGGAACAGTTCCTCAGCAGAGCCCCGGCCATGCGGCTGGAGAAATAAACATCTCTCTGAAACAGCTATCAAGAATCTGTCTGTCCGTATATATTTCCTTTCCACGGGACTCCTGGTTTGATATATGCGTGTTGCAGGATCCCCACTGCAACAATCTTCCCCTCAGGAATGAGCCCAACTGGAAAAAGCAAACAGCAGCCGTAAAACGGTTGGGAATGGCGCTGGCACCGCAGCAGGAGCTGTTTTGTGGGCATTTTGTGGGATTCAGGAGCGAGTCTGGATGGTCTCTGTGCTTCCCACACATACGGAAACTGGCGGGATCCATGGAGCCAGCTTTTCCCTCTGGCTCTCCCAGACGTCTGTGGTGTGATTTTGGATGGATTCCCACCCACAAACCCTTCCCCAGCCTGTCCATCCTTTGAGAGTTGCTCCCTTTCTCCCGCTGGGAAGTTTTCCAGATTCCTGAGGGTGAGGAGAAAAACCGGACTCCATCAATGCTCCGTGAGGATCTGCATCCATATTTTTTCATGGAGAAAGCTTTTTATCAAACCCAGTGTCCAAAGCCATCCCTGCAGCTTGAGGAAGGAACGTGCCATGAATAATTCGGGTGCAAGTCAGGTTATCCTTGAAAAAAAGACCTTTTTCCCAATTTTCCACTGGATTCCATGAGATATCTCCCAGGGTGGAGTCCAGAGGAGAAACCTGATTAAAATCCTAAGGCGAGGGAAATGACCCACACGGCAGCACATCCTTCTGTCCTGAGGAACGTTTGTCCTGGAAAACAGATCCAGATTGGAAATATCCAAGTGAAGGAAAGAGAGCCGACACCTCTTCCTTCCAGAGCCTGGAACTGGAATTATCCTGGGGTTTATCCCCGGGGTATAAATACCTACAAATCCACTCGTCCTTGTGCGGCCACGGGCGTGAGAAGATGGATGAGAAGATCGCAGGATCACAGGATCATTTTGGTTGGAAAAGAACCTCCAGGATCATGGAATCCAACTTGTGACTGAAGGTGGCTGAGGACATGGAAAAGGTGGCTGAGAACATGGAGAAGGTGGAGGAGAACATGAAAAAGGTGGATGAGAACATGGAGGAGATCACAGAGTCACAGGATCATGGGATCATTTCAGCTGGAAAAGACCTTCAGGATCATCAAGTTCAACCTGTGATGAAGATGGCTGAGAACATGGAGAAGGTGGATGAGAACATGGAGAAGGTGGATGAGAATGTGGAGAAGGTGGCCGAGAACATGGAGGACATCACAGAATCACAGGATCACAGAATCATGTCAATTGGAAAAGATCTCCAGGATCATGGAGTCCAACCTGTTATGAAGATGATGGCTGAGGACATGGAAAAGGTCGATGACAACATGGAGAAGGTGGATGAGGACATGGAAAAGGTGGATGAGGACATGGAGAAGGTGGATGAGGACATGGAAAAGGTGGATGAGAACATGGAGAAGGTGGATGAGAACACGGAGAAGGTGGATGAGAACGTGGAAAAGGTGGATGAGAACGTAGAAAAGGTGGAGGAGAACGTGGAAAAGGTGGAGGAGAACGTGGAGAAGGTGGAGGAGAACGTGGAAAAGGTGGAGGAGAACGTGGAAAAGGTGGAGGAGAACATCACAGAATCACAGAATCATTTCAGTTGGAAAAGATCTCCAGGAACATGGAGTCCAACCTGTGATGAAGATGGCTGAGAACACGGAAAAGGTGGAGGAGAACACGGAGAAGGTGGATGAGAACATGGAGAAGGTGGATGAGGACACGGAGAAGGTGGATGAGAACGTGGAGAAGGTGGAGGAGAACATGGAGAAGGTGGATGAGAACGTGGAAAAGGTGGATGAGAACATGGAGAAGGTGGATGAGAACGTGGAAAAGGTGGAGGAGAACATGGAAAAGGTGGATGAGAACGTGGAGGAGAGCACAGGATCACAGAATCATTTCAGGTTGAAAAGATCTCCAGGATCATGGAGTCCAAAATCTGAAGGGACAGATAAGTACATGGAGAAGGTGTCAGAACTTCGAGGAGATCACAGAGTCACAGGATCATGAGATCATTTTGGCTGGAAAAGACCTTCAGGATCATCGAGTTCAACCTGTGATGAAGATGGCTGAGAACATGGAGAAGGTGGCTGAGAACATGGAAAACTTGGCTCTTGTTTTTCCCAACCCAACGTTGGTGTCACTCCCAAACCTCGAGATCACGGAGACGCCTTTCCAGAACATTCCCCCAGGCAGGACCAGTTTCCAACCAGGAAATTTAACCCCCAGCACTGCCAGTAGGAGTGAGCTCCTCCAAAGCCACCCAGGTGTCCATGCTCCAAATGTCAGAGGAATTCGGACACCTGGCTCCAGGAAAAGTCACTCTGGGATCCCTGCTCCGCACGGGATTGGGAAGGTGTGATCCCAGGAGCAGGGCCAGGTCCGAGCTGGGTGCGGATCTAACTGCGGCTAAAGGGAAGTGTCTGTTGTCTTCAGGAAGGGCCTAATCCCGAAATTCCTGTCAGTGGTCTCATTCCCATGTGTTTGGGGTCTGTCACAGAACCACGGAATATTCTGAGTTGGAGGGACCCACGAGGATCATCCAGTCCAACACGGACACCCCAACAATCCCACCCTGAGCATCGCTGGGAGCGTCGTCCAAACACTCCTGGAGCTCTGGAAGCCTTGGGAATGTGCCCATTCCCCGGAGAGCTGTCCCAGTGCCCAACCACCTTCTGAGGGAAGAACCTTCTCCTAAAATCCAACCTAAACCTGGCACAGTTTGATAACAAAATGTGGGAGCTAAATTTTGGCTGGTCCTTGAACAGCTTCTGGCCTGGACGTGTGGATTGACTCCAAGGAGCTTCGATCCCGTTCCTCTGGGATGTGTGCCAGGGTGTTAACGGACCGTTGGAGCTGCGGCTCCCCAGGGACGGCTCTTCCAGGGACAGGTGGCTCCTGGAATGTTGTCACCAGGCCGCTGAAGCCAGCAGGGTTCAGCTGAGGGACCTTTGCCACCACCTAGAGAAGGAACTTCACCTCATCCTTCTTTTGTCCAGGGAAAACTGTGCAGGCAGTGACAACTTGGTGATGCCCTTCTCCCTGACAATTCCAGGCACCGGGAAAAGACGCAAGGAAAAGTAAGAAAACTGAAGGAAAATCAGAAAACTCGGAGGGAGCCCAAAGGAAGAGGCAGCCATGTTCCTCCTGCTCGATGTGAGAACCTCGACGGGTCCGCCTTGGATAATTATCCCACTTGCCTCCCGCATCCAGCACATCCCAATTCCAAGACTTTCCTGGCTGCGGGAACGTGCCGGGATCTTCTTTGGGACCAACCAGGCAGGGAAACAAAGCCGAGCTCCCGTTTTCCAAGAGATGCGGAAATTTCTACCCTTCGAAAAGCTCCCGAGATCAGCTGGACAGCCGGAGTCAAGGACAAGGAGCTGGAATCCAGAGGGAATTCCCGCAGGAGTGAACTCACAGGCTGTAAAGCAGCAAGCGCTTAAGGCCAGACCCCATAAATCCCCTAAATGAGATGCTGGTGACATTATAGACCCGGGTTGTTGGTTTTTCCAGCTGAGCTGCAGACCACAGCAGATGATTTATATTCCAGGAGTTGGGATGAAGGGGGGAGAGGGAGAATGGGATGGGGGGAGGGGAAAAGGGGAGTGACTGGTGGTGCTTAAATTCCTAATTAATTCTTTTCTTCGGGAAGGAGGAGAAAAAGGAAAGAGTGACTCGGTCTGGGTGCTGGGAAGGGAAAACTGCAAATTCAGAATGAGGGGGAAGAGGCAAAATTCCTCTTTCCAAGCTGCATCCAAAGCGGAGAGAGGCACCGGCTCTCCTGGGAGGGGTAGGGCACAAACTCTGGGAAGGAGAAAGGGAGGCAGTGCTAATTCCCAAATCCTGGGATTTCTGAGCATGATGCTCCCATTTCTTTCCCTTCTCACTCCAAGGCAGTGCTAATTCCCAAATCCTGGGATTTTTGAGCACAATATTCCCATCTTTTCCCCTCTCTCACTCCAACGCAGTGCTAATTCCCAAATCCTGGGATTTGCGAGCATGGTGCTCCCATTTCTTTCTCTTCTCACTCCAAGGCAGTGCTAATTCCCAAATCCTGGGATTTCTGAGCACAATATTCCCATCTTTTCCCCTCTCTCACTGCAACACAGTGCTAATTCCCACATTTTGGGATACCTGAGCACAATATTCCCACCTCTTTCCACCAGCTCGCTCCAAGGCAGTGCTAATTCCCAAATCCTGGGATTTCTGAGCACGATATTCCCACCTCTCTCCCTTCTCACTCCAAGGCAGTGCTAATTCCCACATCCTGGGATTTCTGAGCACGACATTCCCACCTCATCCCCCTCTCACTCCAAGGCTAATTCCCACATTCCGGAATTATAAAGTCAATTATTTGTCAAATTATCCAGGTGAGTTCCCCACCTCCAATGAGCTCGATTTCACCTGAGGCTGCAGCTGCTCCTCGCTATTCCCGACTTTTATCCACCCAGGCTTCCCTTTGGAGGAGTTGGATAACCCCCCACAAATCCTTGGGAAAGACTGACCCCTTCTGGGAAGCCAACCCGCAGCTGCTCAGGGAATCTGGAAACGCCTTTTGTGCCCTGGAATTTCTCCCGGGAGTTTCGGGCAGCAAAACCTTTGGCATTGGCTGTGAAACCTTTCCAAGGAGTTGTCTGGAATGTTTCCCTAGGGATGCTTTTTCCTCTTGGCTTCCACCAGTTAATTTTATATTCTCCCTCACATTCCCTGGTTTTTAAGTTCAGTGATGTTCCCTCAAATTACCCAGTTCTGCATCATCCTCCAGCTTCTCCTTCCTGCTTCTTCCCTAATATTCCAACCTTTTTCCTGGTTTTATTGGGCATAATCCCACATGTGCCGTGGGATTTTCTCCTGTTCCACGTTCCAGGACAGCCGGATCTGGGATAGAGCTGGGATATGCTGGGATTTGGGTGGGATCGGGTCCTTGGCCACACCAGTGACTGGTCGTTGTCCTTTCCGGCCACTTTGGGGATATTCCCATGGATCAGGCTGGGCAGGAGCAGGATTTGGAGTTTATATCCAGCTCCCGGATTATTGGGCCGATATTCAGGGAGAATCAAATCCTTTGGTGAATTCCTGGCCTTGGAAGTTGTCCAACGGAGGATCCCTGAGCCGGGATTTTAGGAGAGACTCAGGCTCTTTGTGGATTTGCCTTCGCAGGATTGACCACCAAAACCACGGAATTTTAGGATGATTCCATTTGGAAAAGACCATTTAAACCATCAACTCAACATTCCCAAGTGTCTGAAGGATGTTTGGGAATCAAAGCATCCCTGACCCTCCAGAACCACCTGATTTTTGCTCTCCAATACTATGAGGAGAAAATTCCAAGTGCTGCGTACATTCCCAGTCACGACTTGGATGATTTTCACACTTCCTGGACTTTAAAAACCCGGATTTGACCTTTCGTTGTCCCTTTTGGACACAAACTCTGCAGGGGGACAAGTGACTGGTCTTGGAATGTGCTCCCTCTCCAACTGGGAGCAATGCCAGCTTTTCCAGAGACTTTGGAAAAATC
Organism: Corvus hawaiiensis; assembly: GCF_020740725.1. Lineage (NCBI taxonomy): Eukaryota > Metazoa > Chordata > Aves > Passeriformes > Corvidae > Corvus > Corvus hawaiiensis. The sequence continues at coordinate 1,584,394 of NC_063213.1, read as the reverse complement.
CACCACCTGCTAAGGCTTCTCCCAGGGCGGTCCTGGATAAAGATTCCCTCAAATCTGAGGGAATAAAACCTTTCAATCCAGTCCTACTCAGTGATGGAGCGGCTGTTTCTCCTGGCTGTGGAAAATCCCACTCCTTGAATCCTGGGACATTCCCATGTTGGTGCTCTCTCCATGGTCTGCTTCCATAGGGTGTGGAAAAGCTTTTCCTTCTCTCAGGGTTTCATTTCCCCATCGTTTTATTTACGGGTTAAATGCGAGTGGTGTGTCCAGGATATTCCCTGACTCCGGGATTTCACTCCTTATCCCAGAATTATCAAATCCCAGAGTGGTTCGGGTTGGAAGAAGCTTCAAGCTCATCCTGTTCCACCCCTTGGATGGACAGGGACACCTCCCACTAGCCCAGGTGGATCCAAGCCCCATCCAACCTGGCCCTGGACACTTCCAGGGATCCAGGGGCATCCACAGCTTCTCCAAGGCCTCACAGGGAGGAATTTCCTCCCAACTTCCAACCGAAATCTTCCCTCTTTTCATTTAAAACCATTCTCACTTTTCCTTTCAGCACCTGCCTGTGTAAAAGTCCCTCTCCCTCTTTTTCTAAGCCCCCTTTAAGCATGGGAAGACCACAAATCTCCCTGGAGATTCCTAATTCCATCTGTTCCCTCCAGCTCTCAAATCCATGGAGATCCTTAACTCCAACTGGAATTTCTGGCCAAATGAGGAATTATCACCCACCGGAATCAAAAATCAGAAGGAGAGGGGGGAGTTTGTGGTTGATCCAAGGGGAGTAAGAGGATAAGGAACCACCCAGGATCATCTCCATGATCCCTCCAGGAGCTCAGGGAATTCCAGGAGCATCGGACAAAGCCCCTCAGAGGTCGCAGGTGATGGGGCGGGATAAATGGAATGCAATTTTTCCCTGCATGGAAAACAAAGCTCCATGAAAAGTGGCTTTTTCCACATTATTGATACGAAAGCACCAGAAGTTAATTAAAACCAAAGGTAATTAACGCCAGATGCAAGAAAGGATTTTTGTTGCCAAGACTCCCTGCATGACTCCCAGGGAGACTCCAGGTGACTGGGAACATTCCCAGAGCGATTTTCTGGGATCATTAGTGGGGCTGGAGAGGCACAGCCATAAACTGGGAGCAGGTTCTGCTGAGGCGCACGGCCTTTAACTCCTCTGGAAGGTAATGGGAGCCGTAAATCTCCGTATTCCCGGGAATGCCGGGGGGATCCAGCAGCCTCCCTTTGATCCATGACATCGAGGGAAGAGAAGGCAATTCATCCACCAGGATCTGGGAGACGTGAGCCTCACGAAATGGGAATTATGCGCAGGAATATGAGGGCTGAAAAGTCAGCTTCTGGTCTGAAGAGCTTTGGTGGGAACCTTGAGGAATGGCACAGGATTCCAGGGATTTGCACCTCCAGCAGCAGAGTCTGGAGTTGCGGATCTCCAATCCCTGAGCTTGTCCACAGCTGTTCTCTTTCCTTTCTGAATATTCCAAGTGTTTCACAGAGGACACGGGATGTTCCTAAGGAACCACAGCACCGGGCTGGCCTGGGGTCATCCAGGTGGGAAATTCATGCCTGGAATGACCCCCATGTGCAATGATTCCCATTCCAGGCCTATGGTGATCCAGGTAGGAAATCCTTGGGTGGGATGGTCTCCATGTGCAATGATTCCCATTCCAGGCCTGGAGTGATCCAGGTGTGAAATCCAAGGCTCGAATAACCTCCATGCACAGTGATTCCCATTCCAGGCCTGGAGTGATCCAGGTATGAGATCCAAGGCTGGAATAACCTCCATGTGCAATAATGCCCATTCCAGGCCTGTGGTGATCCAGGTAGGAAATCCTTGGGTGGGATGGTGTCCATGTGCAATGATTCCCATTCCAGGTCTGTGGTGATCCAGGTGTGAAATCCATGCCTGGAATGACCCCCATGTGCAATGATTCCCATTCCAGGTCTGTGGCGATCCTGGTGTGAAATCCAAGGCTGGAATAACCTCCATGTGCAATGATTCCCATTCCAGGCCTGGAGTGATCCAGGTATGAGATCCAAGGCTGGAATAACCTTCATGTGCAATGATTCCCATTCCAGGTCTGTGGTGATCCAGGTAGGAAATCCTTGGGTGGGATGGTGTCCATGTGCAATGATTCCCATTCCAGGTCTGTGGTGATCCCGGTGGGAAATCCATGCCTGGAATTACCTCCATGTGCAATGATTCCCATTCCAGGTCTTGGAGATCCAGGTGTGAAATCCAAGGCTGGAATAACCTCCATGTGCAATGATTCCCATTCCAGGTCTGTGGTGATCCAGGTGTGAAATCCATGTCTGGAATGACCTCCATGTGCAATGATTCCCATTCCAGGCCTGTGGTGATCCCGGTGTGAAATCCATGCCTGGAATTACCTCCATGTGCAATGATTCCCATTCCAGGTCTTGGAGATCCAGGTGTGAAATCCATGCCTGGAATTACCTCCATGTGCAGTAATTCCCATTCCAGGCCTGTGGTGATCCCGGTGTAAAATCCAAGGCTGGAATGGTGGCCATGTGCAGTAATTCCCATTCCAGGTCTTGGAGATCCAGGTGTGAAATCCATGTCTGGAATGACCCCCATGTGCAATGATTCCCATTCCAGGTCTGGAGTGATCCAGGTGTGAAATCCATGCCTGGAATAACCTCCATGTGCAATGATTCCCATTCCAGGTCTGTGGTGATCCAGGTGTGAAATCCATGTCTGGAATGACCTCCATGTGCAATGATTCCCATTCCAGGTCTGTGGTGATCCAGGTGTGAAATCCAAGGCTGGAATAACCTCCATGTGCAGTAATTCCCATTCCAGGCCTGGAGTGATCCAGGTGTGAAATCCAAGGCTGGAATGACCTCCATGTGCAGTAATTCCCATTCCAGGTCTGTGGTGATCCAGGTGTGAAATCCATGTCTGGAATGACCCCCATGTGCAATGATTCCCATTCCAGGCCTGGAGTGATCCAGGTGTGAAATCCAAGGCTGGAATGACCTCCATGTGCAATGATTCCCATTCCAGGCCTGTGGTGATCCAGGTAGGAAATCCTTGGGTGGGATGGTGTCCATGTGCAATGATTCCCATTCCAGGTCTGTGGTGATCCAGGTGTGAAATCCAAGGCTGGAATGGTGGCCATGTGCAGTAATTCCCATTCCAGGTCTTGGAGATCCAGGTAGGAAATCCATGTCTGGAATGACCCCCATGTGCAATGATTCCCATTCCAGGCCTGGAGTGATCCAGGTGTGAAATCCATGTCTGGAATGACCTCCATGTGCAATGATTCCCATTCCAGGTCTTGGAGATCCAGGTGTGAAATCCATGTCTGGAATGACCTCCATGTGCAATGATTCCCATTCCAGGCCTGTGGTGATCCCGGTGTAAAATCCAAGGCTGGAATTACCTCCATGTGCAATGATTCCCATTCCAGGTCTGTGGTGATCCAGGTGTGAAATCCATGTCTGGAATGACCTCCATGTGCAATGATTCCCATTCCAGGTCTGTGGTGATCCCGGTGTAAAATCCAAGGCTGGAATGACCTCCATGTGCAATGATTCCCATTCCAGGTCTGTGGTGATCCCGGTGTAAAATCCAAGGCTGGAATAACCTCCATGTGCAATGATTCCCATTCCAGGCCTGTGGTGATCCCGGTGTAAAATCCAAGGCTGGAATAACCTCCATGTGCAATGATTCCCATTCCAGGTCTGTGGTGATCCAGGTGTGAAATCCAAGGCTGGAATGACCTCCATGTGCAATGATTCCCATTCCAGGTCTGTGGTGATCCAGGTGTGAAATCCAAGGCTGGAATGACCTCCATGTGCAATGATTCCCATTCCAGGCCTGGAGTGATCCAGGTGTGAAATCCATGTCTGGAATGACCTCCATGTGCAGTAATTCCCATTCCAGGCCTGGAGTGATCCAGGTGTGAAATCCATGTCTGGAATGACCTCCATGTGCAGTAATTCCCATTCCAGGCCTGGAGTGATCCAGGTGTGAAATCCAAGGCTGGAATTACCTCCATGTGCAATGATTCCCATTCCAGGTCTGTGGTGATCCAGGTGTGAAATCCATGTCTGGAATGACCTCCATGTGCAATGATTCCCATTCCAGGTCTGTGGTGATCCAGGTGTGAAATCCAAGGCTGGAATGACCTCCATGTGCAATGATTCCCATTCCAGGTCTGTGGTGATCCAGGTGTGAAATCCAAGGCTGGAATAACCTCCATGTGCAGTAATTCCCATTCCAGGCCTGGAGTGATCCAGGTGTGAAATCCATGCCTGGAATGACCTCCATGTGCAATGATTCCCATTCCAGGTCTGTGGTGATCCCGGTGTAAAATCCAAGGCTGGAATAACCTCCATGTGCAATGATTCCCATTCCAGGCCTGTGGTGATCCCGGTGTAAAATCCAAGGCTGGAATAACCTCCATGTGCAATGATTCCCATTCCAGGTCTGTGGTGATCCAGGTGTGAAATCCAAGGCTGGAATGACCTCCATGTGCAATGATTCCCATTCCAGGTCTGTGGTGATCCAGGTGTGAAATCCATGCCTGGAATGACCTCCATGTGCAATGATTCCCATTCCAGGTCTGTGGTGATCCCGGTGTAAAATCCAAGGCTGGAATGACCTCCATGTGCAATGATTCCCATTCCAGGCCTGTGGTGATCCCGGTGTAAAATCCAAGGCTGGAATAACCTCCATGTGCAATGATTCCCATTCCAGGTCTGTGGTGATCCAGGTGTGAAATCCATGCCTGGAATAACCTCCATGTGCAATGATTCCCATTCCAGGCCTGTGGTGACCCCGGCCTCCCTGACCTTAAACTGGGGCTGCTCATCTTCTCCGGAGGGGTTGGATCATGAAAATTAATTAAAACGTGGCTCATTTTCCCTAATATTTATTAATATTTACCTGATATGAAATTAAACTGCTCAGGGAAGAAAAGTAGGAAGCAACCCAGAGTCGGGAATTGTTCACGGACACTTCCACCCTCCCCCGTAAAATCTATTCTAATTCTTGAAAATCCTGCTTTAGATGCTTCTGCAATTATTTAAAAGCTCGTTTAGCCCAAATTAATTGCATTAATTTATTCACCTAAGCTTGGCTCACTTAGGAGCAGCTCAAAGATGAGTTTTCCGGCGCCATCCACTGAGCTGGACACCGGGATTTCCATTCTCCTGGAGAATCGGGACAGTTTAAAACCCCCAAATCTGAGACCTTCTGGCATTTCCCACTCTCCTGGACAACCATCCCTAAACATTCCTGGTGTAACAGCTCCTGCCTCTGGCAATAGGAGCATTCCCGGGATTTCCTCCGAATCATTGCCTTCAAATGGAACCCATCCCTGGAAGGAACTTCCAGCTTTTCTGGGCACGGAGCAGGAGCTCCTGAGCCATCTGCAAATGCAGGCTGGTTCCGAGCTCAGCGCCTCTCCGAGCTATCTCCATCTAATTCCCAGCCTTTTCCCCACTTCTGGAATCACCCACATTCCCCAGTGCCCACTTCTAGGAGCCATAAATGGGTTTGTGCCTCCATTTGTTTTTCCCATCTCCCAAATTTTTCCCCATCGGGGCCAAGATCCTTTTTTATCCATCCTTTATTAAATATCGAGCAGCCTTTAAGCTCCCAAAATTCCCTTCTGTGCTCAAGCCCAAGGAAAAAATTCCACGTAACCTTCGTTCCTCCACATTTTTCCAGGCAACTTTTCCACTTTATCCATGTTCCCTACCAAACTGGATGAGTTTTTCCCATAAAAACCCCAGACAAAGAGGGTCAGCCTTGATAAACTTTAAATTTCTTTCATTTTCTTCAAGGAGTTCTTTCTTTTCTGAATATTCCCAGAACATTCCCATGAACAGGAATGCTTTTGTTAAGTTTTTATTATTTCCAAGCTCCCCCAGTTTTCAGGATAAATCATTTTTCCCATGGTTCTCCCTTGCTGGCTCCCATTGGAATTGTTTTGCTTTCTGAAAAGCTCGAGGCTTTTTCTCCCGGAGTTTTAATCCTCTTTTATGAAGTTTTGGATGTTTGCACATTCCCGGGACTTGCACCATTATTTCCTCCTTGGAGAACAAGCCATGCTTTCCCTTTTTGGACACCGCCAGTGCCAACATCGGGATTTTTCACACCGGGAAAGCAGCCAGGATTTGGGATTTGGAGAAAGGAGCATCAGGTACTGCAAGGATGAGATTTGTGAGTCGAGAAATTCCGCTGAAATTCCGTTTCTTACAACGTGGCAGCAAAAAAATTCCTTTCCCGAGTTGAAAATTTCTTCTCTCCTTTAGGTTTTTTTTTTCCCCGTTTCCTTGGCATTCCCAAATCCACCCCTTCATTCCTAATTCCACCCAAACCAACCCTGTTCAAACCTCGTGAAACTTCAGCCTTAATGAGGAGGGCTTGGGCATTCCACCCTTTCTTCTGGAATGACATTTCCTGCATATTCTTTTGCATCCATCCCAAAAGATCGATGAGTTTTCCCTAAAAAGAACGCCCTGAGAATGGCTGATGGAATTCAGGTGTTCGACCTAAACATGGGAACAATCATGGAATTGTTGAGGTCGGAAAAGCCTTTAAGACCTTTGGGTCCGATCATCCAGCGCTGCTGAGGCCACCACAAATCCCCAAGTGCCACATCCACATGGATTTCCAATCCTTCTGGGAATGGGGATTCCCGGATTGGGCAGCTGTGCTGGGGCTGGACAACCTTTTCCAAATTTCCCTTCTAAGGAATAGTCCATGAGAATATTCCCTAAAATCCAACCTAAATGTCCCCTTGAGGCCGTTCCCTCTCCTCCTGTCCCTGTTCCCTGGGAGCAGAGCCCGACCCCCCCGGCTGCCCCCTCCTGTCAGGGACTTGTGCAGAGCCAGGAAGTCCTTCCTGCGCCTCCTCTTCTCCAGGATGAACATTCCCAACTTCCTCAGGAATTCTCCAGCCCCTTCCCAGCTCCATTCCTGTCCCTGGACACGCTGGTGGACACTGGAGGTCCTGCTCCTTCCCGCCTCTCCCATTCCTTCATTGCCTCAAGAAGGACCACGCTGTGTTTGTGGAAAATATTCCGGTTCCACTTTTCCAAGTCCTGCAATTCCATTGGTTTGTCCCTCTCTTCAGTACTCCTAAGGTTGTCTCTTTTTTAGCATTTTTAGCAACAAAAATCCAAGATTCTGGATTTCGGTGGCAGCATTCCCAAAACTTCCTTGGCGATTGCACCAGCCTCCCAAAACAATCTGAGGTTTTCCTTGGATTCTCAGAGTTGGAACTTTCCCAGAAAAAAAGAACAAAGAGAAACATCAATATTCCAACCTTTTTTGTAAAAAAAGGGGGAAATTCCGTTTGTTTCATGTTTGCTTTGTCGTCCCTGCCCTGTTTGGGATCCGGAGGGTTTGAAGTGCTCCAAGCCTTGCTTATCTCGGAACGTGCGGTCCCAGGGATTTCGATGGGAATGCTGATGCTCTCCCACGAGCTTGGAAACGCTCGGATGGAACAAAGATAAAGGGAAAATCAAAGGGATCGAGGAGGAATTCTGCTGTCTGCAAAGGGCTTCAGGACCTTCCACCCCCTGCCACCCACACGCCCATTGAAATGGAAACTTTTATTCCCATTTCCCACTTTTTAATCCCCTTTTCCTCTGCCAAAATTGAGGGGAATTTTCTTTCTGCTTTTGTTTCATTTTTGGTTTGGTTTGGGGGTTTTTCGTTTGTTTGTTTGGGGTTTTTGTATTTCTTTCAATGAGGTTAAACTTCCGGAATTTTTATGGATTAAGGCCTGGCTTCAGGAATGTCATTCCCAATTTTTTTCATTCTAAGGAAGCTGCAGCAAAATGTGCTGGGGAAAGGTTTGGATCAGATTTAATCCCTGATGACTGGGAGAGGGTGGTCAGGCACTGGAAGAGATTCCCCAGGGAATGGGCACATTCCCAAGGCTTCCAGAGCTCCAGGAATGTTTGGACGACGCTCCCAGGGATGCTCAGGGTGGGACTGTTGGGGTGTCCATGTTGGACTGGATGATCCCTGTGTGTCCCTCTACCTCAGGATATTCCATAGTTCCATGTTTCCACAGTTCCATGATTCCATGACTCCAGGATTCCATGACAATCATGTTCCCATTCAGTTTCTAACTCACAATCCCTGGGCGCAGCCACCCTGAGATATTTCGGGAAGTTGTTCATTTCCAGCCCTGCGTGTGGATGGATTGACTTTGGATCCCTTTGGATGCACAAAGCCAGAACTCAACACAAAGCCAAAGGCTGGAATATTGTCCTTCCCTTATCCAATGCCGTGCTTGTTCCAAAGGAGTTTTTTTTTTCCTTTAACTTTCTTCAATTTGGAACAATACAAAAACGGCGCTGCTGGTTCAGAAGCCTTTTGTGTATCCAGGGGGAATTCCACCCTGGCATAATTCCCATAATTCTCACCTCAAGGAGGGCAAAATGAGAGAAGAACAGAATTCCTACACCTCACTGCACCTCCTGCAGGCACGGGATTCTCATCCGAGGAGTTACAGGTGATAGGACAAATCCAGAGGAGGTCACGGAGCTGCTCCCAGGGCTGGAGCCAGACTGGGAGAGCTGGGAATGTTCACCTGGAGAAGGGAAAACTCCAGGGAGAGCTCCGAGCCCCTTGCAGGGCCCAAAGGGGCTCCAGAAGAGCTGCAGAGGGACTGGGGACAAGGCCTGGAGGGACAGGAGCCAGGGAATGGCTTCCCAGTGCCAGAGGGCAGGGCTGGATGGGAGATTGGGAATTGGGAATTGCTGGCTGGGAGGGTGGGGAGGGGCTGGGCTGGAATTGCCAGAGCAGCTGGGGCTGCCCCTGGATCCCTGGAAGTGTCCCAGGCCAGGCTGGACATTGGGGCTTGGAGCAGCCTGGGACAGTGGGAGGGGTCCCTGCCCACGGAATGGGGTGGGATGGGATGGGCTTTAAGGTCTCTTCCCACCCAAACAATTCCATGATTCCCTGAGCAGATTAAAGTCTCCTCCGGCTGCCGCTGACATTTTAATCAGATGAAATCCCAAATGTTGGGGATATGGGATGTAATCAGCCTTTAACCCCTTCACCAAGGGCTCCCTGAGGTATCCATAGGGAATTTTAAGGAAAGGACTTTGTGCTGCTCATACTCACCAACTGATGGATCCGAGGAGGAGCCGGATCTTTTCCATCCTCAGCCAAAAGTCTGGACGACCGCAGGGATTTTAGCAAATCGTTTGTGCCAAGGAATGTTCCCGGACACTCCACTCCAGCTCAATCCCAGCAAACTGTGAGAACAATCCATGGCACCGCTTTCCTCTCGGTCAACAATCCCCTCCACAAACCATTCCTGGAAAATCTTCGGGAATTTGTTGCTCCTGCCTCCAGGGGATCCAGGCGTGTGTACAAGCAAAGAAAACAATGGACTTGATTGGGACGGAACATTTTTATTTAATTAAGCTTAATTAAAGGGTGGGGCTCTGTGCCTGCTCCATTAATCTGATTAAAGCAGGCTGGAATTTTGGGAATAGGGGCCAGTGCAGGTGTGAGCGTGTGAGGCCGGCATTGGAACAGGCACCGGGATGAGGAAAACATCCCCTTTCCTGTCAGGATATCGCTGCCAAACATTTCTGCTCACGGCAGCTCCGAAAGCCAAACAAGGCCCGAAAACCACAACAAAGATGGAAAAATCCTTTGGGATAAAGGCAAAGATCAAAAGGAAGGGATGTGAGGAATCATTAGCAATGGAAGTATTGAGGATGGATCGATGGGAGATGATGGAGGGCTACCAAATCCAGGGAAAAGACAAAGGGAAAAGGGATTGGCCGTTCCTGGTTCCAGTGGGAGAACCGGAGAGGCTCAAGTGAAATCAGCAATTGGAGTACCCAGCACAAATTCCTTGCCAAAGAATCCATGGATGCCTGACACCAGCAGGACTCCAAAAGCAGATGGATCTACAGCTCTCCCACCTCCGGACATGGATTATTTGGGAGAAGAGCAATGGCCACCTGCCCTGTTCCATTCCCACTTCCAGGAGGCAGCAGGGAAGCAAGGAGGGGCTCTGGGCTGGCCCAGTGTGGCCATTCCCTGGTCAGACATGGATTTGGGGAGAGAAATCCGTGCCAGGGTCTGGATTCCAGGACCTGAAATTCCAGTCACTCATCCCGGGTGCTCCCCACTCCTCTCCAAGGCTGGAGAGGGACTGGGGACAAGGGAACACAGGGAATGGCTTCCCAGTGCCAGAGGGCAGGGCTGGATGGGAGACTGGGAATTGGGAATTGCTGGCTGGGAGGGTGGGGAGGCCCTGGCACAGGGTGCTCAGAGAAATTGGGATTCCTCATCCCAGAAAACGTCCAAGGCCAGGCTGGACGGGGCTTGGAGCATCCTGGGATAGGGGAAGGTGTCCCTGGTTGGAGCAAGATGATCTCTAAGGGTCCTTCCAACACAAACTTGGAATTCTGGGATTCTGTGACAGTTCCCATCCCACCAGGAATGACATTTCCCTCTCAGCCATCCGATCTTCCGAGCTGCTGGTTTGGGGTGACGCCCCAGAGATCCCAGTTCCCATTCGCTCCAGCTCCTCCATTCCTCCCCCTGCAGACGGACAGGGTGGATTTGACCTCCTGGGAGCACAGGAGAGCTCAGGGAGAACCTGGGATCAGCACAGTCGGCATCTTCCCTGGTCGCCCTCTTCCCCCTCTGGATGAGGTCGAAGCCTGGAGGGGAAAAGGCTCCCTGAGCTCTCCATGGAGCCATCCAGCCTTCCCACCTTTTATCTGGAGAACGTGAGCGCTTCGTGGCAAACGCTGGCCACAATTCCCCATTTTGCCGCCGTCGTTCCGGCCGACGCGGAACTCCCTGGATTTCTACTTCCCATTTATTAGACTCCATTCGAAAGGCAAACAGAGCAACTCCCCTTCGGAAAGGCTTCCTTTCCCTCTTCCCTTTTAATGGACCATTTCTCCGAGGTAAAACTTTTCACGCGCCAGCCAAACACCAGCATTAATTAGATTAATTAGCAGGGGGAGCCGTTAATGAGGCGGGGTTTTTTTTTTTTTTCCGAGGGCTATAAAGCAGAAACAAAACAAAACTCACTTTCTGCTCCCAGACAAGCGTGCGTGTGTTTATATATTCCCGAATTCCTGCCAGCTCTGCTCCTTTTTTCTCCTTTCCAAGCCCTCCGAGCCATAACCCCGGGGATGAGAGAGCCCTTTCTGTTTATCCCTGTTTTCCTTCCAATCAGGAACGAGCTCCAAGGGCATTATTTTAACGAGGCCCTCGTAATCCTTTAATGGGGCTTGTTGAAAATAAGACCCAGCGCTGCCAGGCACCGGGCAGCCAAAAGCTGCTTAGTGCCAAACTCCTTGGCACCGGAGAAGCTGGGAATTGGCTCCGTTTTCCTGCCGGTTTCTGTCGGAATATTCACTTTCCTGGGAGCCCAAAATGGTGGGGGGGGGGGGGAGTTCAGACAACACCTGGAATGTGCTCAAGGAGTGACCAGGATAAAACTTTCTCTGTCTGATTCCAGGATGGGATGAGCCGGCAGGAATTGGAGGATGTCGGTGCTACAGGGATGGAATTTTTGCCTGGAATCCCACAAAGATGCGGATCCCAGATCCCGGCGGAAAAATTCAAGGTGCCCACGCTGCTCTCCGTGGAGAAACAGCTGAAAGCACAAAGTGTGAAAGTCCTAAACCAGAGAGAAATGAAAGGACGTCAAACTCGGTATTAAACGTGATCCTAGGAAGGGCTCAGGCAAGTTTTGTTGGAAAAATGAGGATCCAAAGGAAATGTGGCCGGGAGATCCAGGAGGGAATTCTGCCCCTGTGCCCCCTCAGGTGAGGCCCCACCTGCAGAGCTGCCCCAGCCCTGGATCCAGCACGGGAAGGAGCTGGAGCTGCTGGAGAGAGCCCAGAGGAGGCTCCAGGGGGATCCGAGGGATGGAGCAGCTCTGCTGGGAGGAAAGGCTGGGAGAGCTGGGAATGTTCAGCCTGGAGAGGAGAAGCTCTGGGGTGACCTCAGTGTGGCCTTGCAGGACCTGAAGGAGCTGCAGGAAACATGGAGAGAGACTTTGGACAAGGCCTGGAGGGACAGGAGCCAGGGAATGGCTTCCCAGTGCCAGAGGGCAGGGATGGATGGGAGATTGGGAATTGGGAATTGCTGGCTGGGAGGGTGGGGAGGGGCTGGGCTGGAATTGCCAGAGCAGCTGGGGCTGCCCCCGGATCCCTGGCAGTGCCCAAGGCCAGGCTGGACATTGGGGCTGGGAGCAGCCTGGCACAGTGGGAGGTGTCCAGGGTGGATTTTCCCCTTCCCAACAGCTCCAGAGGTCGTTAGCCGATATTCTCCCTGCGATCCTGGATTTTCCTCACCTCCACCCTTCCAAATTTGAGCCAAAAATCCAAACCTGTCCTCACCTCGCCCTGGCTGCTCACAGCCCTGAGCCAGGGAGCTGCCGAATCTGCCTGATCCTCTAAATCCAAAGGAAAAGCATCCCTGAGGGCCGGACGAAGCCCTCGATCGATGCCATCCCACACGGATAACGAGGAGTGCCGATAAAGCTTTGACAAAACCCAGATAAGCTCCCCTGGCCGCTTCCCCTCTGCCGGGAGCTCATCCCAGCGCTCACATTTTCCATCGGGAAAAAGGGCAACGGGAAGGAGCCACGTGGGAAAAACAAACAAAGCCTGGAGATAAGAGAAAGTGATAAGGGAGGGACTCCAACGCTCTTCCCTGCTCCTTTCATCCTCTCCGTTTCCTGCCCTCCCACCTGTACTTCAGGGGACAGTGGAGCTGTTATTCATGCCAGGAATGGTTTTCCTGAGGTTTTCCAGGTTTTCCGAAGGCACCAGCCCTGAAAACCTAAATTCCCATGTTCTTATCCAGTGGTGAAGGGCCCCAGGTTTGTCCCAGGAGATGCCACGGGAATTCTGAACATCAGGAACAGGGTGGTCCCTGATCCAGCTGGCAAAGCCACCAAGAAATTCCAAACGTTTGAGGTTTTCCAGGTTTTCCAAAGGCACCAGCCCTGAAAACCTAAATTGCCGTGTTCTTATCCCGTGCTGGAGGGTCCCAGGTCTGCCAGGAGATGCCACGGGAATTCCGAACATCAGGACCAGCGTGGTCCCTGATCCAGCTGGCAAAGCCACCCAAAAATCAGCTGGAAAAGCTGATCCAAGCCCCAAAAAACCCCCAAAAGAGTTTCAAGTCATCCCTGCTCCCTCATTTCCGGTTCCCCTCAGGGAATCTCATCATGAAATCCTGGAACTGGAATTGGAAGGGACCCATCGGGACCACCGAAGTCCAAGTCCTGGCCCTGCGCTTGCGTTTTCCACCCCTCTTCCTACGGACTGGACTTCAGGAGTCTCAGGGATGGCCTGGAATTTCCAGGGAGGTGACCCCGGCACTTCCACCGCTCCAGGAATGTTCCATCCAGATTCCAAGGCGGAGCCATGAGGGGAATTGGCTCCTCCACCATCCAGTCTCCCTCTTTCTTTGAGATTCCCGGCTTTTGGGATCACAAAACCCAGTAAGACCAACATTGGCACATCCGGGCGGCTCCGGAAAAAGGGGAGTTTGGAATTCTGACACGGCTGGAAGTGGAGCTGTTTATCCGGAGTTGCCAGGGACGAAGCCTGAAATGGATCCCGCACATCAGCACGGAACAAACGCACGGAATCCACCACCAGCACCGACAGAAACGAAACCATTTCGGAGCTGCTCCGCTTCCCGAGGAAATCTTTTCCCTGAGGACAAAGCTCATGGAATTCCTAAAAAGCCTTCCCGGTTTATAAAACGGGGATTCCTGGAGATTTTGTGGGATTGTTTTTTCCTGTGGGGCAATGAAAGTGGTAAAAGCCAAATATCCCGAATTTCACCTGGGCTGAGGAGATTTGGATTCTGGGAATTCTCTTCCTGTTTAGGAAAACTAGGGGGGAAAAAAAAAAAAAAGGGTATTTTCATGGGAATATTTTCATCTCGCTGTTCCTTAAAGGAATTCATGGAATGGTTGGGATGGAAGGGATCATCCCATTCCAAGGGCTCAAGGATCATCCCATTCCAAGGGCAGGGACACCTCCCACTGCCCCAGGGTGCTCCGAGCCCCGTCCGACCTGGCCTTGGGATCACAGGTGGGATGTTCCTGCTGGGATCCATCCCACAGAACTCCAGCTTCAAATCCCACAGGGATTCTCCCAGGGCTGGAGCCAGGCTGGGAGAGCTGGGAATGTTCACCCGGAGAAGGGAATGTGCCTTGGAAACACCTTTTTGATGGGATCAGAATTCCTGCTTGGATTTGGGGAGCAGACGGAGCTTCACGTGGAGTTTCCATGGCTTGGTTCTCCAGCCAAATTCCATCCTGGCACGGGAGGCAGAGTTGGAGCATCAAAAAACACGGAGCTGCTGGAGCAGCTCCAGAGGAAGCCACGGAGTTATCCCAGGGCTGGGAGAGCTGGGAATGTTCCCCTGGAGAAGGGAAGGACACAGGGAGAGCTCCGAGCCCCTTGCAGGGCCTAAAGGGGCTCCAGGAGAGCTGCAGAGGGACTGGGGACAAGGCCTGGAGGGACAGGATACAGGGAATGGCTTCCCAGTGCCAGAGGGCAGGGATGGATGGGAGACTGGGAATTGGGAATTGCTGGCTGGGAGGGTGGGGAGGGGCTGGGCTGGAATTGCCAGAGCAGCTGGGGCTGCCCCTGGATCCCTGGCAGTGCCCAAGGCCAGGCTGGACGGGCCTGGGACAGTGGGAGGCGTCCCTGCCCGTGGGATGATCCTTAAGGTCCCTTCCCACCCAATCCATCCGGGAATTCCGTTATCCCACAAACAGCGGTGCCTGCACAGCTCCTGGCACGGGAGAACATCTGAATCCCAAATCCACGCTCCCATTCCCGCCGATCCGGCCGTACCCATCCACAACTCCCACCCACCTTCCTTTTTTGTTTTTTCCTCCTTGTTTAATATTTTTTTCAGGAATTTTGCCCAAGGGATTTCCTCTTAAGTTCCACCAGGATTTGGGGTTTTTTTCCCATGGATTTTAAAAAGAGGTGGAACAAAAAAATCCCCAACCACGGAGAGAGGGAGGGAAAAACCTCCCCCCGTTCTCCAGCCGTGGTTATGAGCTCAGGTTCTTCCCACTTTTTTTTTTATGGAAAAGTGGAAAGAGCTGCATTCCAGGAGCTTTCCCCTTTTTCTCCATCCCTGCATTCCCACCCCATTCCCTACCAGCTCTCCCAAAAAAACCCCATCCCGTGGGCATTTGCTGCAAGGAACACAATCCCTTCCTCCGGACGGGGCCCACCTGCCCCAATCCAACCCAGAATGGGATTTTTCTCACTCCGGGAACTTGCTGTGCTTGGATCCGGCAATTCCAAAAATCCCGAAATGTGCGGAAAAACCGGCAGCCCTGCGGATACGGGGCAGAGGTCGGCAGCGGGATCGGGGAGTTTCGCTCTCCGGGATACGACAGTCACGCCTGCCAGGATGTTTCCTTTCCTTTTGGGATGCGTTTTCCAAGCTGGACTCACCTCAGGGAGCTCGGAAGGCTCTGGAGAGGATTGGGGATAAGGAAGGAATCCTGAATCCGGGAATCTCCGGGCTCCTTTGATGATCCATGGAGAAGGGCAGGTTGTTCCAGAGGGCAGCTCCCCCTCCGGAGGCTCCGGAAGTTTCGGGTCCCGTTTCCACATTTGTCACCCAGGACATGGAATTCCCCTTTGGAACCCTTCGAATCCAGCAGCACTTGGGAATTTTGGGATTCCCCTGTGGAATTTCTACCCCTGGCGGAGCAGGGGGTCTCAAGCTGGCACGGGATTCCACGGAGCTTGGGATCTACAGGCAACAAAAGGAGTCGGGAATACGGCACAAGGAATCCCAGAATCCCAGAATGGGCTGGATTGGAAGGGACCTGAAAGCTCATCCAGGGCCACCTTCCAGCAGGGAATTTTTTTGTGTTTTTAATCCAAAATAAACCCAAGCCCACAGGATCCAGGGAATGCCATTCCACAGGAAGGCAGGGATGGACTTTTCCCGCTAATTCCCGGCCAAGTGACGACAGGAGAGATACTCACAATTCCAAGACGTTTAATAAGAAGGAATTACAGGTGGAAAAATCCTTCTGGCACATGGAATTCAGCCAATGTACAGCTCCAGGATGGGTTTTCCAAGGAATGTTCCAAGGTTTTTTTGGGATATGTTGGACTCGCTCAACCCACAAAAGACGGAGTCAGGTGCTAAAACCCCCACAACGACAAAAAATATGGCACAAAGAACACCCCAAACCACCCTCAAATCCCAAATATTTCCTTCTGGGAATCCTACTCTGGACTCATCCAGATCCCAGATCCCATCCCGGCCTCAACAAACACGGACTTGGTGCAAAATCCACTTGGAAATCCATGGGAAAACGAGGTGCGGGAAGTTTCTTTTCCTCTCCCGGTAAAGCAGCAGCGATTTGGGGGCGGGAAACACCAGGAGAAGCTCGGAGAGGATTTCATTCCCGAGGAAGAATCGATGGATATGGAATTCTCACCAGATTATCCAGTAAAGTGCATGCCAGGAAAAACTTGGGAGTAAATTTCCCTCCGATCCGAACTAAAATCGAGGAATACGAACGCAGGGAGAGCCAGAGCTCGCCAACAACACCCTCGGCGCCGTGTCCTTTGCATCCCAAAACGAGGCCGGATTCCTCGGAAAAGGGGAAAAATTCCCAGTGGAAGCGAGGATTTGAAGCTTCCCTGTTTATAAATATTGCACCGGAAGTGTCGGATTTGAGAAAAAAAACCCCGAAAGGATTGAAATCGGAATTCCAAACGAATTCAAAAATGGCATTTTCCGAGAGTTCCTCGGAGCTAAAATAGCTGGGAAAACGTAGGGATTGATGAAATGGGAGCTTCCATGGATGATCCGGAATTTTTGGGTATTTATGGATAATTAAAGAGGGGGAATCTCTGCTCTCAAGGGAGCCAAGCGTAAATGTAAGAGTTGAAATGAAGATATTCCCTTTTTTTCCAGGAATTCCGGGAAAAGCCTTGAAATGTTTCATCAGTGCTGAGTGCAAATAAATTAAAAAAAAAAAAAAAAAAAAAAACGGGAAAAATGGGATGTCCCGGGAAAAATGGGATGTCCTGGGAGCATCCAATAATTCCAGCTCCGAGCACAGAGCCTTCCCGACTCCAATAAAATTCCAGGAAATTAAAAGCAGGATTGGAAGCCGTTAAAACTCAGGGAATGCGAGGTTTTGTTAGCGTTCATCCCATTGTGGAATTCCCAAAAAAAACAAAGGCTCCAAGGATTTGCAGTCGGACAGGAGGCCTTTAGTTCAGCTGTGCAGGATTTTAGGGAAAGAGCTGGAGAAGGGAATTCACGGGCTGGAATCGGCTCGGATGCACAGGAAAATCCCAAAAAGCAGCGAAAGAAGAAAGGACAGGAATGAATAAATTAATAAATAAATTAATTAGTTAATTAGTTAATTAAAATTAAGTCAGGTTTTGGCGCGTCCCTTCGTGTTTAGAGGATTTCGGAGTGGAGAATCCATGAGTTTGGTTTCATCCTGATTGGAAATTTGGACCTTTTCATCCAAAAAAAGCTTCCAACCGTGATCCACGATCCAGATGGGATCCACAATGCAAATGGGATCCAGGATCCAAATGGGATCCACAATGCAAATGGGATCCAGGATCCAACCGGGATCCAGGATCCAAATGGGATCCACAATGCAAATGGGATCCAGGATCCAAATGGGATCCACAATGCAAATGGGATCCAGGATCCAACCGTGATCCAGGATCCAACCGTGATCCAGGATCCAAATGGGATCCACAATGCAAATGGGATCCACAATGCAAATGGGATCCAGGATCCAACCACGATCCAGGATCCAAATGGGATCCACAATGCAAATGGGATCCAGGATCCAACCACGATCCAGGATCCAAATGGGATCCACAATGCAAATGGGATCCAGGATCCAAATGGGATCCACAATGCAAATGGGATCCACAATGCAAATGGGATCCAGGATCCAACCGGGATCCAGGATCCAAATGGGATCCACAATGCAAATGGGATCCAGGATCCAACCGGGATCCAGGATCCAAATGGGATCCACAATGCAAATGGGATCCAGGACCCAACCACGATCCAGGATCCAAATGGGATCCACAATGCAAATGGGATCCAGGATCCAACCACGATCCAGGATCCAAATGGGATCCACAATGCAAATGGGATCCAGGATCCAACCACGATCCAGGATCCAAATGGGATCCACAATGCAAATGGGATCCAGGATCCAACCACGATCCACGATCCAAATGGGATCCACAATGCAAATGGGATCCACAATGCAAATGGGATCCAGGATCCAACCACGATCCAGGATCCAAATGGGATCCACAATGCAAATGGGATCCAGGATCCAACCACGATCCACGATCCAAATGGGATCCAGGACCCAACCGTGATCCAGGACCCAACCGTGATCCACGATCCAAACGTTCAAGGTCCAGCCATCATCCAAGATCCAACCTTCATCCAAGATCCAAACCCCATCCAAGATCCAACCATCATCCAAGATCCAAACCCCATCCAAGATCCAGCCATCATCCAAGGTCCAAATGTGATCCAGGATCCAAACATCCAAGACCCAACCATCACCCAAGGTCCAACCTCATCCAAGATCCAAACCCCATCCAAGATCCCAACATCCAAGATCCAAACATGATCCAAGACCCAACCATCATCCAACATTCAACCCACATCCAAGATCCAAACCTCATCCAAGATCCACACATTCGTGATCCAACCATCATCCAAGATCCAGCCATCATCCAAGATCCAAATATGATCCAGGATCCAAACGTCCAAGATCCAAACCTCATCCAAGATCCAACCTCATCCAACATCCAAACACCCAAGATCCAACCATCACCCAAGGTCCAACCTCATCCAACATCCAAACACCCAAGATCCAACCATCATCCAAGGTCCAACCATCCAAGATCCAAACATCATCCAAGGTCCAAACCTCATCCAAGATCCAACCATCCAAGGTCCAACCATCCAAGGTCCAACCATCATCCAAGATCCAAAACTCATCCAAGGTCCAACCATCCAAGGTCCAAACCTCATCCAAGATCCAAACCTCATCCAAGATCCAGCCATCATCCAAGATCCAGCCATCATCCAAGACCCAACCATCATCCAAGACCCAACCATCATCCAAGGTCCAACCTCATCCAAGGTCCAACCTCATCCAAGATCCAGCCATCATCCAAGGTCCAAACCTCATCCAAGGTCCAGCCATCATCCAAGATCCAGCCATCATCCAAGATCCAGCCATCATCCAAGGTCCAGCCATCATCCAAGGTCCAGCCATCATCCAAGATCCAGCCATCATCCAAGATCCAGCCATCATCCAAGGTCCAGCCATCATCCAAGATCTAGCCATCATCCAAGATCCAACCATCATCCAAGGTCCAGCCATCATCCAAGGTCCAGCCATCATCCAAGGTCCAGCCATCATCCAAGGTCCAGCCATCATCCAAGGTCCAGCCATCATCCAAGATCCAGCCATCATCCAAGGTCCAGCCATCATCCAAGATCCAGCCATCATCCAAGATCCAGCCATCATCCAAGGTCCAGCCATCATCCAAGATCTAGCCATCATCCAAGATCCAACCATCATCCAAGGTCCAGCCATCATCCAAGGTCCAAACCTCATCCAAGATCCAACCATCATCCAAGGTCCAGCCATCATCCAAGATCCAAACCTCATCCAAGGTCCAAACCTCATCCAAGATCCAGCCATCATCCAAGATCCAAACCCCATCCAAGATCCAGCCATCATCCAAGATCCAGCCATCATCCAAGGTCCAGCCATCATCCAAGGTCCAGCCATCATCCAAGATCCAAACCTCATCCAAGGTCCAACCATCATCCAAGATCCAGCCATCATCCAAGATCCAAACCCCATCCAAGATCCAGCCATCATCCAAGGTCCAGCCATCATCCAAGGTCCAGCCATCATCCAAGATCCAGCCATCATCCAAGATCCAACCATCATCCAAGATCCAGCCATCATCCAAGATCCAACCCACATCCAAGATCCAGCCATCATCCAAGATCTAGCCATCATCCAAGATCCAACCATCATCCAAGGTCCAGCCATCATCCAAGATCCAACCATCATCCAAGATCCAGCCATCATCCAAGATCCAGCCATCATCCAAGGTCCAGCCATCATCCAAGGTCCAAACCTCATCCAAGGTCCAAACCTCATCCAAGGTCCAGCCATCATCCAAGGTCCAACCTCATCCAAGGTCCTGCCATCACCCAAGGTCCAGCCTCATCCAAGTCCAGGAACCGCTTCAAACCCCTCAGGAACTCGACGCCAGCAGCACCATTTTCCAAACACCGTCCCAAACACCTCCCAAAGCGTCTCTGGAAAAACCAATCCCGAAAATCCCGGCTCCCCCGTCCTCCCGCTCTTGCCCGCGCTCCCGTTCCCGCCGGGATGTTACGTCAGCTTCCTCATCCTGCGGTTCTGCCGCTCGATGTTGAGCGTGGCGCGATCCACGGAGCTGCTGATGGAATCCAGGGCCTCGTCCTGCCGCTCCAGCTCCGCTTCCGTCTCCAGGGCCAGGCCCTTGAGCTTCTTCAGGATCTGCCGGAAGGAAACACGGAGAGCTCGCAGCGAGGGGTTGGGAGCAAAGGGATAATTCACGGTTTTAAATCCCGGAATCCCTGGAATGGGTTGGGTGGGAAGGGACCTTAAGGATCATCCCATTCCCACCTCCCACTGTCCCAGGTGGATCCAAGTCCATCCAGCCTGGCCTTGGGCACTGCCAGGGATCCAGGGGCAGCCCCAGCTGCTCTGGCAATTCCAGCCCAGCCCCTGCCCACCCTCCCAGCCAGCAATTCCCAATTCCCAATCTCCCATCCAGCCCTGCCCTCTGGCACTGGGAAGCCATTCCCTGGCTCCTGTCCCTCCAGGCCTTGTCCCCAGTCCCTCTCCAGCTCTCCTGGAGCCCCTTTAGGCCCTGCCAGGGGCTCGGAGCTCTCCCTGTGTCCTTCCCTTCTCCAGGGGAACATTCCCAGCTCTCCCAGCCCTGGGATAACTCCGTGGCTTCCTCTGGAGCTGCTCCAGCAGCTCCGTGTTTTTTGATGCTCCAACTCTGCCTCCCGTGCCAGGATGGAATTTGGCTGGAGAACCAAGCCATGGAAACTCCACGTGAAGCTCCGTCTGCTCCCCAGATCCAAGCAGGAATTCTGATCCCATCAAAAAGGTGTTTCCAAGGCACATTCCCTGCTCTGCTCAATCCCACATGGATTTATGTCCCGGGATTATCAGCTGGGAAATCTGCTTTATCCCGCTGGCTCTGCCACGGATTCAGCTCCAGTAAAGGCAGCTGATATTCCCAACGAATCCCGCAATTCCGAAATCATCTCCCATCCCAACATGGAGCATCCAGCAGGAAAAACGAGATGCCGGAAGTGTCGTCAGGCAGGAAAATCCTCCCTGAGATCCATCCCGTTATCCCTGTAATAACCTCAAATATTCCAATCCCAATCGCTTCCTAAACTCCAGTCCTCAGAAGGGATTGAAATTCCATTGAAAACACGAGGAATTCTGTCCACATCCTCTCCTGCTGCACCTGGAATCCCGGGAGACAGGAGGGATTTGAAATCACCACACCACCACTTCCTAGGGGATACTTTTCCCGTGATTCCTGCTTGGATTTGGAGAAAATCCCGATTTTTATTGACTTTGTCGAGTGCCATGGACACACCATCGGTTCCATCCGGAAACAATTCCATTCCAGCAGCTCCAAGGCTGAATTCCCACTTTTTTTTTTGGAGCCATTAACTGCAGTTACACACAGAGCGTGAACGGCGAGGAGCTGAGTTCTGCCCCCAAACTGGGAGGGACAAAATTCCAGAACACAACTCCCAGGCCTGCTTTTCCATCTTTCCTGAAAGATCCAGTGGCTGCTCCATGCTCCAGGCCATGGAACGAGGCCATTCCATGAGGAAATTGGGCATTTTAGCACTTGGAATGAGCAGTTTGGCAGCAAAACAAAGTTTGGGTTGTGATTTCCTGAGATGAAGGCAAAGAAAGGGTAAAAAAACCACTCCAGAGCCTCTGGAATTCCCTTCGGAATTCCCTCTGGAATTCTCCAGCCAATATTGTCACATCCCTCCCGCTCCTGCTGCCGCTCTCCGTCAAAATCCCAGGAAAAGCCTGAGTTGGACACCACAGGAACTTTGTGGGATTCTTCCTCCGTTCCCAGATTCCAACCCCAAATTCCAGCCCCTACTGCCACAAAATCTGGGATTTGAACACAAATATCCCCTCTGGAATTCCCTCTGGAATTCTCCAGCCAATATTGTCACATCCCTCCCGCTCCTGCTGCCACTCTCCGTCAAAATCCCAGGAAAAGCCTGAGTTGGACACCACAGGAACTTTGTGGGATTCTTCCTCCGTTCCCAGATTCCAACCCCAAATTCCAGCCCCTACTGCCACAAAATCTGGGATTTGAATACAAATATCCCCTCTGGAATTCCCTTCCTCAGGCATCCAAATGCCGCTCTGGGATTCCAGCTCTGAGGGAAGGAATTTTGTCTCTTCCAAGGATTCCGGTTCTTCCTGCAATGGGTTGGGAGCAAAGAGGGAAAACGCCAACTTTGTTCCTCACAAATTCCTCTCTTCCAGCTTTTCCAGCTCTCCCGGATTTGGATCATGAGGGGGACGGCAGCAGAATCCTTGGGGGTTTTTTGTTGGAAAACCAAGGTTGGAGCTAAAGATGCCAATCCTCAGGAGAGGGAATTTCTCAGGAAACCACCGGAATTTTGCCCGTAACGACCTCGATTAATTAATTAATTAATTGTGAGGCACAATTATCTCTGTCCTCAGTGTGGGTTATCCCTCTTTTCTCTAAATTCCTTAAAAATGGGATTGATCACCATATCCTGCTCATTCCTGAGGTGGAATTCCCAGATCTGCACCTCAGTGCTTCCAGAGGTTCAAAAGCTCAAAAGGTTTTTAGGGATTTTACCCTTGAATTCCATCAAAATTCCAGTGAAATTCCATTTAAATCCTATTTAAATCTCACTGGAATCCCACTCAAATCCCATTGAAATCCCACCAAAATTCCAGTGGAATCCCACTGGAATTCCTTGAAATCCCATTGAAATCCCACTCAAATCCCACTGGAATTCCATCGAAATCCCATTGAAATTCCAATGAAATCCCATTAAAATCCCACTGGAATCCCACTGGAATTCCTTGAAATTCCATCGAAATCTCATCCAAATCCCACTCAAATCCCACTGAAATTTCTTAAAAACCCATTAAAATCCCACTGGAATCCCACTGGAATTCCCTGAAATTCCATCAAAATCCCACTGAAATTCCTTAAAATCCCATTGGAATTCCTTGAAATCCCATTCAAACCCCACTGGAATCCCATTGAAATCCCACTCAAATCCCATTGAAATCCCATTGAAATCCCACTCAAATCCCTTAAAATCCCACTGGAATCCCACTGGAATTCCTTGAAATTCCATTGAAATCCCAATGAAATCCCATTGGAATTCCTTGAAATTCCATCGAAATCCCACTCAAATCCCACTGGAATCCCACTGGAATTCCTTAAAATCCCATTAAAATCCCACTGGAATCCCACTGGAATCCCATCGAAATCCCACTCAAATCCCACTGGAATCCCACTCAAATTCCATTGAAATCCCATTGAAATCCCACTCAAATCCCACTGGAATTCCATCGAAATCCCATTGAAATTCCAATGAAATCCCATTAAAATCCCACTGGAATCCCACTGGAATTCCCTGAAATTCCATCAAAATCCCACTGAAATCCCTTGAAATTCCATCGAAATCCCACTGAAATCCCTTAAAATCCCATTGGAATTCCTTGAAATCCCATTCAAACCCCACTGGAATCCCTTAAAATCCCACTGGAATCCCACTGGAATTCCCTGAAATTCCATCAAAATCCCACTGAAATCCCTTGAAATTCCATCGAAATCCCACTGGAATTCCATCGAAATCCCATTGAAATTCCAATGAAATCCCTTGAAAATCCCACTGGAATCCCACTGGAATTCCTTGAAATTCCATCGAAATCCCACTCAAATCCCACTGGAATCCCACTGGAATTCCTTGAAATTCCATCGAAATCCCACTCAAATCCCACTGGAATCCCTTAAAATCCCATCAAAATCCCACTGGAATTCCATCGAAATCCCACTGAAATCCCAATGAAATCCCATTGGAATTCCTTGAAATTCCATCGAAATCCCACTCAAATCCCACTGGAATCCCACTGGAATTCCTTAAAATCCCATTAAAATCCCACTGGAATCCCACTGGAATTCCATCGAAATCCCACTCAAATCCCACTGGAATCCCACTCAAATTCCATTGAAATCCCATCGAAATCCCACTCAAATCCCACTGGAATTCCACTGGAATTCCTTGAAATCCCATTAAAATCCCACTCGAATCCCACTGAAATTCCATCGAAATCCCACTCAAATCCCACTGGAATCCCACTGGAATTCCATCGAAATCCCACTGGAATCCCACTGGAATTCCATCGAAATCCCATTAAAATCCCACTCAAATCCCACTGGAATCCCAGAAAAAAGAGGAATTTTTCCCTTGAAGTTCTAGGAGAGCAATTCCTCCAAAAGCCGTTCAAGGAAAGGCCCCAGCCGGGATCCCTCGGGATACGGGGTTTGTTTTCCCAGTGGGAATTCCTTCCATGGATCCCACACCGGTTTCTTCCATCCAAAATCCCCTCTGGCTGCGTTCGGAAAACATTTTTGGGGCATTTTTCCGGAATACGACAGCAAAGGGAAAACGCACGGAAAGCTGCAACCGATGGAATTGTTCCAATTGGGATTTTCCTTCGGTCACATTCCAAAGGACTCAAGGAGGTCGAGAATTCCCTGATTCCTCCCAAAAAACCCCCACCAAATTCCAACCATTGCAGGGAGGGGGTGGAAGAGGAACATTCCAAACGTTCCCACGGCAACGGATTCGCGGGGAATATTTCGGGAAGACGCCGATAAAACGGATGGAACGAAGGCGCTCCTATCCCGAAATTCCTGCCGGATTTTACCTGTCGGAGCTCCTTGGCTTCTTCCCGGGAAACCTCCTGGTGCTGCTGCAGCTGCTCCGTGCCCATCCCTTCCCGGTTTCCCGCCGGAACTCCGGGATTCAGCGCCGCTCCCACAATCCCGCCGGCTGCAAGAGAAATTCCACGCTCGGAACGCTTTTCCCTGCTTGGATAACGAGGAAAAATTCCCACCTGGAAGCCAAGGGAGGGCTCGGATCAGCTGGGAAAGCTGGGGCTGCTCCCGGATGGATGCCAAGGAAAGCTTGGAGCAAGGTGGGACTGCGGAAGGAATTCCAGCCGTGCCTACGGAATGGGATGAGGTGATCCTTAAGGTTCCTGCCGAGCCAACCCCTCCTGGGATTCCGGGATTCCGGGATTCTGGGATTCTGGGATCAAAGTGGTTGAGCTGTGAGGAATGTGGGAGTTGGGGATCCCCGTTTTCCCACGGAATGGGGCTTTTCCAGGAATACCCACGGGGTGTTTCCCATCATTCCCAAGGGGCGGCATCTTTCCGTGCCTGCTTTTCCCCCCTTCGGAAAACAGGGAGAACACGGAATGAATTCCTTGTTTTCCGCTTTGAGGGACGCCGATTTCCAGGGATGATCCCGTAATTGGATAATTCCAGGGATTTGGAGTTTCCAGGGATTATCGAGAGGGGATTTAGGCTTTGGTGCTTCCGGTTCAGCTTTTCCCGGGGAAGGAATGCTCGGGATAGACGGGATTTTGGGAAGGAATTCCCAGCTGGGATTCCGGGATCAAAGTGGTTGAGCTGTGAGGAATGTGGGAGTTGGGGATCCCCGTTTTCCCACGGAATGGGGCTTTTCCAGGAATATCCAAGGGGTGTTTCCCATCATTCCTCTCCCGGAAGCGCCCGAGCTGCCAGGAGAGGATTTCTTGGTAAAGGAAACCTTGGGAAAAATGGGATCATTTGGGATGTGGGAATGATGGGAGCAAAGGAGAAGCAGCAACACATTCCCAACCCAAAATCCAGGATTATCCCGGAATTCAGGTTGGGATGGAGCTTAAGGATGATCCCATTCCCAGCCCATTCCACAGGCACGGACACTTCCCGCTATCCCAGGGTGATCCAACTTTTCCTTGGACACTTCTCAGGGATCCAGGGGCAGCCCCAGCTGCTCTGGGAATTCCAGGCAAGGAATTCCAGCCAAGGAATTCCAGCCAAGTTTTCCCAAGGTTTCCTTTACCAAGAAATCCTCTCCTGGCAGCTCGGGCGCTTCCGGGAGAGGAATGATGGGAAACACCCCTTGGATATTCCTGGAAAAGCCCCATTCCGTGGGAAAACGGGGATCCCCAACTCCCACATTCCTCACAGCTCAACCACTTTGATCCCGGAATCCCAGCTGGGAATTCCTTCCCAAAATCCCGTCTATCCCGAGCATTCCTTCCCCGGGAAAAGCTGAACCGGAAGCACCAAAGCCTAAATCCCCTCTCGATAATCCCTGGAAACTCCAAATCCCTGGAATTATCCAATTACGGGATCATCCCTGGAAATCGGCGTCCCTCAAAGCGGAAAACAAGGAATTCATTCCGTGTTCTCCCTGTTTTCCGAAGGGGGGAAAAGCAGGCACGGAAAGATGCCGCCCCTTGGGAATTCCCTGAAAATCCAGGAATCCCGCTGAAGGCAGGAATTCCTGGGATAAGGAATAAAAAGCGGGAATGCCAAAGGGCCAGCGCAAGGAAGGGATGAGCACGGAGAGCCGGCATTCCCAGGGAATTGGTAGGGAGAGAATCGGCCGGAAATCGGGAATATCTGAAAGCTTCTGGGTTCATCGGTGTCCCATCCATCGAAAGGCACCGCATGGGGGTTTTATTTCCCGGGAAAACAATTCCAGGGAAATCAAAAAATTCCGGAAATTCGGTCACTGGGGATAAGCAGGGAAAATTCCGCCTGGGAAGGGATAAAAAAGTGGGAATTGCAGGATGGAGCTGGAGGAGCGGGACAGCGCTGCCCGGAATTCTCCCGCTGCGGCTGGAATCCGGGATTTTAATCCCGGTTTTTAATCCTGGGAAGCAGGAATATTTTTTGGGGGATAAAATTGGATGGAAGCTGTTCCAAAGCAGCTGCTGCATCCTGGGAATTTCAACATTTATCCCAAAAAAAAGCCCACTGGGAAAAGGCAGGAAGCAGCGCCAAAGACTCCCAGGAATTCAGGTGGATCCAGGAATTCCTTTTCCACGTGGAATTCCAGCCAAATTCTTGGGAAAGGCGCTTTTTTCCGGGAATTTAACTCCATCAATTGACACAGAAACTTGAGGGTGAAAACAAAGGATCTGGAGAGGTTTCAGGGAAAATCCATCCTTTTCCAGGCATTTCCAAGGATATTTCTCCCAGAAATCCCCAGATCGGTTCCCGATCGGAAAACAGGGAGACGGGAACACAGAACTCCAGGTTTTGGGGTTTTTTCCCCCCGCCCTGCTTTGAGGAAAACGGGAAAAGGAGGAAAAGAAATGGGAAAAGGTCAGTTTTCCATGGAAAAATCCCCCGAAATTCCCACGCGGTCGGCGAGCGCCACCTTGTGACAGAACGGGAGCGGCGCCAAATGCAAGGAAAACACAAAACCTCGGGATTCGCTTCCCAAGCTTTTCCAAGGTCAACAGGGAAAAGGCAGGAGGGGAAGGAGAGCAAAATCCAGCTGGGGAGAAAGAAAGAAAGTGGGAAAAGCTCTGGAGATTCCCAAAGTTTCCCGGAATTCCCGCAGGAAGCGCCTTCCAATCTCCGGGAATCCCAGGAGTTGTCGCGCTGAAATTCCAGCGGCCTAAAAGGAATTCCTTCAAAAAACCCCAAGCAGCTTTTCCAAGCTGGAATTCTCCCCAGTAACGGGATATTCCCGTTCCCGCCGGAATTCCGGGCGGAGGAATCGGGGAATTTGTTGGTTGATCCCGGTTTTTTCCACTCGGTTTTGGCGCCGGATCCATCCTGGATCGGATCCTCGGGCGTCAGAAATGCGGGAAAAAAGAGGATTCGGGGATGGCGGGAGGAAGGAATTCCAAAGGGTCGGAAATTCCCAAAATGGATTAAAAAAGGTCCAAGGCAATCCCGGAATTTTATAGGGATCAACAACGGGGATCCACATTCCAAAGGCTTCTTGCGAGGATTCCAAGAGTTCCGGAATTCCGACACCTGGAATTCTGTGCTGTCAAAATCCCGGGGGTTTTTTGGGATGGGAAAATCGGGGTTGTCCCAAGGGATCGTGAAAAATTCCCGGGATATCGGGGAGGGATGTTCGGTATTTCAGGGAATTACAGGGTTAATGGGAATATGGGAATGTGGGATTTGGGATATGGGATTTGGGATATGGGATTTGGGATATGGGATTTGGGATAGGGGGATATGGGGACACTGGGGATATTGGGGATATTGGGGATAAGGGGGATATTGGGGATACTGGGGATATTGGGATATTGGGGATATTGGGGATATTGGGATATTGGGATACTGGGGATATTGGGCATATTGGGATATTGAGATATTGGGGATACTGGGGATACTGGGGATACTGGGGATATTGGGGATATTGGGATATTGGGATATTGGGATATTGGGGATACTGGGGATATTGGGGATATTGGGGATATTGAGGATATTGGGATACTGGGGATATTGGGATATTGGGGATATTGGGGATATTGGGATATTGGGATATTGGGATACTGGGGATACTGGGGATACTGGGGATATTGGGGATATTGGGGATATTGGGATACTGGGGATATTGGGGATACTGGGGATATTGGGGATACTGGGGATATTGGGGATATTGGGGATATTGGGATATTGGGATACTGGGGATATTGGGGATATTGGGATATTGGGGATATTGGGGATATTGGGGATATTGGGGATATTGGGATACTGGGGATATTGGGGATACTGGGGATATTGGGGATATTGGGGATATTGAGGATATTGGGATACTGGGGATATTGGGATATTGGGGATATTGGGGATATTGGGATATTGGGATATTGGGATACTGGGGATACTGGGGATACTGGGGATATTGGGGATATTGGGGATATTGGGATATTGGGATACTGGGGATATTGGGGATACTGGGGATATTGGGGATACTGGGGATATTGGGGATATTGGGGATACTGGGGATATTGGGGATATTGGGATATTGGGATATTGGGGATA
Source organism: Corvus hawaiiensis (assembly GCF_020740725.1). Classification (NCBI taxonomy): domain Eukaryota; kingdom Metazoa; phylum Chordata; class Aves; order Passeriformes; family Corvidae; genus Corvus; species Corvus hawaiiensis. Next base: position 1,555,114 of record NC_063213.1, on the reverse strand, counting down.
TTGGGGATATTGGGGATATTGGGGATATTGGGATACTGGGGATATTGGGATATTGGGGATATTGGGGATATTGGGATATTGGGGATATTGGGGATACTGGGGATATTGAGATACTGGGGATATTGGGATATTGGGGATATTGGGGATATTGGGATATTGGGGATATTGGGCATATTGGGATATTGGGCATATTGGGATATTGGGATACTGGGGATACTGGGGATACTGGGGATATTGGGGATATTGGGGATATTGGGGATACTGGGGATATTGGGATATTGGGATATTGGGATACTGGGGATATTGGGGATACTGGGGATATTGGGGATATTGGGGATACTGGGGATATTGGGGATATTGGGATATGGGGATATTGGGGATATTGGGGATATTGGGGATATTGGGATATTGGGGATATTGGGGATATTGGGATATTGGGGATATTGGGGATACTGGGGATATTGAGATACTGGGGATATTGGGATATTGGGGATATTGGGGATATTGGGGATATTGGGGATATTGGGGATACTGGGGATATTGGGATATTGGGATATTGGGATACTGGGGATATTGGGGATACTGGGGATATTGGGGATATTGGGGATACTGGGGATATTGGGGATATTGGGATATGGGGATATTGGGGATATTGGGGATATTGGGGATATTGGGATATTGGGGATATTGGGGATATTGGGGATATTGGGGATATTGGGATATTGGGATATTGGGGATATTGGGGATATTGGGGATATTGGGATATTGGGGATATTGGGGATATTGGGGATATTGGGCATATTGGGATACTGGGGATACTGGGGATACTGGGGATACTGGGGATACTGGGGATATTGGGGATATTGGGGATATTGGGGATACTGGGGATATTGGGGATATTGGGGATATTGGGGATATTGGGGATATTGGGATATTGGGATACTGGGGATACTGGGGATACTGGGGATACTGGGGATATTGGGGATATTGGGGATATTGGGGATATTGGGGATATTGGGGATATTGGGATATTGGGGATATTGGGGATATTGGGATATTGGGGATATTGGGGATATTGGGGATATTGGGATATTGGGGATATTGGGATATTGGGATATTGGGATATTGGGGATATTGGGGATATTGGGATATTGGGGATATTGGGATATTGGGATACTGGGGATATTGGGGATATTGGGGATACTGGGGATATTGGGATACTGGGGATATTGGGATACTGGGGATATTGGGGATACAGGGGATATTGGGATATTGGGATATTGGGATGTTGGGGATATTGGGGATACTGGGGATATTGGGGATATTGGGGATATTGGGGATATTGGGGATACTGGGGATACTGGGGATACTGGGGATATTGGGGATATTGGGGATATTGGGATACTGGGGATACTGGGGATACTGGGGATACTGGGGATATTGGGGATATTGGGGATACTGGGGATATTGGGATATTGGGATATTGGGATACTGGGGATATTGGGGATACTGGGGATATTGGGGATATTGGGGATACTGGGGATATTGGGGATATTGGGATATGGGGATATTGGGGATATTGGGGATATTGGGGATATTGGGATATTGGGGATATTGGGGATATTGGGGATATTGGGGATATTGGGATATTGGGATATTGGGGATATTGGGGATATTGGGGATATTGGGATATTGGGATATTGGGGATATTGGGGATATTGGGCATATTGGGATATTGGGATACTGGGGATACTGGGGATACTGGGGATACTGGGGATATTGGGGATATTGGGGATATTGGGGATACTGGGGATATTGGGGATATTGGGGATATTGGGGATATTGGGGATATTGGGATATTGGGATACTGGGGATACTGGGGATACTGGGGATACTGGGGATATTGGGGATATTGGGGATATTGGGGATATTGGGGATATTGGGGATATTGGGATATTGGGGATATTGGGGATATTGGGATATTGGGGATATTGGGGATATTGGGGATATTGGGATATTGGGGATATTGGGATATTGGGATATTGGGATATTGGGGATATTGGGGATATTGGGATATTGGGGATATTGGGATATTGGGATACTGGGGATATTGGGGATATTGGGGATACTGGGGATATTGGGATACTGGGGATATTGGGATACTGGGGATATTGGGGATACAGGGGATATTGGGATATTGGGATATTGGGATGTTGGGGATATTGGGGATACTGGGGATATTGGGGATATTGGGGATATTGGGGATATTGGGGATACTGGGGATACTGGGGATACTGGGGATATTGGCGATATTGGGGATATTGGGGATATTGGGGATATTGGGATATTGGGGATATTGGGGATATTGGGATATTGGGATATTGGGGATATTGGGGATATTGGGATATTGGGATATTGGGGATATTGGGGATATTGGGGATATTGGGGATATTGGGGATATTGGGGATACTGGGGATATTGGGGATATTGGGGATATTGGGGATATTGGGGATATTGGGGATATTGGGGATACTGGGGATATTGGGATATTGGGATATTGGGGATACTGGGGATACTGGGGATATTGGGGATATTGGGGATATTGGGATACTGGGGATATTGGGGATATTGGGGATACTGGGGATATTGGGGATATTGGGGATATTGGGATATTGGGGATATTGGGGATATTGGGGATATTGGGGATACTGGGGATATTGGGATATTGGGATATTGGGGATATGGGGATATTGGGGATATGGGGATATTGGGGATATTGGGGATATTGGGGATATTGGGAATATTGGGGATACTGGGGATACTGGGGATACTGGGGATACTGGGGATACTGGGGATACTGGGGATATTGGGATACTGGGGATACTGGGGATACTGGGGATATTGGGGATATTGGGGATATTGGGATATTGGGATATTGGGATATTGGGATATTGGGGATATGGGGATATTGGGATATTGGGATATTGGGGATATTGGGGATATTAGGGATATTGGGATATTGGGCATATTGGGATACTGGGATACTGGGGATACTGGGGATATTGGGGATATTGGGATATTGGGGATATTGGGGATATTGGGGATATTGGGATATTGGGGATATTGGGGATATGGGGATACTGGGGATATTGGGGATACTGGGATATTGGGATATTGGGATACTGGGATACTGGGGATACTGGGGATATTGGGGATATTGGGGATATTGGGGATATTGGGGATATTGGGATATTGGGGATATTGGGATATTGGGGATATTGGGGATATTGGGATACTGGGGATACTGGGGATACTGGGGATATTGGGGATATTGGGGATATTGGGATACTGGGGATATTGGGGATACTGGGGATACTGGGGATATTGGGGATATTGGGGATATTGGGGATACTGGGGATATTGGGGATATTGGGGATATTGGGATATTGGGGATATTGGGATATTGGGGATATTGGGGATATTGGGATATTGGGGATATTGGGGATACTGGGGATATTGGGATACTGGGGATATTGGGATATTGGGGATATTGGGGATATTGGGATATTGGGGATATTGGGCATATTGGGATATTGGGCATATTGGGATATTGGGATACTGGGGATACTGGGGATACTGGGGATATTGGGGATATTGGGGATACTGGGGATATTGGGATATTGGGATATTGGGATACTGGGGATATTGGGGATACTGGGGATATTGGGGATATTGGGGATACTGGGGATATTGGGGATATTGGGGATATTGGGGATATTGGGATATGGGGATATTGGGGATATTGGGGATATTGGGGATATTGGGGATATTGGGATATTGGGGATATTGGGGATATTGGGGATATTGGGGATATTGGGATATTGGGGATATTGGGGATATTGGGATATTGGGGATATTGGGGATATTGGGGATATTGGGCATATTGGGATATTGGGATACTGGGGATACTGGGGATACTGGGGATACTGGGGATATTGGGGATATTGGGGATACTGGGGATATTGGGGATATTGGGGATATTGGGGATATTGGGGATATTGGGGATATTGGGATATTGGGATATTGGGATACCGGGATATCGGATATTGGGATATCGGGATATCACGGTATTGGGATACCAGGATACTGGGATATTGGGATAGGGGATATGGGGATATTGGGATACCGGGATATGGGATATATCGCAGTATCGGGATACCGGGATACCAGGATACTGGGATTTTGGGAGATATTGGGATAGGGGATACGGGATATTGGGATAATGGGATATGGTGATATTGGGATTCCAGGATGTTGGGATAGGGGATATTGGACATGGGATATCGAACACTGACTGTTGAACATCGGGTATTGGATATGGGATATTGACCACTGGCTATCGGATATGGGATATTGACCACTGGCTATCGGATATGGGCTATTGACTATCGGATACTGGATATCGACTATCGGATATGGGATATTGACCACTGGCTATCGGATATGGGCTATTGACTATCGGATACTGGATATCGACTATCAGATATGGGATATTGACCACTGGCTATCGGATATGGGCTATTGACTATCGGATACTGGATATCGACTATCGGATATGGGATATTGACCACTGGCTATCGGATATGGGCTATTGACTATCGGATACTGGATATCAACTACTGGATGTGGGATATTGACCACTGGATATTGGATATGGGATACTGGATATGGGATATTGAATATCAGATATTGAACACTGGATATTGGATATGGGATATTGACTATCGGATACTGGATATCGACTATTGGATGTGGCATATTGAATGTGAATTCCTGGATAATAAATATCGGATACTGACTATCGGATACGGGATACTGGATATGGGATATTAAATACGGGATATTGAACACTGGATACAGGATATGGGATACAGCATATGGGATATTGGATATGGGATATTAAATATGGGATATTGAACACTGGCTATTAGATACAGGATATTGGATACGGGATATTGGATATGGGATATTAAATATCAGATATTGAACACTGGCTATTGGATACTGGATATGGGATATTGAATATGGGATATTAAATATGGGATATTGAACACTGGCTATTAGATACAGGATATTGGATACGGGATATTGGATATTGGATATGGGATACTAGATATGGGATATTAAATATCGGATATTGAACATTGGCTATTGGATACTGGATATTGGATACTGGATATGGGATATTAAACACTGGATATTGAACACTGGATATTGGATTATTAACTATTGGATACTGAATATCGGATATTGAACACTGGATATTGCCTCTTGGATACAGGATATTGGATATGGGATACTGGGTATGGAATATTGGGTATGGGATACTGGAGTTTGGATATGGCACACTGGATATTGGACATCGGATATAAACACTGGATATTGAACACTGGATATTGGATTAGCAAATATGGGATATTGAACACTGGCTATTGGACACAGGATATTGGATATGGGATATTAAATATGGGATATAGAACATTGGCTATTGGATACAGGATACTGGATATGGGATATTAAATATGGGATATTGAACACTGGATACAGCATATGGGATACTAAACATCGGATACTGGAGTTTGGATATGGCACACTGGATATTGGGCATTGGATATAAATATTGGATATTGAACACTGGATATTGGCTCTTGGATACAGGATATGGGATATTAAATATTGGACATTGAACATTGGCTATTGGATATGGGATATAGAACATTGGCTATTGGACACAGGATATTGGATATGGGATATTAAATATGGGATATTGAACACTGGCTATTGGATACAGGATATTGGATATGGGATATTAAATATGGGATATTGAACACTGGCTATTGGATATAGGATATTGGATATGGGATATTAAATATGGGATATTGAACATTGGCTATTGGATATGGGATATTAAATACGGGATATTGAACACTGGCTATTGGATACAGGATATTGGATATGGGATATTAAATATGGGATATTGAACACTGGCTATTGGATATGGGATATTAAATACGGGATATTGAACACTGGATATTGGCTCTTGGATACAGGATATTGGATATGGGATATTAAATATTGGACATTGAACATTGGCTATTGGATATGGGATATTGGATATGGGATATTAAACATCGGATACTGGAGTTTGGATATGGCACACTGGATATTGAACACTGGATATAAATATTGGATATTGAACATTGAACACTGGCTATTAGATATAGGATATTGGATATGGGATATTGAACATTGGCTATTGGATATGGGATATTAAATACGGGATATTGAACACTGGCTATTGGATACAGGATATTGGATAAGGGATATTAAATATGGGATATTGAACACTGGCTATTGGATACAGGATATTGGATATGGGATATTAAATATGGGATATTGAACACTGGCTATTGGATACAGGATATTGGATATGGGATATTAAATATGGGATATTGAACACTGGCTATTAGATATAGGATATTGGATATGGGATATTAAATATGGGATATTGAACATTGGCTATTGGATATAGGATATTAAATACGGGATATTGAACACTGGCTATTGGATACAGGATATTGGATATGGGATATTAAATACGGGATATTGAACACTGGCTATTGGATATAGGATATTGGATATGGGATATTGAACATTGGCTATTGGATATGGGATATTAAATACGGGATATTGAACACTGGCTATTGGATATAGGATATTGGATATGGGATATTAAATACGGGATATTGAACATTGGCTCTTGGATACTGGATATTGGATATGGGATATTAAATATGGGATATTGAACACTGGCTATTGGATATAGGATATTGGATATGGGATATTAAATATGGGATATTGAACATTGGCTATTGGATATGGGATATTAAATACGGGATATTGAACACTGGCTATTGGATACAGGATATTGGATATGGGATATTAAATATGGGATATTGAACATTGGCTATTGGATATGGGATATTAAATACGGGATATTGAACACTGGCTATTGGATACAGGATATTGGATATGGGATATTAAATACGGGATATTGAACACTGGCTCTTGGATACTGGATATTGGATATGGGATATTAAATATGGGATATTGAACACTGGCTATTGGATATGGGATATTAAATACGGGATATTGAACACTGGCTCTTGGATACAGGATATTGGATATGGGATATTAAATATGGGATATTGAACACTGGCTATTGGATATAGGATATTGGATATGGGATATTAAATATGGGATATTGAACATTGGCTATTGGATACAGGATATTGGATATGGGAAATTAAATATCGGATATTGAACATTGGCTATTGGATGTTAAATATGGGATATTGAACACTGGCTCTTGGATACAGGATATTGGATATGGGATATTAAATATGGGATATTGAACACTGGCTCTTGGATACAGGATATTGGATATGGGATATTAAATATGGGATATTGAACACTGGCTCTTGGATACAGGATACTGGATATGGGATATTAAACATCGGATACTGGAGTTTGGATATGGCACACTGGATATTGGACATTGGATATAAATATTGGATATTGAACACTGGATATTGGCTCTTGGATACAGGATATTGGATATGGGATATTAAATATTGGACACTGAACATTGGCTATTGGATATGGGATATTGGATATGGGATATTAAACATCGGATACTGGAGTTTGGATATGGCACACTGGATATTGAACACTGGATATAAATATTGGATATTGAACACTGGATATTGGATTAGTAAATATTGGATATTGAATATCGGCTATTGGATACAGGATATTGGATACTGGATACGGGATACTGGATATTAAATACCGGATATTGAACACTGGCTATTGGATTATTAAATACTGGATGCTGAATATTGGATATTGAACACGGGATATTGGCTATTGGATACAGGATATTGGAGATGGGATATTAAACACTGGATATTGAACACGGGATATTGGCTATTGGATACAGGATATTGGAGATAGGATATTAAACACTGGATATTGAACACGGGATATTGGCTATTGGATACAGGATATTGGAGATGGGATATTGAACACGGGATATTGGCTATTGGATACAGGATATTGGAGATGGGATATTAAACACTGGATATTGAACACGGGATATTGGCTATTGGATACAGGATATTGGAGATGGGATATTGAACACGGGATATTGGCTATTGGATACAGGATATTGGAGATGGGATATTAAACACTGGATATTGAACACGGGATATTGGCTATTGGATACAGGATATTGGAGATGGGATATTAAACACTGGATATTGAACACGGGATATTGGCTATTGGATACAGGATATTGGAGATAGGATATTAAACACTGGATATTGAACACGGGATATTGGCTATTGGATACAGGATATTGGAGATGGGATATTAAACACTGGATATTGAACATGGGATATTGGCTATTGGATACAGGATATTGGAGATGGGATATTAAACACTGGATATTGAACACGGGATATTGGCTATTGGATACAGGATATTGGAGATGGGATATTAAACACTGGATATTGAACACGGGATATTGGCTATTGGATACAGGATATTGGAGATGGGATATTAAACACTGGATATTGAACACGGGATATTGGCTATTGGATACAGGATATTGGAGATGGGATATTAAACATCGGATACTGGAGTTTGGATATGGCACACTGGATATTGAACACTGGATATAAATATTGGATATTGAACATTGAACACTGGCTATTGGATACAGGATATTGGATATGGGATATTAAACACTGGATATTGAACACCGGCTATTGGATTATTAAATATTGGATACTGAATATTGGATATTGGGTATTGAACACTGGCTATTGGATAGGGGACATTGGATATGGGATACTGAATATGGGGTATTGAATATTAATTACGGGATATTAAATATTGGATATGGAATATTGAACATTGGCTATTGGATTATTAAATACTAGATATTGACTATTGGATACTGGATATCAGATATTGGATATTGACTATTGGATATCAGATATTGGATATTAAGTATTAAATATTGGATATTGACTATTGGATATCAGATATTAAATACTGGATATTGACTATTGGATACTGGATATCAGATATTGGATAGTAAATATTAAATATTGGATATTGACTATTGGATATGAGATATTAAGTACTGGATATTGACTACCGGATATGAGATATTGGATATTAAATATTAAATACTGGATATTGACTACTGGATATGAGATATTGGATATTAAATATTAAATACTGGATATTGACTACTGGATATCAGATACTGGATATTAAATATTAAATATTGGATATTGACTATTGGATATCAGATATTGGATATTAAATATTGGATATTGACTATTGGATATCACATTAAATACTGGATATTGACTATTGGATACTTGATATCAGATATTGGATATTAAATACTGGATATTGACTATTGGATATCAGATACTAAATATTGTATACTGGATATCAGCTATTGAATATTAGATATTGGATACTGGCTATTGAACACTGGATATTGAACACCGGATATTGAACACCGGATATTGAACACCGGACACTGGATAATCCCTTCCAGCTGGGAATTGCCACCAGGAAAAGCAGCAGCGCCAAAGGCTCTGAAGCCACCCGGGGGTTGGTTATTCCCAGGATTTATCCTCACCAAGGACTCTCTGTAGGCACAGCACGGAGACCGTTTGCCTTGGAAACATCCCTCGGGAAACACCTGGAAACCTCTGGAGCCCGGAATTCCCTACCACCACCAACCTGCCTGCCAGATGGACGTTCCCAAATCCGCCTGCGGAGACTTCCTGGCTCCAGCAAATCCAAGGGCATCCTCCAAGAACTGCATCTTCCTGCTGAACTGCATCTCCAGGACGGGAATCACCTCCGGCATGCGGGCGGACAGGAGCCGGAAGCAATTGTCGGGCTTCCCGATAAATCTCTGCCGGATGCTGATCTCGTAGGGAGTGTGCACGCGGATATCATCCACATCCCGGGATTCGAAGCGGTGCAGGAGCTGGGAATTGCAGTCCCTGATCTCCAGGCCCGAAGGGAGGAGGGTGAGTTTTCCAGGTTTGGCGTTGGAATCTGTCCGGTGGGTGATAATCACGGGAATTCGCAGCAGGATTCCTTCCTGGGTTTTGGGATCGGGAGCTGCAGGGGTTTCCTTCGCCTTCCATTCCAGCGGCGTTTTCCAGAGTTTGCTGCTGAAGGGCCACCAGGAAGGAGATTCCAGCTCCGTCAGCAGCCTGGAAGAGGGAAGGGAAGGTGAGGAGAGGGAAAAGCATTGGGAAGCTCCAGATATTCCAGCAGCTCCAAGAAAACCCCCGCAGATTCCTTCATCCCAAATCCCGCTGTTATTCCCTCCTCAAACCCATCCCCAGCTTCCCAGGATCCATCCGGTTCAAAACCTCATAATCCAGCGGAAAAACTCCCAGAATCCCGGCTGGGATGTCAGCAATTGGAAGCAGACTGAGCCAGGCCCATTCCCGCTGCGGGCTCTGCTCTCCAGGAATCCGGAATTCCAGCAGGAATACCAAAGAGCTTCCCACACCTCAGGCCTGGCTTCCCTCCAATCCAAACAATCCCAACCTTGGAATGGGAAATTCCACCCCTGCAGAGGCTTCTCTCCATACTTCCAGAGGTTTCCTGGACTCAGGCCTTGGAATTTTCCTGGAATATCTCCCTCATTGCTGCAGTTCCCATCACCGAGGCCTGCTTGCATCCCACAATTAATTTGGGAATGCTGATGACATCACTGGGATTTGATTGCTCCCCAATCCGGGAGCTTCTCCGAGGTTTTGCTGTTTCACGGGATCCCGCACGGATTAATCCCAGCCCGCGAGCTCCAGGGATTCCCACGTGTCTGTTCCTCAGCTCCCGCCGCCTTTCCCTCAATATTCCCACTCCTGCCCACCCACCTCCACTTCTAAAGCCTTTTCCTGCTCCTTTTCCTTCCCCCCTCCCACCCTCAGCCTGATGCCAACTTGTCCTTTGCTCCCACACCCACATTCCCAGGAAAAACTCAAAATTCCAGGTTGAGGCTCCAAAATCCAGCAGGGATTTCCCAGAAGTATCCAGAGTCCAACTCCCCAGCAGTGCTGGTGCAGCTCCCTAAGGAAAACATTCCCTGTTCCCAGGGGTTTTTCCCAAGGAAGGATCACGAGCACAGATCCCTGGATTTAAGCCTCACCGGAAAAAAAACGGGAATGAGAGGGAAGGGGATGGTTTGGGATGGATTCTCCAGGTGCTGTGCTGCTGCTCGGAGCATCCCTCTCCAGGGATAACCAGGAATCATGGAATGGGTTGGGATGGAAGGATCTGAAGGATCATCCCATTCCATGGGCAGGGATCTCCCGCTATCCCAGGCCTTGGGCACTCCCAGGGATCCAGGGGCGGCCACAGCTTCTCTGGGAATTCCAGCCCAGCCGGGAATTCCTTCCCAAGATCCCATCCAGCCCTACTCCCCTTCGGTTTAAATCTATTCCCTGTTTTCCTGGCACTCCAGGCCTTTGCCCAAATCCCTCTCCCTTTCCAGAGAAGGCAAAAAGATGGAAAACTTCCCCCTTTTCCCCTGGATTCTGGAAATCTTTCTCCTCTGCTGCTCTGGAGCAAAGGGAAAACTTTCCATGAGCGGCACATGGAATGGGATCCGTGTGGGAGTGTCCAGTTCTGCTCGGGATGAGAGTTCAGGGCATCGATCCCTGATTTCGGGAGCACTCGGGAGAAACGGAACCACTGCCGGTGGGAGAGAAATCGGGAAAACAAGGAAAAGCTTTGTGCTGCGGAATTTCCTTCTCAATTAATGGATCGGGAGGGAATTTAGGGATCATCCCATTCCATGGGCAGGGGGAAATTCCATATCCTGGGGTGCTCCAAGCCCCAGTGTCCAACCTGGCCTTGGGCACTGCCAGGGATCCAGGGGAATCCACAGTTTCTTTGGGAATTCCAGCCCCGCCCCTCCCCACCCTCCCAGCCAGCAATTCCCAAGATCCCACCCCAATCTCCCATTTTCCAGTGGGAAGCCATTCCCTGGCTCCTGTCCCTCCAGCCCTTATCCCAAATCGCTCTCCAGCTCTCCTGGAAGAATCTCTGAGCTCTCCCTGGATCCTTCCCTTCTCCAGCTGAACATTCCCAACTCCCTCATCCTTTCCTCCCAGCTCCATGCCTCCAATCCAAAATCTTTCTCTTCCTAAAGACCTCTGTGGATCTCCGTTGGAAATTCCAGGCCCACCAAAGCATTCCCAGCTCCGGGAACATTCCCATTCCAAACCTGTCAGCCACATCCATGTCCCCCTCGATCTTATGGAGTCCCCTCATGATGTTGTCGAACTGTTCCCCTTGGGAATGCAGCACCTTGGCCGTGTCCTCCAAGCGTTTCTGGGATCCCTCCAACATTCCCGTTAATTCCTTGCCCTTGCTGGATTCCAACGCCGCTCCCGCTCCAGCTTCCGGGCCGGAGAACAGCTGCTCCCTCCAGAAATGCTCCAGGATGTTGAAGACCACATTCCTGTTGGGATGCAGGGAGCTGAACCAGTGCTTGGTGCTCTTCTCCAGGATGGTCAGCGAGCTGAAGATTAAATGGGAAGATTCCTTCTTGATCTCGCTGATGCCGGAAAGGTGGGAATCCACCAGGAGCTCTCCCGTTTTGTCGGCCGTGAATTTGATGGAGACGGGAGTCAGGGAGAGCTTCCCAGAAATCCATTGCTTGGTGGTGTCCAGGTAGTAGGAGCAAGGCCAGGAATGGATCCGGATGTCCTCGTTCATGGGCCCGCTCTTCCCGGCCTCCGCTCCCAGGGAAACGCTCTCGAATCCAGCGGGAGAGGCTGAAATCCAAGGGAAAAAAGCAGGAATTCCTCATAAAGACACGGTAATTAATGCCAGCCATGCTTGGCTCCCGGCTCCTTTCACCTCCATATCCAAGGGAACAGGATTTGGGATTTTTTCCCCTCAGGGAGGAAACTTTTCCCTCAGGGTTTTTTTCCTTCCAACTTTTCATCAAGGAAAAAATTCTAAAGGAAAATACAATGCTGGATGCTCCCAAAATGAAAATTCCTTAAAAAACCAAGGATTTAAATTAATAATAAGCTCCCAACCTGGATTTGTATCCATGGAATTCTCAGGGAGCATTTTTTTCCCTCAGGGAGCAAATTTTTCCCTCAGGGTTTTTTCCCTTCCAATTTTTCACCAAGGAAAAAATTCTGAAGGAAAATACAGCTGTGGATGTTCCCAACATGAAAATTCCCTTAAAAAACTAAGGATTTATATTTAATAATTAAAATTATCTCTTCCTGAGCCCTATCCCAAGTTCCTTACCTGGATTTGTATCCATGGAATTCTCAGGGAGCATTTTTTCCCCTCAGGGAGGAAATTTTTCCCTCAGGGAGGAAATTTTTCCCTTCCAACTTTTCATCAAGGAAAAAATTCTGAAGGAAAATACAATGCTGGATGCTCCCAACATGAAAATTCCTTAAAAAACCAAGGATTTCTATTAAAAATAAGTTGAAATAAGCTCCCAACCTGGATTTGTATCCATGGAATTCTCAGGGAGCTTTTTTTTCCCCTCAGGGAGCAAATTTTTCCCTCAGGGAGCAGATTTTTCCCTTCCAACTTTTCATCAAGGAAAAAAATCTGAAGGAAAATACACCTGAGGCTGTTCCCAACATGAAAATTCCTTAAAAAACCAAGGATTTAAATTAATAATAAGCTCCCAACCTGGATTTGTATCCATGGAATTCTCAGGGAGCAATTTTTTCCCTCAGGGAGGAAATTTTTCCCTCAGGGTTTTTTCCCTTCCAACTTTTCACCAAGGAAAAAACTTTAAAGGAAAATACAACTGTGGATGTTCCCAAATTGAAAAGTCCTTTAAAAAATTAAGGATTTATATTTAATAATTAAAATTATCTCCTCCTGAGCCCTATTCCAAGTTCCTTACCTGGATTTGTATCCATGCAATTCTCAGGGAGCATTTTTTCCCCTCAGGGAGGAAATTTTTCCCTCAGGGTTTTTTCCCTTCCAACTTTTCACCAAGGAAAAAATTCTGAAGGAAAATACAATGCTGGATGCTCCCAACATGAAAATTCCTTTAAAAACCAAGGATTTCTATTAAAAATAAGTTAAAATAAGCTCCTTACCTGGATTTGTATCCATGGAATTCTCAGGGAGCTTTTTTTTCCCCTCAGGGAGGAAATTTTTCCCTCAGGGAGCAGATTTTTCCCTTCCAACTTTTCACCAAGGAAAAAAATCTGAAGGAAAATACACCTGAGGCTGTTCCCAACATGAAAATTCCTTAAAAAACCAAGGATTTCTATTAAAAATAAGTTAAAATAAGCTCCCAACCTGGATTTCTATCCATGGAATTCTCAGGGAGCATTTTTTCCCCTCAGGGAGCACATTTTTCCCTTCCAACTTTTCATCAAGGAAAAAAATCTGAAGGAAAATACACCTGAGGCTGTTCCCAACATGAAAATTCCTTAAAAAACCAAGGATTTAAATTAATAATAAGCTCCCAACCTGGATTTGTATCCATGGAATTCTCAGGGAGCAATTTTTTCCCTCAGGGAGGAAATTTTTCCCTCAGGGTTTTTTCCCTTCCAACTTTTCACCAAGGAAAAAACTTTAAAGGAAAATACAACTGTGGATGTTCCCAAATTGAAAAGTCCTTTAAAAAACTAAGGATTTATATTTAATAATTAAAATTATCTCTTCCTGAGCCCTATCCCAAGTTCCTTACCTGGATTTGTATCCATGGAATTCTCAGGGAGCATTTTTTCCCCTCAGGGAGGAAATTTTTCCCTCAGGGTTTTTCCCTTCCAACTTTTCATCAAGGAAAAAATTCTGAAGGAAAATACACCTGTGGATTCTCCCAACATGAAAATTCCTTCAAAAATCAAGGATTCCTATTTAATTCTGATTTAAAAAAGCTCTTCCTGAGCCTTATCCCAAGTTCCTTACCTGGATTTGTATCCATGCAATTCTCAGGGAACAATTTTTTCCCTCGGTGTTTTTTCCCAACTTCTCACCAAGGAAAAAAAATCCAAAGGAAAACACAACCGAGGCTCTTCCCAAAATGAAAATTCCTTCCAAAAATCCAGGATTTCTATTTAATAAGAAATGCAACCAAGCCCTGGCAGGGCAGGGCAGGAAGAGCTGTCACTTCCCTGGATTTTTATACCTGGATCAGCTCTCGTGATTCCTGACTCACCTGAGAGCTCCACCCTTTACTCAGCTCTTTCTGTGCCTGAGGGCAAATTTCCCAAGGAAAAATCCAGCTGGGAATTAAAATCCAGCCATTTTTTCCCAATTTATTGTTATTTTTGCCAGCAACAGAGCTGAGGACTCTTTTATTCTCTCTCAGAGAAGAGATTTTCATTTCAAATTAAAACATAAAAGGGAGTTTTCCCTTTAAGCCACGGAAAAGTCGGAATTCTTGGAAAAGCAGTGGTCAGAAGTATCCTGGATTTCTGGGTTGGAATCACGGAATGGAAGGGATCTCAAGGATCACCCCATGGGCAGGGACACCTTCCACTACCCCAGGCTGCTCTGAGCCCCATCCCTTCTTTTCAACAATTCCAGGGATTTTCTATCCACAGACTCCCCGGAATAGTTATGGAACAAACCATTCCAGCATTCCAAAAAAAAAAAAAAAACCACCAAACCAACCCCAACAGACACAAATCAGTCCTTCACTAATCCACGGAAAATCAGCACTGGCAGAAGAATCAAATAAAAACCCCAAACTGCTCCCGATTCCTTGCAAATAGAGCCAGGAATAGGCTCAGAAAGTTGGGAATGTCCCAGTCCTTCAAGCAGGAGACACCTGAGTGATTCCACAAGAAATTCCTTCCATTTTTTTTTTCCCCCCAAAATGCTCCCTCACAATTTGTTCCCACACCGTTCTTTCCTTACGGGGACTCCCCCATTATCCACACTCCTTTTTTGAGTAAATAATGGGAATTTTGGCCCCATCTGCCCCCCAAAACCCCGGAATTCCATCCCCAGCAACACCTGGATTAGTAACAGGGAGATGTGGATTTTCCATCCGGCAGCGTCACGGGGATTGCGCAGGAATTCTTCACCTGGAACATCATCCAGTGGCTGCTTCCATAAAAAGGAGCTGATTCACCTTCGGTGACATCACCCAATTAACTGGGAGCGTCACTAATTAGTTAATGAGGGAGGAGGAGCTGCCACCATCGCTGGGGGATGTTCCCATCAAAACTGAACTGCCAGGTTTTTCCCATCCCGGAAGACGGTCCAGGGAATGGCCGTTGGGAATGATGTCCAGAACGTGCTGGAGTTTCACAGGCAAGGATTCCATAGGGTGCTTTATTCCCGGAAATAAATCTGGGAAATGCTGAGCCTGAAGCTCCTGGGAGCTCAATAAAGGAGTTTAGGAATCCCACAAAGCCGCTCTCCCTCTTTTTTAAATTCAGACTCCATTCCAGGAGATTCCAAAATTCACCGTTTCCCAAGACAAAAAGTACTCAGGAGTGACTTCATTCCTTCCTTCTCCAACATCATTCCCAAGCCTCACCTCTGTTTCCTCACCCCAAGCTGGAATTCCTCCCTCCCTGGAAGGATCTCCAGCCCTTTTTCTCTCCCTTTTTCCCGTTAGTTTTCCTCCTCCTCACCCCAGTCACAACCATCACCTGCTCCACCACAGAATTCCAACACTTTGGGATGGAAGGGTCCTTAAGGATCATCCCATTCCATGGGCAGGGACACCTCCCACTATCCCAGGGTGATCCAAATCCAGCCTTGGACACTTCCAGCGATCCAGGGGCAGCCCCAGCTGCTCTGGCAATTCCAGCCCAGCCCCTCCCCACCCTCCCAGCCAGCAATTCCTTCCCAAGATCCCATTGAAATCTCCCCTTTTCCAATGGGAAGCCATTCCCTGGGTCCTGGCCCTCCAGCCCTTATCCCAAGCCCCTCTCCCTTTCCTTGGGGACTCCCTTCAGGTGCCGTCAGGATCTTTCCCTAACCCCACAAAATGCCCCATTTTTTCCCAATCCCACCTGGGAAAGCCACAGGACAATCACCCAAACCCCTCTTGTGTCCTTCACTGCCGGGCCAGGCTCCTCCAGAACCTTCACCTCTCCCCACAGAATTCCAGAACCACTGAGCTTGGAAAAGCCCTCCAGAATCACTGAGTCCAACCTGTGCCCGATGCCCTCCTTGTGCCCAGCCCAGAGCTCTGAGTGCCACATCCAGGAATTCCTGGGACACCTCCAGGCACTCCAAACCCCCCTGGGCACTTCCCAAGGCCTGATCCCCCTTTCCATGGGGAAATTCCTGCTGCTGTCCACCCTGAGCCTCCCCTGGTCATTCCCTCTCCTCCTGTCCCTGTTCCCTGGCAGCAGAGCCCGACCCCCCCGGCTGCCCCCTCCTGTCAGGGACTTGTGCAGAGCCACAAGGTCCCCCCTGAGCCTCCTTTGCTCCAGCCTGAGCCCCTTTCCCAGCTCCCTCAGGAATTCTCCAGCCCCTTCCCAGCTCCACTCCCGCCCCCCCACGTCCACACTCCCACACAACTCGGTGTTATCCATGAATTTATTGACGATCCCCCCCCCCCCCCCCATCATTGATAAGGCATTAAACACGGCTGGCCTCAATCCAGAGCCTCGGCAACACCGCCCCTTTCCCTCCCCATCCATAAATTTCCTCTCCAAATCCCTGCTCCGCTTCGGAGCCCAACCCGGGCCCGCTTCCAGCCCACCCAGGCCCCAATCCGGAGCCCGCCCCGAGCCCCGCTCGGAGCCCGCTCAGCCCCCGGTTCGAGCCCAGCCCAGGCCCCGACACGAACCCCCGCCCCAGCCCCCGGTCGGACCCGCCAGACCCCGGTTCGAAACCCGCCCGGTCCCGGTCCGAGACCACGCCGGCCATGGGTCAGAGCCCCCCATTCCCGGTCCGGAGCCCCCCCCCCAAGCCCAAATTTGTGACCCTCCAGCCCCATTTCCAACGCCCAAGCTCCACCTCGAGCCCCTCCCGCCCCATTTCGAGCCCCCCCGGTCCGGTCCGAGCCCCCCCGGCCCCGCACGCACCTCCCTTAGCGCGGCACCAGCCCCGCTCCGCGCCTGCGCCCGCCGCGCGCTCCCATTGGCTGAGCCCCGCGCCGCTGCGTGCTCCTATTGGCTGAGCCCCGCGCCTCTGCGTGCTCCTATTGGCTGAGCCCCGCGCCGCTGCGCTCCGCTTTTCACTTCCCCCCCGGCCCCCGCCCGCCCGACGCAGAGGTTCCGGCGGCGCCCGCCATAACCCTCACCGTCGCCGCCATTCGCGCCGAGGGGCTGCCCCGTGGGGGCCGGCGGTGAGTGTGGGTCCCTCGGGATGCTCCCGGTTCCTGCGAGCACCGGGGGTGCGGGTGGAACGGGAGCGCGATGCAGGGATGGGGTGTGCGACGCCCTGTGGTGTCCGGGTCCTCCCCTCCACACCTGGGAGGTCCGTGAGGGGAATCCCGTCATGGAGGTCTCTTAATGCGGGTGTTCCCTTGGCGCTCCGTGAGGGGGGAATTCCCTCATGGAGGTCTCTTAATGCGGGTGTTCCCTTGGCGCTCTGTGAGGGGGGAATTCCCTCATGGCTGTCCCTTAATCCCACTGCGGTGTCCCTGTGTTCCCTTGGAGCTCTTTGAGGGAGGAATTCCCTCATGGAAATCCCTTAATCCGGGTGTTTCTTTGGCGCTCTGTGAGGGCGGAATTCCCTCATGGATGTCACTTAATCCCACTGCCATATCCCGGTGTTCCCTTAGAGCAGTTTGAGGGAGGAATTCCCTCATGGAAATCCCTTAATCCGCCTGTTTCCTTGGAGCTCTGGGAGGGAGGAATTCCCTCATGGCTGTCCCTTAATCCGCCTGTTTCCTTGGAGCTCTTTGAGGGAGGAATTCCCTCATGGAAATCCCTTAATCCGCCTGTTTCCATGGAGCTCCGTGAGGGGGGAATTCCCTCATGGCTGTCCCTTAATCCCACTGCGGTGTCCCTGTGTTCCCTTGGAGCTCTTTGAGGGAGGAATTCCCTCATGGAAATCCCTTACTGGGTGTTTCCTTGGAGCTCTTTGAGGGTGAAATTCCTTCATGGAGGTCTCTTAATCCGGCGGTTTCCTTGGAGCTCTGGGAGGGAGCAATTCCCTCATGGAAATCCTTTAATCCCACTGCCATATCCCGGTGTTCCCTTAGAGCTCTTTGAGGGAGGAATTCCCTCATGGAAATCCCTTAATCCGGGTGTTCTGTTGGCGCTCTGTGAGGGGGGAAATTCCCTCACGGAAATCCTTTAATCCCACTGCCATATCCCGGTGTTCCCTTAGAGCTCTTTGAGGGAGGAATTCCCTCATGGAAATCCCTTAATCGGGGTGTTCTCTTGGAGCTCTGGGAGAGGGGAATTCCCTCATGGATGTCCCTGAATCCCACTGCGGAGTCCGGCTATTCCCTTGGAGCTGCGTGAGGGGGGGAATTCCCTCATGGAGATCCCTAAATCCCCTTTTTCCCTCGGTGTCTCCCAAATCCCATCCCTGCAGCCTGTTTGGTTTCTTTCCCTCCCTCTCCCTCTGTGCTCAGCCTTCCCCTTCCCTGTTTTTTTTTCTCTTTTCCCAGTTTATTTGGCCTATTTTTATCCCAGATCCATGGAAAAAGCTCTGCAGAAGGTGGGAGGTGCCAGACCTTGGAACAAAGGGATGATCCCAGAACAGTCCCCGGCATTTCCCCAAATATTTTGGGGATTTCTTCCCCTCTATTCCCCCCACAATTAATGAATTCCATGGGAATATCCCACTAAAATTTCCCATTCCTGCTTTTTTTTTAGGATGCAACCAGCCCTGGCAAGGAGGTGACGAGGGAAAAGCATCCATAGGATGATTTCCCAGCTATCCCAGCTCTAGAAACCATGGAAAATCCTAACTATCCCACCACGCTGGGATGCTCCTGCAGCGCTCCTCCTTTTCCCTCCCTTTTCCTGTGACTTTTCACACCTTTCGAGCCTCAAATCCCAAATTTTTTTTCGCTTTCCCGAGCACCGTTTTTTGGGATAACACCCACTCCAAACTTCCTTGGCTCCGCCAGGAATTTTTTTTTTTTTTTGCTTTTCCAGCCTGCATGGACAGGGCAACTTTTGCCCGTTCCACCGCTTTTTTCCGGGATTCTGGGAATTCCTCTCCAGCTTCCGCAGCTCTTCCCGGGGGCCGGGTGGATTTTATCGACAAAGCCGAGTCCTTCACGTACTCGGATTTTTTCCGGGATTATCTCCTGCCCAACCATCCCTGCGTCTTCTCGGCCAAGTTCACCGAGGACTGGAGCAGCAGGAGGACTTGGGTGACGTGCCATGGGAAGCCCAACTTCGAGCATCTCCTGCAGGAATTCGGTAAATCCCGGGATTTTGCTGGAATCCTAAAGGATGCAGCTTTACGGGGTTCGGTTTTGGGGAGGAAAGGGTTAAAAAACCACCCCAAAAATCCAATTCCAAGGGGTTTTCCCTGAATTTTCCCTTTTATTTATGGGGTTTTTTTTGGTAGGTTCCAAGCTCAGCGTTCGTTCCCGTGGAGTTAATTAATTCCTGTTGTTCTTAATGAAGTTAATGAAAATATTGGATAGTTTAATGAGCCCCATTTGTTTCCCTGTTTAGCATGAATTCCCATAAATCTTAATGAAATTAATTCAAATATTGGATAATTTAATTATCCCCCTTTATTTCCCTGTTTAGCATGAATTCCCGTCGTTCTTACTGAAATTAATTCAAATATTGGATAATTTAATGATCCCAATTTATTTCCCTGCTTAGCATTAATTCCATCTGTTCTTAATAAAATTAATTTAAAATATTGGATAATTTAATTATCCCAATTTATTTCCCTCCTTAATATAAATTCCCATAATTCTTAATAAAATTAATTTAAAATATTGGATAATTTAATTATCCCCCTTTATTTCCCTGTTTAGCATGAATTCCCGTCGTTCTTACTGAAATTAATTCAAATATTGGATAATTTAATGATCCCAATTTATTTCCCTGCTTAGCATTAATTCCATCTGTTCTTAATAAAATTAATTTAAAATATTGGATAATTTAATTATCCCAATTTATTTCCCTCCTTAATATAAATTCCCATAATTCTTAATAAAATTAATTTAAAATATTGGATAATTTAATTATCCCCCTTTATTTCCCTGTTTAGCATGAATTCCCGTCGTTCTTACTGAAATTAATTCAAATATTGGATAATTTAATGATCCCAATTTATTTCCCTGCTTAGCATTAATTCCATCTGTTCTTAATAAAATTAATAAAAATATTGGATAATTTAATTATCCCAATTTATTTCCCTCCTTAATATAAATTCCCATAATTCTTAATAAAATTAATTTAAAATATTGGATAATTTAATTATCCCCCTTTATTTCCCTGTTTAGCATGAATTCCCGTCGTTCTTACTGAAATTAATTCAAATATTGGATAATTTAATGATCCCAATTTATTTCCCTGCTTAGCATGAATTCCCATAGTTCTTAATGAAATTAATTAAAATACTGGATAATTTATTGATCCCAATTTATTTCCCTACTTAATATTAATTCCCATCGTTCTTAATGAAATTAATTAAAATATTGGATAATTTAATGATCCTCATTTATTTCCCTGTTTAGAATTAATTCCCATTGTTCTTAATGAAATTAATTCAAATATTGGATATTTTAATTATCTCAATTTATTTCCCTGCTTAACGTGAATTCCCATAATTCTTAATAAAATTAATTTAAAATATTGGATAATTTAATTATTCCAATTTATTTCCCTCCTTAATATTAATTTCTAATGTTCTTAATGAAATTAATTAAAATATTGGATAATTTCAGTATTGCAATTTATTCCCCCTACTTGATATTAATTCCCATTGTTCTTAATAAAATTAATTAAAATGCTGGATAATTTAATTATCCCCATTTATTTCCCTGTTTAGAATTAATTCCCGTTGTTCTTAATGAAATTAATTAATATAGAAATAATATCAAAATCATTAATATAGGAATAATTAATATCAAAATCATTACTATAGGAATAATTAATATAAAAATAACTAATATAGAAGTAATTAATATAGGAATAATCAATATAAAAGCCATAAATAGTATTAAAATGTTTTAATTAATTTTAGTCATGTTTAGAAATTCTAAAAATAATTAATGGAGAAATAATGAATGTAGAAATCATTAATATTAAAATGTTTCTGATTCTTCTGAGTTAGGTTTAAAATTAATTAGAAATAATGAATCAATATAGAAATAATGAATATAGAAATAATTAATATCAGAATAATGAATCTAGAAATTATTAATATAGAAATAATTAATAGAGAGATAATAATATAGAAATAATGAATATAGAAATAATGAATATGGAAATAATGAATATTGAAATCATTAATATAGGAATAATTATCATAGAAATAATTAGTATAGGAATAATTAGGAATAATCAATGTAAAAGTCATCAATAGTATTAAAATGTTTTAATTAATTTTAGTCATGTTTAAAACTTCTTCTAAAAATAATTACTGGAGAAATAATGAATGTAGAAATCATTAATATTAAAATGTTTCTGATTCTTCTGAGTTAGGTTTAAAATTAGTATAAAATAATGAATCAATATAGAAATAATAAATATGGAAATAATATCAGAATAATGAATCTAGAAATTATTAATATAGAAATTCTTAATATAGAAATAATGAATATAGAAATAATTAATATAGGAAGAATTAATATAGGAAAAATCAATATAAAAGTCATAAATAGTATTAAAATGTTTTAATTAATTTTAGTCATGTTTAAAAATTCTTCTGAAATAATTAATGGAGAAATCATTAATATTAAAATGTTTCTGATTCTTCTGAGTTCTTTTTAAAATTAATTAAAAATTATTAACCAATATAGAAATAATTAATATTGGAATAATGAATCTAGAAATTATGAATATAAAAATAATTAATATAGGAATAAGAATATAGAAATAATGAATATAGAAATAACTATTATAGAAATAATTAAATAGACATGATTAATATAGACACAATTAATATAGACACAATTAATATAGGAACAATATAGAAATAATGAGTATCGACATAATTAGCATAGAAATAATTAATATAGAAATAATTAATATAGAACTAATACAGGACTAATCAATATAAAAGTGATAAATAGTAGTAAAATATTGTAATTAGCTCGAATTATGTATTAAAATTCTTCTGCAAAGAATGAGTCTGGGAGTAATGAGTATGAAATGGTAATGAGTGGAAATAATCTTTGTAATTATGGGAATAGAGTTTGTAATAAGAAAGCTGATAATGAATAAAAATAATTAATGTCAACTAAATTAAATTAATTGAAGTAGGTTAATATAAAACGATAAACATTAAATAATTAATCAAAGTAGGTTAATAGAAAACGATAAACATTAAATAATTAAATTAATCAAAGCAGGTTAATATAAAATGATAAACATTAAACAATTAAATTAATCAAAGGTTAATATAAAACTAGAAACATTAAATAATTAAATCAATCAAAGTAGGTTAATATAAAACTAGAAACATTAAATAATTAATCAAAGTAGGTTAATATGAAACTATGAACATTAAATAAATCAATCAAAGTAGTTTAATATAAAACTATGAACATTAATTAATTTAATTGCAGTAGGTTAATATAAAGCTATGAACATTAAATAATTAAATTAATCGAAGTAGGTTAATATAAAACCATGAACATTAATTAATTTAATCAAAGTAGGTTAATATAAAACTAGAAACATTAAATAATTAAGTTCATCAAAGTAGGTTAATATAATAATTATTAAAAACGATGAGTTGAGGTTAATGAATTCAATTAATATCATTATTGACTAACGACTCCTAAATTAATAACTGATGAAACAACACTAATTAATGTGTTAATATGAAATCCTAATCAACACCTCGCTGCCAATGGAATTTAAGGGGAAAATCCCAGAAAAATCCGGAGAATCCGGGTGCCACGGAAGGCAAAGCAGGAACAGGGGGTGGGGGGATCTCCAAGGGGAAAATCCAGGCCCTTGGAATGGAAAACTCCGGATTCCAGTGGCGCTTCCCAGGAAGGAGCCTCGGGATATCCAAAGGGCCGGAATTCCATCGGGATGAGCTTGGGCTGCCCATTGCTGCCTCGGGGTATCCAGAATTCCATCGGGATGAGCTTGGGCTGCCCATTGCTGCCTCGGGGTATCCAGAATTCCATCGGGATGAGCTTGGGCTGCCCATCGCTGCCTCGGGGTATCCAAAGGGCCGGAATTCCATTGGGATGAGCTTGGGCTGCCCATCGCTGCCTCGGGATATCCAGAATTCCATCGGGATGAGCTTGGGCTGCCCATTGCTGCCTCGGGATATCCAGAATTCCATCGGGATGAGCTTGGGCTGCCCATTGCTGCCTCGGGGTATCCAAAGGGACAGAATTCCATCGGGATGAGCTTGGGCTGCCCATTGCTGCCTCGGGGTATCCAGAATTCCATCGGGATGAGCTTGGGCTGCCCATTGCTGCCTCGGGATATCCAGAATTCCATCGGGATGAGCTTGGGCTGCCCATTGCTGCCTCGGGGTATCCAGAATTCCATCGGGATGAGCTTGGGCTGCCCATTGCTGCCTCGGGATATCCGAGGGACAGAATTCCATCGGGATGAGCTTGGGCTGCCCATTGCTGCCTCGGGGTATCCAAAGGGCCGGAATTCCATCGGGATGAGCTTGGGCTGCCCATTGCTGCCTCGGGATATCCAGAATTCCATCGGGATGAGCTTGGACTGCCCATTGCTGCCTCGGGATATCCAGAATTCCATCGGGATGAGCTTGGGCTGCCCATTGCTGCCTTGGGGTATCCAAAGGGCCGGAATTCCAGAGGGATGAGCTTGGGCTGCCCATTGCTGCCTCGGGATATCCAGAATTCCATCGGGATGAGCTTGGGCTGCCCATTGCTGCCTCGGGATATCCAGAATTCCATCGGGATGAGCTTGGGCTGCCCATTGCTGCCTCGGGATATCCAGAATTCCATCGGGATGAGCTTGGGCTGCCCATTGCTGCCTCGGGGTATCCAGAATTCCATCGGGATGAGCTTGGACTGCCCATTGCTGCCTCGGGATATCCAAAGGGCCGGAATTCCATCGGGATGAGCTTGGGCTGCCCATTGCTGCCTCGGGGTATCCAAAGGGCCGGAATTCCATCGGGATGAGCTTGGGCTGCCCATTGCTGCCTCGGGGTATCCAGAATTCCATCGGGATGAGCTTGGGCTGCCCATTGCTGCCTCGGGGTATCCAGAATTCCATCGGGATGAGCTTGGGCTGCCCATTGCTGCCTCGGGATATCCAAAGGGACAGAATTCCATCGGGATGAGCTTGGGCTGCCCATTGCTGCCTCGAGATATCCGAAGGGCCGGAATTCCATCGGGATGAGCTTGGGCTGCCCATTGCTGCCTCGGGGTATCCAGAATTCCATCGGGATGAGCTTGGGCTGCCCATTGCTGCCTCGGGATATCCGAAGGACAGAATTCCATCGGGATGAGCTTGGGCTGCCCATTGCTGCCTTGGGGTATCCAAAGGGCCGGAATTCCATCGGGATGAGCTTGGGCTGCCCATTGCTGCCTCGGGGTATCCAAAGGGCCGGAATTCCATCGGGATGAGCTTGGGCTGCCCATTGCTGCCTCGGGATATCCAGAATTCCATCGGGATGAGCTTGGGCTGCCCATTGCTGCCACGGGGTATCCAGAATTCCATCGGGATGAGCTTGGGCTGCCCATTGCTGCCTCGGGATATCCAGAATTCCATCGGGATGAGCTTGGGCTGCCCATTGCTGCCTCGGGGTATCCAAAGGGCCGGAATTCCATCGGGATGAGCTTGGGCTGCCCATTGCTGCCTCGGGATATCCAGAATTCCATCGGGATGAGCTTGGGCTGCCCATTGCTGCCTCGGGATATCCGAAGGGCCGGAATTCCATCGGGATGAGCTTGGGCTGCCCATCGCTGCCTCGGGATATCCGAGGGACAGAATTCCATCGGGATGAGCTTGGGCTGCCCATTGCTGCCTCGGGATATCCAGAATTCCATCGGGATGAGCTTGGGCTGCCGATTGCTGCCTCGGGATATCCAGAATTCTATCGGGATGAGCTTGGGCTGCCCATTGCTGCCTCGGGATATCCAAAGGGCCGGAATTCCATCGGGATGAGCTTGGGCTGCCCATTGCTGCCTCGGGATATCCGAAGGGCCGGAATTCCATCGGGATGAGCTTGGGCTGCCCATCGCTGCCTCGGGATATCCGAGGGACAGAATTCCATCGGGATGAGCTTGGGCTGCCCATTGCTGCCTCGGGATATCCAAAGGGCCGGAATTCCATCGGGATGAGCTTGGGCTGCCCATCGCTGCCTCGGGATATCCGAGGGACAGAATTCCATCGGGATGAGCTTGGGCTGCCCATTGCTGCCTCGGGATATCCGAGGGACAGAATTCCATCGGGATGAGCTTGGGCTGCCCATTGCTGCTTCGGGATATCCAGAATTCCATCGGGATGAGCTTGGGCTGCCCATTGCTGCCTCGGGATATCCAAAGGGACAGAATTCCATCGGGATGAGCTTGGGCTGCCCATTGCTGCCTCGGGGTATCCAAAGGGACAGAATTCCATCGGGATGAGCTTGGACTGCCCATTGCTGCCTCGGGGTATCCAAAGGGCCGGAATTCCATCGGGATGAGCTTGGGCTGCCCATTGCTGCCTCGGGATATCCAGAATTCCATCGGGATGAGCTTGGGCTGCCCATTGCTGCCTCGGGGTATCCAAAGGGACAGAATTCCATCGGGATGAGCTTGGGCTGCCCATTGCTGCCTCGGGATATCCGAAGGGCCGGAATTCCATCGGGATGAGCTTGGGCTGCCCATTGCTGCCTCGGGATATCCGAAGGGCCGGAATTCCATCGGGATGAGCTTGGGCTGCCCATTGCTGCCTCGGGATATCCAAAGGGCCGGAATTCCATCGGGATGGGCTTGGGCTGCCCATGCTGCTTCGGGATATCCAAAGGGCCGGAATTCCATCGGGATGGGCTTGGGCTGCCCCTTGCTGCTTCGGGATATCCAAAGGGCCGGAATTCCATCGGGATGAGCTTGAGCGAGGGGCGTTGGAGGAGCTTTCCTCACTGCCCCTGAGAATTCCCGAGGCCTTTCTCTTCCAGGAGAAGCCGTGGTCCCCGTTGCCAACTGTGACCTCAAGGAATACAATTCCAACCCCAAGGAGCAGCTGCCCTTCAAGGAATTCGTGGAATATTGGCGGGAATACATCGGCAGCGGCTATCGCTCCTCCCGGGGCTGCCTCTACCTCAAGGACTGGCACCTGAGCAGGTCAGAGCTCATTCCCAGCGCTCGGGGATCGGGAATGTTGAGCCTGGAAAACGCAAGCTCCGCACGGATCCAAGTGGGCCTTGAAGGAGCTGCGGGAAACATGGGAAGAGAATTCCCAAGGCGTGGAGGGACGGGAAACAGGGAATGGCTTCCCATTGCCAGGTGGGGTTTGGGGAGGGAATTCCTGGCTGGGAGAGGCTGGGATGGAATTGCCAGAGAAGCTGGAATCCCTGGAAGTGTCCAAGGCCAGCTTGGAGCAGCCTGGGATAGTGGGAAGTGTCCCAGCCCATGGAATGGCTGCAGTGGGATGATCCTTAAGGTCCCTTCCCACCCAAGGCATTCCTTGGCATTCCATGGTATCCCTATGGAACCTGGGACTGGAACACCTCCTGCAGCCACACCTGGGGGACATTTTAACTGGATTTGGGATCCTTCCGGATCCATTGGCTTTTCTGGGAACATTCCCAGTCCTTCAACCTCCCTTCCCCCAGCTCTGGCCGGACAAACACCTTGGGAAGGAATTTCTCCGGGAATTCCATCCCCCAGTCCCACCTTGGGATAGCGGAAAGTTGGGATCGGCTGCTCCTTCAACTCCCTTCCCCCCCAAACCGTTGGAATTCCATCCTGAAGGATCTCCCTGCTGCTTTTCCAAGCGTTTGTGTTTTCCAGAGCTTTCCCAGAGCTGGATGTTTACAGCACTCCCGTGTATTTTTCCTCGGATTGGCTCAACGAGTATTGGGATGCGGTGGCTGTGGATGATTATAGGTTCGTCTACATGGGACCCAAGGGCTCCTGGTAAGGCTCTCATCCCTAAGGTTCCTTTCCCAGTGGAATATCCCAGGAAATCATCCTGGTAGCCATCAGGATAACCGGGGAGGTTACAGGAGAAATCCCTGAAAGTTACCGGAAAAATCCCCCCAAAAAATCCCAGGAAAAAATCCCCCAAAAATCCTGGGAAAATTCCCCAAAAGTTACAGAAAAAATCCCCCAAAAATTCCCCAAAAAGTCCCAGGAAAAATCCCTAAAAAGTCACAGGAAAAATCCCAGGAAAAATCCCAGGAAAAATCCCAGGAAAAATCCCCCAAAAAATCCCAGGAAAAAAATCCCTGGAAAAATCCCCAAAAGTTACAGAAAAAATCCCAAAAAAATTCCCCAAAAAGTCCCAGAAAAAATCCCCAAAACATCCCAGGGAAAATCCCTAAAAAGTCACAGGAAAAATCCCCAAAAACCAAGGAAAAATCCCCCCAAAAAATCCCAGGAAAAATCCCGGGAAAAATCCCCCAAAAAATCCCCCAAAAAATCCCAGGAAAAATCCCCAAAAAATCCCCCAAAAAATCCCAGGAAAAATCCCCAAAATGCTACAGGAAGAATCCCCAAAAAATCCCAGGAAAAATCCTGCCAAAGTTACAGGAAAAATTCTCAGGAAAAATCCCCAAAAATTCTCAGGAAAAATCCACCAAAAGTCACAGGGAAAATCCCCCCAAAATTCCCAAAAAAACCACCCAAAAATCCCCGGAAAAATCCTCCAAAAAATCCCAGGAAAAACCCCCAAAAAATCCTGGGAAAAACCCCCTAAAAATCCCAGGAAAAATCCCCAAAAAATCCCAGGAAAAATCCCCAAAATGCTACAGGAAAAATCCCTGGAAAAATCCCAGGAAAAATCCACCAAAAGTCGCAGGAAAAATCCCCCAAAAAAATCCCCCAAAAATGCCCAAAAAATCCCAAAATAATCCCAGGAAAAATCCCCAAAAAGTTACAGGAAAAATCCCAAAAAAATCCCGGGAAAAAAAAACCCAAAAAAATCTTGAGAAAAATCCCAAAAACTTCTGAGGAAAGATCCCCAAAAAAATCCCCAAAATTCCCAGGAAAAATCCCCAAAATCTCCCAGGAGAATTCCCGGCAGGTCCGGTGTCCCGGTTGGATCCGGACGAGATGGAAAAGGAAAAACAAAAATCCCCAAAATTGTTCCCAAAAAAATAAAACATTCCGATGGATTTGGGGAGAAATTCCCTTGGAATTTGCCCCTTGGAATCCGCCGGAATTCGGGAATGGCAGGGATGACTCCGGTGTTTTCCCGGTGAAAATTCCAGCGTTGGTTGGGATTTTTATCCGGTGCCATCCCAGAATTCCCTGGCCCGCAGGAATTTTTGGGATCGGCTGAAGAGGGGAAGCCCAGAGGATGGAAAACATTCCATAATCCAAGGGGAATTCCAGGAGGAGGAGAAAGTTTGGGATCAGCAGGGATACAGGGGGGTCTGAAAGGATCAAACTCCATCAGCCAACCCAGATTCCAGAGGAATTTTGGGATCAGCATGGATCCAGTGACCTTTTAACAGCTAAAATTCCATCATCCAACCCAAATTCCAGCGGAATTTCGGGATCCCCATCTCAGCTTCCCAACGACTCCAATCCCTCTCAGCTTTCCCAGGATTGACTTCCCGCCCATCCCTGCTTTTCCCAGGACCCCGTTCCGTGAGGAATTTTGGGATCAGCATGGATCCAATGGCTTTTTAATGGACCAAACTCCATCAGCCAACCCAGATTCCAGAGGAATTTCGGGATCAGCTAAAACTCCATGATCCAACCCAAATTCCAGAGGAATTTCGGGATCAGCTAAAACTCCATCGTCCAACCCAAATTCCAGAGGAATTTTGGGATCAGCATGGATCCAGTGACCTTTTAACAGCTAAAATTCCATCATCCAACCCAAATTCCAGAGGAGGAGAAGGTTTGGGATCAGCAGGGATACAGGGGGGTCTGAAAGGATCAAACTCCATCAGCCAACCCAAATTCCAGAGGAATTTCGGGATCCCCAGCTCAGCTTCCCAACGACTCCAATCCCTCTCAGCCTTCCCAGGGATTGACCTCCTGCCCATCCCTGCTTTCCTTGGGATTGACCTCCCGCCCATCCCTGCTTTTCCCGGGATTAACTTCCCACCCATCCCTGCTTTTCCCAGGATTGACTTCCCGCCCATCCCTGCTTTTCCCGGGATTAACTTCCCGCCCATCCCTGCTTTTCCCGGGATTAACTTCCCACCCATCCCTGCTTTTCCCAGGATTGACTTCCCGCCCATCCCTGCTTTTCCCGGGATTAACTTCCCGCCCATCCCTGCTTTTCCCAGGATTGACCTCCCACCCATCCCTGCTTTTCCCTTGGGATTGACCTCCCGCCCATCCCTGCTTTTCCCAGGACTGACTTCCCACCCATCCCTGCTTTTCCCAGGATTGACTTCCCGCCCATCCCTGCTTTTCCCGGAATTGACCTCCCACCCATCCCTGCTTTTCCCGGGATTAACTTCCCACCCATCCCTGCTTTTCCCAGGATTGACCTCCCACCCATCCCTGCTTTTCCCAGGATTGACTTCCCACCCATCCCTGCTTTTCCCGGAATTGACCTCCCACCCATCCCTGCTTTTCCCGGGATTAACTTCCCACCCATCCCTGCTTTTCCCGGAATTGACCTCCCACCCATCCCTGCTTTTCCCAGGATTAACTTCCCACCCATCCCTGCTTTTCCCAGGATTGACCTCCTGCCCATCCCTGCTTTCCTTGGGATTGACCTCCCGCCCATCCCTGCTTTTCCCGGGATTAACTTCCCACCCATCCCTGCTTTTCCCAGGATTGACTTCCCGCCCATCCCTGCTTTTCCCGGGATTAACTTCCCGCCCATCCCTGCTTTTCCCGGGATTAACTTCCCACCCATCCCTGCTTTTCCCAGGATTGACTTCCCGCCCATCCCTGCTTTTCCCGGGATTAACTTCCCGCCCATCCCTGCTTTTCCCAGGATTGACCTCCCACCCATCCCTGCTTTTCCCTTGGGATTGACCTCCCGCCCATCCCTGCTTTTCCCAGGACTGACTTCCCACCCATCCCTGCTTTTCCCAGGATTGACTTCCCGCCCATCCCTGCTTTTCCCGGGATTAACTTCCCACCCATCCCTGCTTTTCCCAGGATTGACCTCCCACCCATCCCTGCTTTTCCCAGGATTGACTTCCCACCCATCCCTGCTTTTCCCGGAATTGACCTCCCACCCATCCCTGCTTTTCCCGGGATTAACTTCCCACCCATCCCTGCTTTTCCCGGAATTGACCTCCCACCCATCCCTGCTTTTCCCAGGATTGACCTCCCACCCATCCCTGCTTTTCCCAGGACTGACTTCCCACCCATCCCTGCTTTTCCCAGGATTGACCTCCCACCCATCCCTGCTTTTCCCAGGACTGACTTCCCACCCATCCCTGCTTTTCCCAGGATTGACCTCCCACCCATCCCTGCTTTTCCCAGGACTGACTTCCCACCCATCCCTGCTTTTCCCAGGATTGACCTCCCACCCATCCCTGCTTTTCCCAGGACTGACTTCCCACCCATCCCTGCTTTTCCCAGGATTGACCTCCCACCCATCCCTGCTTTTCCCAGGACTGACTTCCCACCCATCCCTGCTTTTCCCAGGATTGACTTCCCACCCATCCCTGCTTTCCTTGGGATTGACCTCCCACCCATCCCTGCTTTTCCCAGGACTGACTTCCCACCCATCCCTGCTTTTCCCGGGATTGACCTCCCACCCATCCCTGCTTTTCCCAGGACTGACTTCCCACCCATCCCTGCTTTTCCCAGGATTGACCTCCCACCCATCCCTGCTTTTCCCAGGACTGACTTCCCACCCATCCCTGCTTTTCCCGGGATTGACCTCCCACCCATCCCTGCTTTTCCCAGGACTGACTTCCCACCCATCCCTGCTTTTCCCAGGATTAACTTCCCGCCCATCCCTGCTTTTCCCAGGATTGACCTCCCACCCATCCCTGCTTTTCCCGGAATTGACCTCCCACCCATCCCTGCTTTTCCCAGGACTGACTTCCCACCCATCCCTGCTTTTCCCAGGATTGACCTCCCACCCATCCCTGCTTTTCCCAGGACTGACTTCCCACCCATCCCTGCTTTTCCCAGGATTGACTTCCCACCCATCCCTGCTTTTCCCAGGATTGACCTCCCACCCATCCCTGCTTTTCCCAGGACTGACTTCCCACCCATCCCTGCTTTTCCCAGGACTGACTTCCCACCCATCCCTGCTTTTCCCAGGATTGACCTCCCACCCATCCCTGCTTTTCCCAGGACTGACTTCCCACCCATCCCTGCTTTTCCCGGGATTGACCTCCCACCCATCCCTGCTTTTCCCGGGATTAACTTCCCACCCATCCCTGCTTTTCCCGGGATTAACTTCCCGCCCATCCCTGCTTTTCCCAGGATTGACTTCCCGCCCATCCCTGCTTTTCCCAGGATTGACTTCCCACCCATCCCTGCTTTTCCCAGGACTGACTTCCCGCCCATCCCTGCTTTTCCCGGGATTAACCTCCCACCCATCCCTGCTTTTCCCAGGATTAACTTCCCACCCATCCCTGCTTTCCTTGGGATTGACTTCCCGCCCATCCCTGCTTTTCCCGGGATTGACCTCCCGCCCATCCCTGCTTTTCCCAGGACCCCGTTCCATGAGGAATTTTGGGATCAGCATGGATCCAATGGCTTTTTAATGGACCAAACTCCATCGTCCAACCCAGATTCCAGAGGAATTTTGGGATCAGCATGGATCCAGTGACCTTTTAACAGCTAAAATTCCATCATCCAACCCAAATTCCAGAGGAGGAGAAGGTTTGGGATCAGCAGGGATACAGGGGGGTCTGAAAGGATCAAACTCCATCAGCCAACCCAAATTCCAGCGGAATTTCGGGATCCCCATCTCAGCTTCCCAACGACTCCAATCCCTCTCAGCCTTCCCAGGGATTGACCTCCTGCCCATCCCTGCTTTCCTTGGGATTGACCTCCCACCCATCCCTGCTTTTCCCGGGATTAACTTCCCACCCATCCCTGCTTTTCCCGGGATTAACTTCCCACCCATCCCTGCTTTTCCCGGGATTGACTTCCCGCCCATCCCTGCTTTCCTTGGGATTGACCTCCCACCCATCCCTGCTTTTCCCGGGATTAACTTCCCGCCCATCCCTGCTTTTCCCAGGATTGACCTCCCACCCATCCCTGCTTTTCCCTTGGGATTGACTTCCCACCCATCCCTGCTTCCCTTGGGATTGACCTCCCACCCATCCCTGCTTTTCCCGGAATTGACCTCCCACCCATCCCTGCTTTTCCCGGGATTAACTTCCCACCCATCCCTGCTTTTCCCGGAATTGACCTCCCACCCATCCCTGCTTTTCCCAGGACTGACTTCCCACCCATCCCTGCTTTTCCCAGGATTGACCTCCCACCCATCCCTGCTTTTCCCAGGACTGACTTCCCACCCATCCCTGCTTTTCCCAGGATTGACTTCCCACCCATCCCTGCTTTCCTTGGGATTGACCTCCCACCCATCCCTGCTTTTCCCTTGGGATTGACCTCCCACCCATCCCTGCTTTTCCCAGGATTAACTTCCCACCCATCCCTGCTTTTCCCAGGACTGACTTCCCACCCATCCCTGCTTTTCCCGGGATTGACCTCCCACCCATCCCTGCTTTTCCCAGGACTGACTTCCCACCCATCCCTGCTTTTCCCAGGATTGACCTCCCACCCATCCCTGCTTTTCCCAGGACTGACTTCCCACCCATCCCTGCTTTTCCCGGGATTGACCTCCCACCCATCCCTGCTTTTCCCGGGATTAACTTCCCACCCATCCCTGCTTTTCCCGGGATTAACTTCCCGCCCATCCCTGCTTTTCCCAGGATTGACTTCCCGCCCATCCCTGCTTTTCCCAGGATTGACTTCCCACCCATCCCTGCTTTTCCCAGGACTGACTTCCCGCCCATCCCTGCTTTTCCCGGGATTAACCTCCCACCCATCCCTGCTTTTCCCAGGATTAACTTCCCACCCATCCCTGCTTTCCTTGGGATTGACCTCCCACCCATCCCTGCTTTTCCCGGGATTGACCTCCCGCCCATCCCTGCTTTTCCCAGGACCCCGTTCCATGAGGAATTTTGGGATCAGCATGGATCCAATGGCTTTTTAATGGACCAAACTCCATCGTCCAACCCAGATTCCAGAGGAATTTTGGGATCAGCATGGATCCAGTGACCTTTTAACAGCTAAAATTCCATCATCCAACCCAAATTCCAGAGGAGGAGAAGGTTTGGGATCAGCAGGGATACAGGGGGGTCTGAAAGGATCAAACTCCATCAGCCAACCCAAATTCCAGCGGAATTTCGGGATCCCCATCTCAGCTTCCCAACGACTCCAATCCCTCTCAGCCTTCCCAGGGATTGACCTCCTGCCCATCCCTGCTTTCCTTGGGATTGACCTCCCACCCATCCCTGCTTTTCCCGGGATTAACTTCCCACCCATCCCTGCTTTTCCCGGGATTAACTTCCCACCCATCCCTGCTTTTCCCGGGATTGACTTCCCGCCCATCCCTGCTTTCCTTGGGATTGACCTCCCACCCATCCCTGCTTTTCCCGGGATTAACTTCCCGCCCATCCCTGCTTTTCCCAGGATTGACCTCCCACCCATCCCTGCTTTTCCCTTGGGATTGACCTCCCACCCATCCCTGCTTCCCTTGGGATTGACCTCCCGCCCATCCCTGCTTTTCCCGGAATTGACCTCCCACCCATCCCTGCTTTTCCCAGGATTGACCTCCCACCCATCCCTGCTTTTCCCTTGGGATTGACCTCCCACCCATCCCTGCTTCCCTTGGGATTGACCTCCCACCCATCCCTGCTTTTCCCGGAATTGACCTCCCACCCATCCCTGCTTTTCCCAGGATTGACTTCCCACCCATCCCTGCTTTTCCCGGGATTAACTTCCCGCCCATCCCTGCTTTTCCCGGGATTAACCTCCCACCCATCCCTGCTTTTCCCAGGATTGACTTCCCACCCATCCCTGCTTTTCCCTTGGGATTGACCTCCCGCCCATCCCTGCTTTTCCCTTGGGATTGACCTCCCACCCATCCCTGCTTTCCTTGGGATTGACCTCCCGCCCATCCCTGCTTTTCCCGGGATTAACTTCCCACCCATCCCTGCTTTTCCCGGGATTAACCTCCCACCCATCCCTGCTTTTCCCAGGATTGACTTCCCACCCATCCCTGCTTTTCCCTTGGGATTGACCTCCCGCCCATCCCTGCTTTTCCCTTGGGATTGACCTCCCACCCATCCCTGCTTTTCCCTTGGGATTGACCTCCCGCCCATCCCTGCTTTTCCCTTGGGATTGACCTCCCACCCATCCCTGCTTTTCCCAGGATTGACCTCCCGCCCATCCCTGCTTTTCCCGGGATTAACTTCCCACCCATCCCTGCTTTTCCCAGGATTGACCTCCCACCCATCCCTGCTTCCCTTGGGATTGACCTCCCGCCCATCCCTGCTTTTCCCGGGATTAACTTCCCACCCATCCCTGATTTTCCCAGGATTGACTTCCCGCCCATCCCTGCTTTTCCCGGAATTGACCTCCCACCCATCCCTGCTTTTCCCGGGATTAACTTCCCGCCCATCCCTGCTTTTCCCGGGATTAACCTCCCACCCATCCCTGCTTTTCCCAGGATTGACTTCCCACCCATCCCTGCTTTTCCCTTGGGATTGACCTCCCGCCCATCCCTGCTTTTCCCTTGGGATTGACCTCCCACCCATCCCTGCTTTTCCCTTGGGATTGACCTCCCGCCCATCCCTGCTTTTCCCTTGGGATTGACCTCCCACCCATCCCTGCTTTTCCCAGGATTGACCTCCCGCCCATCCCTGCTTTTCCCGGGATTAACTTCCCACCCATCCCTGCTTTTCCCAGGATTGACCTCCCACCCATCCCTGCTTCCCTTGGGATTGACCTCCCGCCCATCCCTGCTTTTCCCGGGATTAACTTCCCACCCATCCCTGATTTTCCCAGGATTGACTTCCCGCCCATCCCTGCTTTTCCCGGAATTGACCTCCCACCCATCCCTGCTTTTCCCGGGATTAACTTCCCGCCCATCCCTGCTTTTCCCGGGATTAACCTCCCACCCATCCCTGCTTTTCCCGGGATTAACTTCCCGCCCATCCCTGCTTTTCCAGGACCCCGTTCCACGCCGACGTCTTCCGCTCCTACAGCTGGTCCGCCAACATCTGCGGGAGGAAGCGCTGGCTGCTCTATCCCGCGGGCCACGAGGAATTCCTGAAGGATTGCCACGGGAATCTTCCTTTCGACGTGACGGCTCCGGATCTTCGGGATAAGCGGATTTATCCCCGTTACAGCCAGAGCCAGCCCCCTCTGGAAATTATCCAGGAATCTGGAGAGATCGTCTTCGTTCCCAGCGGATGGCACCATCAGGTTTATAACCTGGTGAGGGAATGTGCATCCCACTGGGAATTGTTCCCGCTCGGAGCAGCTGCTTCTTCTTGGCTGATGGGAGCGGAATTCCAAAGGTTTTCTTGGGATGTCGAGGATTTGGGGAGGTGGAGAGGGAAAAGCGGATTTGGTCTCCTAAGGGGTGTTGGGAAGGAGTTGAGGCACTGGGATGGAATTCCTGGAGAAGCTCCTGGATCCCTGGAAGTGGCCAAGGTCAGCTTGGAGCAATCTGGGATAGGCGGGAAGTGTCCAGCCCATGGAATGGCTGGGAATGGGATGATCCGTAGGGTCCTTCCCAAGCCGAAACATTCCAGGAATTCCATGGTGTGGAACTGGGGGGAGGAGGAGGAAAATTATGGGGAAAAAGGAAGGGATGGAAATCCTTCCCGGGAGGGAGAAATTCCAGCTTGGAGCAACCTGGGATATCAGGAAGTGTCCGTGCCTGTGGAATGGGATGATCCTTAAGATCCCCTCCATCGCACACCATTCGGGAATTCTGGGATGTTAAACCATCGAAAGCTCCTTGGAACAGCGGGACGTAGGGCAGGATTCCATGGCAGAAGCTGCCTGCATCCCATTTTCCCGCTCTTGAGCCGGGAAATGCTTCCAGCCCCTCAGGAACGGGATGGTGCGGGAGCCGCAGCCAGGCTGCGGTTGTCGATCCCGCTTCCAAGTGGGAATTTTTAACGGAATCATGGAACAGCGACAAAGCATTCCCGGGGGATTCCATCCCAACGCCAACCCCCGCTTCCCTCTGGCCCCGCCGCCTTCGGGATTTGTGGGATTCGGGATATTCGGGGATGTGAAAAGAAGCAATTCCCAACCCATTCCGCTGCCAAGGAAGCGTTTCCCTTTGTCGGGAACGGGAATTCTGGCACGGCCGATTCCTTCCAATCCTCCCGACTTCACCGAGCGTTAATTCCCCATCGTCCCGCTGTTCTCCCGAATTTTTTCCCTCAGGAAGACACCATTTCCATCAACCACAACTGGGTCAACGGCTGCAACGTGGCCGTCATGTGGAGCTTCCTGCAGGATGAGCTGGCGGCCGTCCAGCGGGAAATCAGCCGCTGGAAAGATCCCGTGGATGAGCGGCACCTCCAGTGCCAGGTAGAGGCGGATCCCGGATCTCCGGAATTCCGGGATTCCACGGGCGGAGCGGAGCCTTTCACCTCCGACACGGGAATGTCGGTGTTGCGAAGGAAGCGGGAGATGGGGGAGAGCTTTGGCTGTGCTGGGAAATATTCCCTGGGAAAGTTTGGGAATGGTGAGGTGGGTTGGATGGATCGAGGTTGGAATGTTGGCTGGGGAATATGGGAAATGACAGGATTTTTTCCTGGGATTTTTGGGGATTTTTTTCTGGGATTTTTTGGGGATTTTTTCCTGGGATTTTGGGGATTTTTTTCTGGGATTTTTGGGGATTTTTTTCTGGGATTTTTTGGGGATTTTTTTCTGGGATTTTTGGGGATTTTTTCCTGGGATTTTTGTGTTGTTTTTTTTTTTTTTCCTGGGATTTTTTGGGGGATTTCTCCTGGGATTTTCCCTGGAACTTTTGGGGATTTTTTCCTGGAACTTTTTGGGATTTTTTCCTGGGATGTTGGGGATTTTTTTCTGGGATTTTTGGGGATTTTTTTCTGGGATTTTTGGGGATTTTTTTTTTTTTCCTGGGATTTTTGGGGATTCTTCCTGGGATTTTCCCTGGGATTTTTGGGGATTTTTTCTGGGATTTTGGGGGGATTTTTTCCTGGGATTTTTGGGGATTTTTTTCTGGGATTTTTGGGGAATTTTTTGAGGATTTTTCCTCTAACATTTTGGGGATTTTTCCTGGGATTTTTTGGGGGATTTTTCCTGGGATTTTCCCTGGGATATTTGGGGATTTTTTCCTGAGATTTTTTGGGGATTTTTTTCTGGGATTTTTGGGGATTTTTTTCTGGGATTTTTTGGGGATTTTTTTCTGGGATTTTTTGGGGATTTTTTTCTGGGATTTTTGGGGATTTTTTCCTGGGATTTTTGTGTTGTTTTTTTTTTTTTTCCTGGGATTTTTTGGGGGATTTCTCCTGGGATTTTCCCTGGAACTTTTGGGGATTTTTTCCTGGAACTTTTTGGGATTTTTTCCTGGGATGTTGGGGATTTTTTTCTGGGATTTTTGGGGATTTTTTTCTGGGATTTTTGGGGATTTTTTTTTTTTCCTGGGATTTTTGGGGATTCTTCCTGGGATTTTCCCTGGGATTTTTGGGGATTTTTTCTGGGATTTTGGGGGGATTTTTTCCTGGGATTTTTGGGGATTTTTTTCTGGGATTTTTGGGGAATTTTTTGAGGATTTTTCCTCTAACATTTTGGGGATTTTTCCTGGGATTTTTTGGGGGATTTTTCCTGGGATTTTCCCTGGGATATTTGGGGATTTTTTCCTGAGATTTTTTGGGGATTTTTTTCTGGGATTTTTGGGGATTTTTTCTGGGATTTTTGGGGAATTTTTTGAGGATTTTTCCTCTAACATTTTGGGGATTTTTTCCTGGGATTTTTTGGGGGATTTTTTGGGGGATTTTTCCTGTGATTTTCCCTGGGATTTTTGGGGATTTTTTCCTGGGATTTTGGGGACTTTTTTCTGGGATTTTTGGGGATTTTTTCCTGGCATTTTTGGGGGGATTTTCCCTGGGATTTTTGGGGGATTTTTCCTGGGATTTTTTGGGATTTTTCCTATAACTTTTGGGGGATTTTTCCTGGGAATTTTTGGGAATTTTCCTGTAACTTTTTGGGGATTTCTCCTGGGATTTTTTGGTATTTCTCCTGGGATTTTTGGGGGATTTTTCCTGGGATTTTTTGGGATTTTTCCTATCACTCTTGGGGGATTTTTCCTGGGAATTTTTGGGGACTTTTTGCAGGGATTTTTGAGGGATTTTTCCTGGGATTTTTCCTGGGATTTTTCCTGGGATTTTTGAGGGATTTCCCTGGGATTTTTCCTGGGATTTTTTTGGGGAATTTTCCTGTAACTTTTTTGGTATTTTTCCTGGGATTTTTTGGTACTTCTCCTGAGATTTTTGGGGGGATTTTTCCTGGGATTTTTTGGGGATTTTCCTGTAACTTTTTTGGTATTTTTCCTGGCATTTTTGGGGGGATTTTCCCTGGGATTTTTGGGGGATTTTTCCTGGGATTTTTTGGGATTTTTCCTATCACTCTTGGGGGATTTTTCCTGGGAATTTTTGGGGACTTTTTTCAGGGATTTTTGAGGGATTTCCCTGGGATTTTTCCTGGGATTTTTTGGGGATTTTCCTGTAACTTTTTTGGTATTTTTCCTGGGATTTTTTGGGGGATTTTCCCTGGGATTTTTGAGGGATTTTTCCTGGGATTTTTTGGGGGATTTTTCCTGGAATTTTGGGGGGATTTCTCCTGTAACATTCCAGGAATTGCTCCTGACATTTCCCCACCGTTATTCCCATTTCATTCCGCCCCCTCCAGCTGATCATGAAATCCTGCACCGGCATCGACTACAAGGAATTCTACAACTTCCTCAAAGTCATCGCCGAGAACCGCGTCTCCCTCCTGGAGAAGGGCCTGGACGAGGAATCCTCCTCCCGCAACGCTTCCAAAGCCGCCATCTCCACCTTGGGAATGCTGCACGCCGTGTTCGACCTCAAGAGGACGGTGAAGGTGCTGAGCTCGTTAAGCGCTAACGAGGATTTCCACAAGCTGGATCTCACTTCCCTCTCTCCTTCTCCCGAGGCTCTGCTCCAGCGCCTGGAAGCCGCCATCGACGCGGCCCTGCTCTGAATTCCCGCTTTTCCGGCTCTTTTCCAAAGCCTTGGGACTAAACGGGCTCCTCCAATTCCCAAAGCTTCGCTTCAGAGGAGGGAGAGCATTCCCGAAGTTTTGGTTCGGAGGAATTATGGAAAATCCCAAACTTCCTTAGGATTAGGAGCAGCACTCAGGGCAAAAATTCCCGACGGCTCGAGCCTGGCGTTGGAATGCAGCAAATTCCCTGCGCTTAAGCTCAGCTTTGCTCCGGCTCAGTTCTGTTAAAACCACTCCTGCTTCCAGCTCAGCTTTTCCAGCCTCTTTTTTTAGGGAATTCCGGCAGCTGGAGCTTCCATGGAAGCTGGGTTTGGGAATGCTGACTCCGTGTCTTCCAAAGCGGCATCTCCAAAGCCGGAGAGGCTCAGGATTCCCTTTGAACTCGACCTCCGTTCAGCTGGGAGCAGAGGGCGCCTCGAGGCATCCGGCCAAAAAGTGGGAACGCCAACACGCTCCCAGCATTCCCTGCTCCGCTCCCCTCCGGGAAAAGATGGGATCGGCCAGGGAATGCAAGCACCTCCTGCATGCTTCCACAGCACAATTCCCAGCCGGAATTCCGCCAGATATTCCCAGTGGAACACCTCCCCCCCCACCCCCCATCCCAATTCCTGCTTTTCCTTGGAATCCAGAACCCCCTGGAAGCACAAACGGCTGCGCACTGTTACCTTCGGGCCCCACCAGCTGGATCCTCTTCCTCAAGAACTCCCTTGGGAATGAAAGGAGAGGAAAAAAAACTTGGGAAGTTTCGGGAATTTTTTCCGAAGGAAAATCGGAGGATCCACGTGGTTTTCCAGAGAATTCCTTGGAATTTCCACGCCCCTGCCCTTTGCATGGCCTTTCCTAGGAGGAAGTCGGCATTTTGGAGTTTGGAATTACAATCCCTTCCCCAGAGCATGGAAAAACGGATGGAAAACCCGGAATTTTTTGGAATGAACGCATCCCAGCCGGGAGAATCCCGGTTTTAGGCGCCTCTGGAATTCAATTCCCAGCTGTTCCCGTTTTCCCAGCCGGGCAGTGAATCGAGGGAGGTTCCCCGGAGGCTCGGAACGAGGCTCGGAAGCGGATTTTCGGGAAGAAAAGCCTGGATTTGGTGGTGTATTCCCGCTGTTAAGCCCGGCTTAATCCATGGATCCAGCAGGGAACAGAAGCACAAAATTCCCATTTTCTCGAAAGCTTTGGACTTCCAATTCCTCATTCCCAGGAATCTCAAGGAGCCGCGTTCCCGGAATGTGGAAATTCCCAAAGAAGAAGCCGCCGGCGATTGGAACAAGGAGAAGACGGGGCCGGGAATGGTCGGAATTCCAAAGCTTTATTGAAATAAAGATCCAGAGGCATTCCTTGATCCCTGTAATCCGTGTGCTCTTTACTAAAGCCGAAAATTCCGGGAAAAACAGCGGGAAAAAGCCTGGGCAGTTTGGTTTTCTGGGAATCATCGGGACAAGGGGAGAATTCCATGGGAAAATTTCCAAAAAAAAAAAAAAAAAGCGGGATAAAACCTGTCCGGAAAAGGGATTTCCACTACAAACGCCACAATGGCATCCCAAATATTCCATCTGGAATATTCCAAAGGTTCCTTTTCCAAGGTGAATTCCAGCCTGGTTGTGCTCCGAGCACGAAGCCATTCCAGGTTTCGACAGGGCACGGAAGCAGCTGGATTTGGGATTGATATTCCTGCTTTTCCCCAGAATTTCCCCAAAATTTCCGGAGGAATCCGGCGTTTTTTCCGGAATTCCGAAGCAGCGCGGGATGAGCCGAGGTGCGGCGGTGCCGCCCCCGAGCGCTCCCAGGGATAAACGGGAATCCTGGAGCAGCAGGAAAGGTGGAAATTCGGGAATAGCAGCTTCCGAAGGGGATGGAGAGGCCCCGAGTTGGGAAAAGGAGGAAAAGGAGGGGCGGGAAAAATCGCCCTCTCATTCCAGGAATTTCTGGGAGCGTTGGGATGAGCTCTGCTGGCCCTGCCAAGGAATCCCAAAAATGGAATTTGTGGCTTTTCCCAAGTAAATTCCTTCTTTTTCTGGGAATTCTGCCAAAAAATCCATCCCGAGCAGGACCAGGAGATTTTTCCTGGGAATTTTTTGTGGGAAATGGAGATCAAATGACAAAAAAAACCCCTTGGCTTGCAAAGAATTCCCAGAAAAAGAAGGAATTTTTCTTCCTTCCAACCCAAAGGTTGGCTGAGGGAATTCCAGTGAGTGCTTTAGGATGGGGAAAACCTCGGGAATTCTTCCCTTTGGGAAGGGCAGCAGGGCCGCAATTCCCGCTTTTTCCAGCTGTGTTTGCTCCTGGATTTTTTAGGGGGAATTTTTTGGGATGAGCTCTCCTGGTCCCACCAAGGAAAGATCCCATCCAAAATTGGATTTTGTGGCTTTTCCCAACTAAATTCCTTCTTTTTCTGGGAATTCCGCCCAAAAATCCATCCCGAGCAGGACCAGATTTTTCCCAGGAATTTTTTGTGGGAAAAGGGGATCAAATTCTAAGAAGGAAACCTCAGCTTGGAAAGAATTCCCAGAGGTTGGCTGAGGGAATTCCAGGGAGTGCTTTAGGATGGGGAAAACCTCGGGAATTCTTCCCTTTGGGAAGGGCAGCAGGGCCGCAGTTCCCGCTTTTTCCGGCCGCCTTGGGGAAAGGCGCCTTTTCCCGGCGGATCAGGAGCTCTGGGAACGGCGGCCGCTCTCCCTCGGGTGCAGCCGCAGCCTCTGGATGTGTTCGTAGCACGACTGGGGAGGAACAGAGGGAAAAAGAGGGAAAAAGTTGGGAATTCCGCCACAAAATCGTGGGCCGAAGAATTCCTGCCTGGATCCCAAGGTTAATTCCAACCGGATGAAACCGCTCGGAACCAAGGATGAGGATATTTTCCAGCCTAGCAAGGGAAGAACTTCCCGGAAATTCCATATTCCGGTGGGGAAAAGTTGGAATTTTGCTCGTCAGGCGGCGCTGGAATTGCTGGGCAACGTTTCCTCACCTCCAGAGCCGTCAGCAGGAAGTCGAACATTCCGCCGTGGTTGGCGGGATCCATGAAATCCCGGATCAGGTGGATTTCCGCTCCCAGGCGTTGGATCCTAAGGAAAAGCAAATCCACAAATGTGGGATCGATCTCCCCCGGTGGAATTTCAGGGGGGAGGAGGGCGGGTTTGGAATTCCAGAGCTGATTCCTGATTTTCCGGAGGTGGATTCCAGGTGGGATCTGGTGTGATTGGGATGGCAGAATTCCTGAATGCCGGAATTCCAGAATTCCAAAGGGTTCGGGGTCGGGAAGGTCAGGGGTGCTTGGATTTGATGGCCTGGAAGGTCTTTTCAACCTCAGCAATTCCATGGAAAAAGAAATCCATGGATTTGATGGATTTCATGGCCTGGAAGGTCTTTTCCAACCTGAACGATTCCATGGAAAACAAATCCATGGATTTCATGGATTCAATGACCTTAGAAGTCTTTTCCAACCTCAGCAATTCCATAGAAAAAAAAATCATGGATTCATGGATCGATGGCCTGGAAGATCTTTTCCAACCTCAACAATTCCAGGGGAAAAAAAAAAAAATCCATGGATTGGATGGATTTGAGGAGCTGGAAGGCCTTTTCCAACTGGAACAATTCCATAAAAACAAGAAATCCATGGATTTCCTGCCCTTGACTTGAAATATTCCCAGTTTTTTGGGAGACCAAGCAGATCCAGGGAATCAGGGAAGGATTTGGGTTTGAATTTTCCAGGAAATCCCTGGAATATCCTTTGGGATAAGGGATGGGCACTCTGGAATTCCGTGACAAAAATGGATCTCATTGTCCATGGAAACCCTGGAATGTTCTCTGGGCTGAGACCCTGGAATTCCGTGATAGACGGAATCTCATTGTCCATGGAAACTTCGGGATAAGAGACTGATATTCTGGAATTCTGCGAGAAAATGGATCTCATTGTCCATGGAAACCCTGGAATGTTCTCTGGGCTGAGACCCTGGAATTCCGTGATAGACGGAATCTCATTGTCCATGGAAACTTCGGGATAAGGGATGGACACTCTGGAATTCCGTGAGGGAATGGATCTCATTGTCCGTGGAAACCCTGGAATGGGAGATTGGCACTCAGGAATTCCGTGAGGGAATGGATCTCATTGTCCGTGGAAACCCTGGGAATGTTCTCTGGGATAAGACTGGAATTAAAGGAATCTCTTTTTCCATGGAAACCCTGGGA
Source organism: Corvus hawaiiensis (assembly GCF_020740725.1). Classification (NCBI taxonomy): domain Eukaryota; kingdom Metazoa; phylum Chordata; class Aves; order Passeriformes; family Corvidae; genus Corvus; species Corvus hawaiiensis. The sequence goes on along the minus strand of NC_063213.1, from coordinate 1,510,368 downwards.
TAAGAGACAGACACCCTGGAATTCCATGATAAAAAGGGATCTCATTGTCCATGGAAACTTCGGGATAAGGGATGGACACTCTGGAATTCCGTGAGGGAATGGATCTCATTGTCCATGGAAACCCTGGAATGTTCTCTAGGCTGAGACCCTGGAATTCCGTGATAGACGGAATCTCATTGTCCATGGGAAACCCTGGGATGTTCTCTGGATAAGACTCTGGAATTCCGTGATAAAAGGAATCTCTTTCCAAGGAAACTTTGGGATAAGAGATGGACACTCTGGAATTCCGTGACAAAAAGGGATCTCATTGTCCATGGAAACCCTGGGATGTTCTCTGGGATAAGACTCTGGAATTCCGTGATAAAAGGAATCTTTTTCCAAGGAAACTTTGGGATAAGAGACAGCCACCCTGGAATTCCACGATAAAAGAATCTCAGAATCCATGAAAACCCTGGAATACCCTTCAAGCCGAGGCCCTGCAATTCCATCAGCGCTTCAATCCCAACCCCCACCCGCACCTCCGGAAATCCAACCCCCCCCATCCATCCAAGCCCACGTCCCAACGCTTTCACTGGGAGCGACTCCGCCTTTTCCGGAGGTATCCCGGAATTCCCGCTCACTTGGCTCGGGACACGACGAAGATCAGGAGAGGCAGGAGGTCGTCCATGGGCAGCGGCGCTTCCCGGTGCGGCGCTTCCCGGTGCGGCGCTTCCCGGTGCGGCGCGCGGCTCACGGCGCTCTGCAGCTCCTCGTACGTCTGCCGCAGGACGGCCAGCTTGGCGCCCGGATCCGCCGTGGTGCTGCCGGGATCAAACACGGCCGGAAAAGCGGGAATTGAACGAGGGAGGGGAAGGGAAAGGGGGAGGGAAGGGAAAAAGGAAAAGGGAAGAGGGAAAGGGGGAAGGGGGGAGGGGAGGGGAGGGGAGGGGAGGGGAGGGGAGGGGAGGGGAGGGAGGGAGGAAGGGAAGGAAGGGAAGGGAAGGGAAGGGAAGGGAAGGGAAGGGAAGGGAAGGGAAGGGAAGGGAAGGAAGGGAAGGGAAGGGAAGGGAAGGGAAGGGAAGGAAGGGAAGGGAAGGGAAGGGAAGGGAAGGGAAGGGAAGGGAAGGGAAGGGAAGGGAAGGGAAGGGAAGGGAAGGGAAGGGGGAAGGGGAAAAGGGAAAAGGGGGAAGGGGAGGGAAAGGGGAAGGGAAGGGAAGGGAAGAGGGGAAAGCGGAAGGGAACAAGGAAAAGGGAAGATGGAAAGGGGAAGGGGAGGGAAAGGAAGGGAAAAAGGAAAAGGAAAAGGGGAAGGGGAATGGAAGGGGAACAAAAGGGAAAAGGGAAGGGAAAAGGGGAAAGGGAAAGGAAGGGAGGGGAAGGGAAGGGAAGGGAAAAGGGAAAAGGGAAAAGGGGAAGGGAAAGAGGGAAGAGGGAAAAGGGAAGATGGAAGACGGAAAGGGGAAGGGGGAGGGAAAGGAAGGGGAAAGGGGAACGGAAGGGGAACAAAAGGGAAAAGGGAAGGGAAAAGAGAAGGGAAGGGAAAAGGGAAAAGAGAAGAGGGAAAAGGGAAGGAAGGGGGAAAGGAAAGAAGGAAAAGGGGGAAGAGGGAAGGGAAGGGGAGGGAAAGGGGAAGGGAAGGGAAAAAGGGAAGAGGGAAAAGGGAAAGGGGGAAGGGAACAAGGAAAAGGGAAGAGGGAAGACGGAAAGGGGAAGGGAGGGAAAGGAAGGAAAAAGGAAAAGGGAAGAGGGAAAAGGGAAGGGGAAGGGAAATTCAAGGAGTTCATGGATGGAATGGCTGGAGCAGGGAGGAGGCAGCGGGGCGGGCCGGGAGGTGTTCCCAGGTGGGGTGGGGCATTCCCGAGTGGCACGGGACATTCCCGGGATCTCCAACATGGCATGGGACATTCCCGGGATCTCTATGTGGAATGGGACATTCCCGGGATCTCCAACATGGCATGGGACATTCCCGGGATCTCTATGTGGAATGGGACATTCCCGGGATCTCCAACATGGCATGGGACATTCCTGGAATTCCAAGGTGGAACGGGACATTCCTGCCCCTATCTCCAAGCTGGAATGGGACATTCCTGGAATTCCAAGCTGGAATGGGACATTCCCGGGATCTCTAAGTGGAATGGGACATTCCTGGAATTCCAAGATGGAATGGGACATCCCTGCTCATTATTCCAAGATGGAATGGGACATTGCTGCTCCCATCTTCCCTGGGATTTCCCATCCCACGGATCCCTGAGAATTCCAATCCCATGGATCCCTGAGAATTCCAATTCATGGATCCCTTGGATTTCCCATCCCATGGATCCCTGAGCGCTCCCATCCCATGGATCCCTGACAATTCCAATCCCATGGATCCCTGAGAATTCCAATCCCACGGATCCCTGAGTGCTCCCATCCCACGGATCCCTGGGATTTCCCATCCCAAGGATCCCATTCCCGGAGCTCCCCTCTGAGTTTGTGTCACTCAGGGATGATCCCGGCCTAATCCATGAGGAATTCTGGGAATTTCAGATCCTCAAATTTACTTCCGTCGGAATCAGACGGAGACTCGGGGGCTGCTGAAACCCCTTGAGGAGAATTCCCGAGTGGAATGCGCCATTCCCGGTATTCCAACGTGGAACGGGACATTCCTGCCCCCACCTTCCCTGGGAGCTCCCATCCCATGGATCCACTGCCAGCGATCCAGGGGCGGCCCCAGCTTCTCTGGGAATTCCAGCCCAGCCCCTCCCAGCAGGGAATTCCCGGATTCCAACATCTCTGAGGTGTTCTCATGGAATTCTTACAGGGAACAATTCCGTGGAAATCCGTTTGAAACGGAAACAACATCCCGAACAACTTCTCCTGAAATCACGGACGGAACGGCCCTGGAACGGCTTTTAAATTCACGGCAATTCCCGGAAATATCCCGGGATTTCCTTGGAATGGATGGACAGGGATTCACGGCATTTCCCGGAAGAATTCCGGGATTTCCTTGGGAATGGACGGACAGGGATTCACGGCATTTCCTGGAAGAATTCCAGGATTTCCCTGGGAATGATGACAGGGATTCACGGCATTTCCCAGAAGAATTCCAGGATTTCCTTGGGAATGGATGGACAAGGATTCATGGCATTTTCTGGAAGAATTCCAGGATTTCCCTGGAAGGGCGGGACTCACATGAGCTTCTGCAGACATTCCGTGGCAGACAGGAAACATTGATCCTTGATCAGGGAGCGCCTCTGGAAAAGAGACACGGATACCCTTGGAATACCAGGAGCAGACATTCCGGAGCCACAATCCCACAAGAATTCCATGGAAATCCCCGGATGGCGACTCCGGATCAAGGAGCTGGGATTCCCGGGATTCATTCCATGGAGCTCCGTCCTCATCCGAGGCCGATTCCGTGTCCCATTCCCTGCTGGATCCGAGGCTTTTCCGTACCTGCTCGGAGCTCAGCGGGAGATCCTGGAGCGGCCACAGGTGCCTGGAAGGAGAAAAGCGGGATTTGGGATTGCCACCATCCGAAATCCCCGTGGATCCTCCGTCTCCTGCTCCAGAGCTGCCAAATCCTCGGAAGCTGCGTTCGCTCCTCTCCCGGAGCCGCTCCGGGTGGGATTTGCCACCGGAACCTGGGGGCTCCCATCCCACGGATCCCTGAGAATTCCCATCCCATGGATCCCTGGGATTTCCCATCCCATGGATCCTTGAGAATTCCAATCCCACGGATCCCTCAGAGCTCCCATCCCATGGATCCCTGAGAATTCCCATCCCATGGATCCCTGAGAATTCCAATCCCACGGATCCTCAGAGCTCCCATCCCATGGATCCCTGGGAGTTCCCATCCCATGGATCCCTCAGAGTTCCCATCCCATGGATCCCTGGGAGTTCCCATCCCATGGATCCCTCAGAGTTCCCATCCCATGGATCCTTGAGAATTCCAATCCCATGGATCCCTGAGCGCTCCCATCCCATGGATCCCTGGGATTTCCCATCCCATGGATCCTTGAGAATTCCAATCCCACGGATCCCTCAGAGCTCCCATCCCATGGATCCCTGGGAGTTCCCATCCCATGGATCCCTCAGAGTTCCCATCCCATGGATCCTTGAGAATTCCAATCCCATGGATCCCTGAGCGCTCCCATCCCATGGATCCCTGAGAATTCCCATCCCATGGATCCCTCAGAGCTCCCATCCCATGGATCCCTGGGAGTTCCCATCCCATGGATCCCTCAGAGCTCCCATCCCATGGATCCCTGGGAGTTCCCATCCCATGGATCCCTCAGAGTTCCCATCCCATGGATCCTTGAGAATTCCAATCCCATGGATCCCTGAGCGCTCCCATCCCATGGATCCCTGGGATTTCCCATCCCATGGATCCTTGAGAATTCCAATCCCACGGATCCCTCAGAGCTCCCATCCCATGGATCCCTGGGAGTTCCCATCCCATGGATCCCTCAGAGTTCCCATCCCATGGATCCTTGAGAATTCCAATCCATGGATCCCTGAGCGCTCCCATCCCATGGATCCCTGAGAATTCCCATCCCATGGATCCCTCAGAGCTCCCATCCCATGGATCCCTGAGAATTCCCATCCCATGGATCCCTGAGTGCTCCCATCCCATGGATCCCTGGGAGTTCCCATCCCATGGATCCCTGAGAATTCCAATCCCATGGATCCCTGAGAATTCCCATCCCATGGATCCCTGAGTGTTCCCATCCCATGGATCCCTCAGAGCTCCCATCCCATGGATCCCTGAGAATTCCAATCCCACAGATCCCTGAGAATTCCCATCCCATGGATCCCTGAGTGCTCCCATCCCATGGATCCCTGGAGTTCCCATCCCATGGATCCCTGAGAATTCCAATCCCATGGATCCCTGAGAGTTCCCATCCCATGGATCCCTGAGTGTTCCCATCCCATGGATCCCTCAGAGTTCCAATCCCATGGATCCTTGAGAATTCCAATCCCACAGATCCCTGAGAATTCCCATCCCATGGATCCCTGGGATTTCCCATCCCAAGGATCCCCTTCCCGGAGCTCCCCTCTGAGTTTGTGTCACTCAGGGATGATCCCGGCCTAATCCATGAGGAATTCTGGGAATTTCAGATCCTCAAATTTACTTCCGTCGGAATCAGACGGAGACTCGGGGGCTCCTGAAACCCCTGAGGAGAATTCCCGAGTGGAATGCGCCAATCCCGGTATTCCAACGTGGAACAGGACATTCCAGGGATCTCCAAGCTGGAATGTGGAATTCCTGGATTCCCAGTATGGAATGGGACGTTTTTGCAGGAAATGCCCTGGAATGAGCCGCAGTCCTTTTCCAAGAGGTTCAGAAATCCGGGATGATTCGGAGCAAAGAATTTGGGGAGCTAAAAAAATGGGGTTTTGCACCTAAAAATCGGGATCAGTGGGGATAACAGCAGTTTTCCATTAAAAAATCGTCCTTCCAGGCAAGAATTCCAGAGGAGGAGTTCCTCCGGCAACCGGGGAGAAACCAGTGGAAAAGGGGAGAAACTGGGAAAAACTGGGAAAAAAACAGGGAATACCTGGGAAAAAACTGGGAGAAACTGGAAAAAATTGGAAAAACCTGGGGAAAGCCGGGAAAAGCTGGGAAAAAACAGGAAAACCAGGAAAAACCAGGAAAAAAGGTGAAAAACTTGGTAAAAACAGTGAAAGTCTGGGAGAAACTGGGAAAACATTGGGAAAAACTGGGAGAAAATGGAAAAAACTGGGGGAAAAAGTGAAAAATTGGAAAAGCTGGGAAAAACCAATGAAAGGCTGGGAGAAACTGGGAAAAATGGGAAAAACTTGGAGAAACCAGTGCAAAACTGGGAAAAACTGGGAAAAGCCCCATCCAAGCATTGATCCACCACCAGCTCATCCCTTCCACGATTTCCCTCGGCAGCGCCGCGCCCTGGGCCGGCCCCACCCCGCCCGTGCACAGCCCGGAATTCCAGAGCCCCACCCGTGCACATCCCAGAATTCCCAAGCCCCCTGTGTCCCTGTGCACATCCCAGAATTCCCGAGACTCCGCCTTTGCACATCCCGGAATTCCTGAGCCCCCTTGGAATTCCCAAGACCCTGTACCTGTACACATCCCGGAATTCCCGAGCCCCCGCCTCTGCACATCCCGGAATTCCCAAGATCCTGCCTTTGCACATCCCAGAATTCTGGAAACCCCTCCTGTGCATATCCCGGAATTCCCAAGACCCCTCCTGTGCACATCCTGGAATTCCCGAGCCCCCTGTGTCCCTGTGCACATCCCGGAATTCCCAAGATCCTGCCTGTGCACATCCCGGAATTCCCAAGACCCCTCCTGTGCACATCCCGGAATTCCCGAGACCCTGCCCGTGCACATCCCGGAATTCCCAAGCGCCCGCCTTTGCACATCCCAGAATTCCCGAGACCCCGTCTCCCGTGCACATCCCAGCAGGAATTCCCGCACCCCCGTACCTGTGCACATCCCGGAATTCCCAAGACCCCGTGTCCCTGTGCACATCCCAGAATTCCCAAGCCCCCATGTCCCTGTGCACATCCCAGAATTCCCAAGACCCCTCCTGTGCACATCCCAGAATTCCCGAGACCCCGTCTCCCCGTGCCCATCCTGGCAGGAATTCCCGCGGCCCCGTACCTGGGCACATCCTGGAATTCCCACTCCCCCCTACTTGTGCACATCCCGGAATTCCCGAGACCCCGTCTCCCCGTGCCCATCCCGGCAGGAATTCCCGCGGCCCCGTACCTGTGCACATCCCGGAATTCCCACTCCCCCCTACTTGTGCACATCCCGGAATTCCCAAGACCCCGTGTCCCTGGGCACATCCCGGCAGGAATTCCCGCGGCCCCGTACCTGTGCACATCCTGAAATTCCCACTCCCCTATACCTGTGCACATCCCGGAATTCCCAAGACCCTGCCTGTGCACATCCAGGAATTCCCAAGCCCCCATGTCCCTGTGCACATCCCGGAATTCCTGAGACTCCACCTTTGCACATCCCGGAATTCCCGAGCGCGCCGCCTTTCCACATCCCAGAATTCCCAAGACCCCGTCTCCCCGTGCCCATCCCGGGCTGGAATTCCCGCACCCCCATCCCTGTGCCCATCCCGGCAGGAATTCCCACTCCCCTATACCTGTGCACATCCCGAAATTCCCGCGGCCCCGTACCTGGGCACATCCCGAAATTCCCAAGACCCCGTGTCCCTGGCACATCCCGGCAGGAATTCCCACTCCCTGTACCTGTGCACATCCCGGAATTCCCAAGACCCCGTGTCCCTGGCACATCCCGGCTAGAATTCCTGTGCCCCTGTACCTGTGCACATCCCAGAATTCCCAAGCCCCCGTCTCCCCGTGCCCATCCCGGCTGGAATTCCCGCACCCCCATCCCTGTGCCCATCCCGGCAGGAATTCCCACTCCCCTATACCTGTGCACATCCCGAAATTCCCGCGGCCCCGTACCTGGGCACATCCCGAAATTCCCAAGACCCCACGTCCCTGGCACATCCCGGCAGGAATTCCCACTCCCCTGTACCTGTGCACATCCCGGAATTCCCCACACCCCCGTACCTGTGCACATCCTGGAATTCCCACTCCCCTATACCTGTGCACATCCCGGAATTCCCAAGACCCCATGTCCCTGGCACATCCCGGCTGGAATTCCTGTGCCCCTGTACCTGTGCACATCCCGGAATTCCCAAGACCCCGTCTCCCCGTGCCCATCCCGGCTGGAATTCCCACGCCCCCGTACCTGGGCACATCCCGGAATTCCCAAGACCCCGTACATGTGCACATCCTGGAATTCCCGCGGCCTCGTACCTGTGCACATCCCGGAATTCCCAAGACCCCGTCTCCCCGTGCCCATCCCGGCTGGAATTCCCGCGCCCCCCGTACCTGTGCACATCCCAGAATTCCCGAGACTCCACCTTTGCACATCCCAGAATTCCTGAGCCCCCTTGGAATTCCCAAGACCCTGTACCTGTGCACATCCCCGGAATTCCCAAGACCCCGAGTCCCTGGGCACATCCCAGAATTCCCGAGACTCCAGCTTTGCACATCCCGGAATTCCCAAGCCCCCGTCTCCCCGTGCCCATCCCAGCTGGAATTCCTGAGCCCCATCCCTGTGCCCATCCCGGCAGGAATTCCCACTCCCCTATACCTGTGCACATCCCGGAATTCCCAAGACCCCGTCTCCCCGTGCCCATCCCGGCAGGAATTCCCACTCCCCCGTACCTGTGCACATCCCGGAATTCCCAAGACCCCGTGTCCCTGGCACATCCCGGCAGGAATTCCCACTCCCCCGTACCTGTGCACATCCCGGAATTCCCAAGACCCCGTGTCCCTGGCACATCCCGGCTGGAATTCCCGCAGCCCCGTACCTGTGCACATCCCGAAATTCCCAAGACGCCGTCTCCCCGTGCCCATCCCGGCAGGAATTCCCACTCCCCCGTACCTGTGCACATCCGAAATTCCCAAGACCCCGAGTCCCTGGGCACATCCCAGAATTCCCGAGACTCCACCTTTGCACATCCCGGAATTCCCACTCCCCCGTACCTGTGCACATCCCGGAATTCCCAAGACCCCGTCTCCCCGTGCCCATCCCGGCAGGAATTCCCACTCCCCGTACCTGTGCACATCCGAAATTCCCAAGACCCCGTCTCCCCGTGCCCATCCCGGCAGGAATTCCCACTCCCCCCGTACCTGTGCACATCCAGGAATTCCAGGAGCCGGATGTCCGGGAAGCGGCTCAGCTCCGCGATGCCCTGCCCGTAGAGCTCGTCCTGCCGCTCGTGGCCCAGCATGTAGAGCATGGAGAGCTCGGGGTACAAGCGGGCAGGATCAGCGCCAGGATCACGCCGGAGCCCTTCCCGATCCTGGGAGAGCGGCAAAAAAACCGGGATCCTCCATGGAAACGCAGCCGGATATTCCCAACCCCGCCCAGCAGCCCACGGAAGAAGCATTCCCGAGGTGTCGTCCGCGTTTCTGCTCCCTCTTCCCGAATTTCCAGCACACGCTCGGGCTGCCCCAAGAGGATCCCAGAGGGTTTTGTGCTCCAGGAGAATTCTGGAGTCACCGGGAAAAACCTGGAATGCCGGAGACTGATCCCTGTTTTTCCCAGGAGACCGATCCCTGCTTTTCCCTGTTTTTTCCGAGATATTCCAATGGAATCACGGGGCCACCCAGCCCAAACCAATCCACGCTGAGCCCTTTTCCAGCTTCCCACCCTTCCAGGCTCTCCCGGATTTGTGGGAATGGCAGCGGAAAAATCAGCGAGAAACATTCCCGGAGCAAGCAGAGAACGGCAGGAGCGAAATTCCCGAACCGGGATTGCCACGGTTATTCCCAGTTCTGATTCCCGGGATTCCGCGTTTTCCACCTCCTCTGCTCCGGAACGCGACGGGAAGGAGCGGCTTCCGTGCTCCCAGGAAAACTACGGAAAAGCTGGCCCTCTGAGCCGAGCCTGGGCGCTAAGCCTGGCTCGAACACAGGAGTCTGGGCACTAAGCCCGGCTCAAACACACAAACACAGGACCCCGGGCACTAAGCCCGGCTCAAACACACAAACACAGGACCCCGGGCACTAAGCCTGGCTCAAACACAGGACCCCGGGCACTAAGCCCGGCTCAAACACAGGACTCTGGGCGCTAAGCCCGGCTCAAACACACAAACACAGGACTCCGGGCGCTAAGCCTGGCTCAAACACAGGACCCCGGGCGCTAAGCCCGGCTCAAACACAGGACTCTGGGCACTAAGCCCGGCTCAAACACACAAACACAGGACTCTGGGCACTAAGCCTGGCTCAAACACAGGACTCTGGGCACTAAGCCCGGCTCAAACACACAAACACAGGACTCTGGGCACTAAGCCCGGCTCAAACACACAAACACAGGACTCTGGGCGCTAAGCCCGGCTCAAACACACAAACACAGGACTCTGGGCACTAAGCCTGGCTCAAACACAGGACTCTGGGCACTAAGCCCGGCTCAAACACACAAACACAGGACCCCGGGCACTAAGCCCGGCTCAAACACACAAACACAGGACTCTGGGCGCTAAGCCCGGCTCAAACACACAAACACAGGACTCTGGGCACTAAGCCCGGCTCAAACACAGGACTCTGGGCACTAAGCCTGGCTCGAACACAGGACTCTGGGCGCTAAGCCTGGCTCAAACACACAAACACAGGACTCTGGGCACTAAGCCCGGCTCAAACACAGGACTCTGGGCACTAGCCCGGCTCAAACACACAAACACAGGACTCTGGGCGCTAAGCCCGGCTCAAACACACAAACACAGGACTCTGGGCACTAAGCCTGGCTCAAACACAGGACTCTGGGCACTAAGCCTGGCTCGAACACAGGACCCCCGGGCGCTAAGCCCGGCTCCAAGCCCCCCGCCCAGGAGAGGCCCCGCAGCCGCTGCAGCGGCGCTCCCGGCCCCGCACCCACCTGGGCTCCGCGTCCCCGAGGGCCCCCGGCCCTTCCGCGCCAGCGCCAGACGCAGCAAAGCCCTGGAAGAGCGGAAACCGGGATGAGCTCCTTGCCGGGATTCTTAAGGATAATCCGGCGTTCCCGAACGAGGAGCTCAGCTGGGCCAGCAGCCGCTGGGATTTTCGGGAGAGCCTCTGGAATTCTTGCGGGGTCGTTCCAGTGTGGGAGGGGTTTCTCCTGGAGCAGCAGAAGCACCGGGAATGGCTGAGAATTCCCGGATTTCCGTGGATTCGGAAGAGCAGAGCGGTCACCATTCCCTGATCCATCGGTGAGCGTTAAAGGATGGAAAAGGAGCTGGGCTCGGGCTTGATTTCCCAGAGAATCCCGGAAGGGTTTGGGGTGGACATCGGGAAGGAATTCCTGGCTGGGCTGGAATTCCCAGAGAAGCCGCGGCTGCCCCTGGATCCCTGGGAGTGGATCCAGGGAAAAGGGATTGGAACTGCCTGAACTTTCAGGCCCCTTCCAACCCCAACCATTCCATGATCCCGTTTTTCCTTCCACCACGGATCTCCAACCCCACGGATTCGGGCTCTGCTGGACACCATCACCTCGAGGAAGCGACTCAATTCCCAAGAATTCCCAAGAATTCCCAAGGATGAGGAACACCAACCTAAAACCACCACCCCAAAGCTCCGCTCCGTGCTCCCGCCCTACGGAAGAAGCTCCGTGTTGGACTTACTGGTAGAATTCCCAAATTTTCTGGGCGTAGAACTTGACCTCCTCTTGAGCCATGCTCAGCAGGTGCCTGGTGGCCCCGATCCCGGAATAAGTGGCCTGGAAAACCACGGTCAGAGCCGCAGGAGCTTTCCCAAGGGATGCAGGGAAGACTTCAGCGCCTGGAAAATCCAACGTTACCGGTGAGGAGTGGAGGGAAATCCCAAAAGGGCTCCCAAGCTCCTCCTGGGAGAAGCAGCCTGGAATGATCAGCTGGAATTTGGGATATTTCGGCTGCCTTAAATCCTTTCTGCTCCCCTTTTCCAGCTGGAATTTGCTGTTCGATGGGATTTGCTGGAATATTCCAGAGAGAGGGAAAAACAACCTTGGAGAGAACCTGGAATGATCAGCTGGAATTTGGGATATTTTGGATGCCACGAATCCTTTCCCTCTCCTTTTCAGCAGGAATTTGCTGTTCCGAGAGGATTTGCTGAAATATTCCAGAGAGAGCTGCTCCAGGGAAAAGTGGGAGAAGGAAAAACAACCTTGGAGAGAGCCTGGAATGATCAGCTGGAATTTGGGATATTTTGGATGCCACGAATCCTTTCCCTCTCCTTTTCCAGCTGGAATTTGCTGTTCCGATGGGATTTGCTGGAATATTCCAGAGAGAGGGAAAAAACAACCTCGGAGAGAGCCTGGAATGATCAGCTGGAATTTGGGATATTTTGGCTGCCTTAAATCCTTTCCCTCTCCTTTTCCAGCAGGAATTTGCTGTTCCGATGGGATTTGCTGGAATATTCCAGAGAGAGAACAGCGAGTGCTCCAGGGAAAAGTGGGAGAAGGAAAAACAACCTCGGAGAGAGCCTGGAATGATCAGCTGGAATTTGGGATATTTTGGATGCCACGAATCCTTTCCCTCTCCTTTTCAGCTGGAATTTGCTGTTCCGATGGGATTTGCTGGAATATTCCAGAGAGAGAACAGCGAGTGCTCCAGGAAAAGTGGGAGAAGGAAAAACAACCTCGGAGAGAGCCTGGAATGATCAGCTGAATTTGGGATATTTTGGATGCCACGAATCCTTTCCCCTCTCCTTTTCCAGCTGGAATTTGCTGTTCCGAGAGGATTTGCTGGAATATTCCAGAGAGAGGGAAAAACAACCTCGGAGAGAGCCTGGAATGCCAGGAATCATTCCCAGGAGCTGCATATTCCCTGCTCCAGGCTGGGAACCGGGAATGGAGTTCGATCCTCACTTCCCGGCCTCGGAGCTCTGCTCCAAGTGCCCAAAAATCAGGAAGGAGAAGCTTTTTCTCCACAAATCCTATGGAAAAGCTCTGGAAGTCACCGGCAGGGTTTATGTGCCCACAGTTTGGCCGGATCTGGTGGAAAAACCTGGGATTTTATCAATTTGACGAATCACTGAATTTTTACCTGCTCCAAATACCTCTGGAGTGACTCCAGCTCCTGGTGCTGGATGAGCTCTTCCAGGATATCTTCGGTTTTCCAGGAGATCTCCTCGGTGCCCCTGGAGAAACGGGAGGTGAGGAAGGAAAACCACGCAGGGAGAAATCGGGATGGGAAATCCAAAGGGAAAACGGGGAGAATCGGAATGAACGGATTTTCCACGGATGCGGATGGCTCTCGACATCCCGTGGAGGGTGGAAAATTCCTCCTCCCGTCTCCCGAGCGGGGAACAGCGGGAGAATCCTTGGATTCGCCGGGAAGGAGGGCCTGCGGTACCTTTGGCAGAACAGGTATTCCTGGGATTTCCTCAGCTCCTTGCTGCTTTGGATGTGGAATCCCGTGAAAGATTCCTCCATTTCCTCCTTGCAGCCGCAGCGGACGAATTCCAGGAATTGCTCAAAGATCCCTTCCCATCTTTTCTCCACCGGGAATTCCTTGAGGCCCAGCTGGCTGGGAAACGAGGCGGGATTAGGATTTTCCATGGCCTTCCTCAATTATTGCGGATTTCCTCATGGGAATTCCTGATGGGAATGTTGTGCGGGATTTGATATCGACACAGGGCTGGGAGAGCTGGGAATGTTCTCCTGAGAAGGGAAGGACTCCAGGGCGTGAAGGGGCTCCAGGAGAGCTGGAGAGGGATTTGGGATGAGGGATGGAGGGCCAGGACCAGGGAATGGCTTCCCGTTGGAAAAATGGAGATTTCGGTGGGATCTTGGGAAGGAATTGCTGGCTGGGAGGGTGGGGAGGGGCTGGGCTGAAATTCCCAGAGAATCTGGGGCTGCCCCTGGATCCCTGGCAGTGCCCAAGGCTGGATTTGGATCACCCTGGGATAGTGGGAGATCCCTGCCCATGGAATGGATGGGAACGGGATCAGCTTTAAGCTCCATTCCCACCAAAATTTCCCCAATTCCAGGATAATCCTAAATGGAAATTCCATAAAAGCACCTCAAGCCTCTCGTCCCAACAACAAAATTCCCTGGGGGAAAAAAATATTCCAGGTGCATGGACATAAAAAATTGGGATTTGTGCTGATGAATTGATCCCGGGGCTTCCTGCTCCGTGCGCTGCTGATATTCCCAAAAATTCCTAAATAAAAGCATTTATCTCGTCGGAGATCCGGCGGAAAAGCCGGATGAGTGGAGCGACCGCTGCCGGGAGCTGTTCCTGCCGGGATAACTCGGGAAAAAGGAATTCCTTCTCTCCCACAGAATCCTCGGAGGGACTGGGAATGTTTTGGAGAGGAAAAGAAGAGGGAATTCAATTGGGATTTGCGAGGGGGAAGTGGAATTTGGAGGACAGGCAGCTGCTTTTCCACCGGGAATCTCTCATTGGAATTAAAGCGGTGAATCCAGGCGGGTGTTTAACAACCAGAGCGTCCCAGTTCGGGATTCATGGGAATTACTCCATGGGATTCCATGGCAGTCACACATCCATCCCCTAATTCCCTATGGAATGAACCCCAGCATGGCCCTAAAACATCCATCCCCTAATTCCCTATGGAATGAATCCCAGGATGGCCATAAAACATCCATCCCTAATTCCCTATGGAATGAACCCCAGCATGGCCCTAAAACATCCATCCCCTAATTCCCTATGGAATGAATCCCAGGAAAATCCCAGGATGGCCCTAAAACATCCATCCCCTGATTCCCTATGGAATGAACCCCCAGCATGGCCCTAAAACATCCATCCCCTAATTCCCTATGGAATGAATCCCAAAACAATCCCAGGATGGCCATAAAA